>NC_053425.1:93303164-93644125 GCF_007990345.1 Gossypium hirsutum
GAGATAAAAATAAATAAATATGATTTATATAATTTTTCCTTAGTTACTAATTGTTTTGTAGCTGGTAGATGTAGTAGCTGATAACTTTGGTTACACCAGTGCTAACTGACCCTTTGCGACCTCAACGGTCTAATAACTATAAACTGCCATAATTGCCACAGTTTTCCTCGAAATGTTTTTCCTTTTCTTTTTAATTCTCTAACAAACAAAAATTCTTAATTAAAGGATTATTGATGAGAAAAGACTTTTACATAATGACAAAAGAATCTAGAAACTGTGTTTATTTATTTCTTATTTTCCTACTTCTTTGATACCTAATTACAAAATTAATTAATGAAGAAGAAATTAATTAAATAAGATCAGTCATAAACATACTTTATGCCCTGTTTGTGTTTCTGATATTATTTTTTTGGTGAATATTCTTATATTATCTTTTGAGTTATTGAATAGCTTCATTTTGAAATAAAATCCACATTTGTATGGAAAACGTAGCGTGCTGCCTTTATCCTTCAAAACTGATCTAATCTGATAATTAAGTAAAGAGGAAAAGATCACTTTTCGGAGTGCATGCATGAAAATAAAATTTCTACTTACCCAACTCTTCTTGTTGGTTATTCTTTGGTATATATTGGCTCCAAATATCATTCGAGTAATAAATTTAAAATATTGACTAAATCTATTATAAAGTTCAGACATGAGTATGAAGAATTCCCACTTTCAAAGATCAAATTTGGTTCAAATGTTTAACTTGTTCAAGGTTGGGAATGTAGGGTGAACAAGAATTTCAAAAAACCTACCAATGAAAGGGCTTTTCTTGTGACTTAGAGTCTATGATGTTGTGCGAGGAACTGCCAAACTTCTCATTCATAGAGAAAAAAGAAGTAGAGGTGTGGCACACCACTATTGGTAGATGGAGTTGTTCGAAAATATGGACATCACATATATAATAAGGGTAATTACATATTATTATTTACTATTATGATAGGTTAGCCCAAATTAAAAGTGACCTAATTTAGTTAAAATTTTATTGGGCTTTAATTATTAAATAAAGTATGTGTCAAATATGTGTAAATACTCTAGTAATTGAGTTCTAATCAAATTCTAGTTAATGATAGGCTAATTAGAATTTGATTAGAACTAATATGCCTAGATTATAAATATTAGGGTTATGGTCCCCAAATTATACAAAAAATATCTTTTCTAATATCCCATCATTAAGAAAGAGAGCAGATATTCTCTGAATTTCTTGTGTGCTAATTTGGAAGATCGAATCCCTAATATCCGATAAAACTTAAAAAAATTCATGGATTCAGATACTCTTCTGCATCTAGTTTTGTTCTTTATTTGTTCTTGATTTATTATTGATGATTTGACATGATAGATCCTGGTTTATTAAGTTTTATTTCAGATTTATTTTACAAATCTAACAAGTGGCATCCGAGCCTCGTCATGTTAAATCATTGATAATGAATTAATCCTCTATTAATTTTGATTGATTCGATTTTCAAATTTCATAGATATGATATTTCATGCTGAATTTTTTAAATTATTGATAAATTTCTTTTAAGTTTTGTTTAATTACGATTCAATCCTTTTAGGGTTTATACATAAAAAATTTAACTTTTCCTTTGAAATTGAAATGACTGTGGACTAAACCTACATAATTTCTACTTCCAATTTTTGATATTGTCTTTTGTAAAGTATTATCTTTCAATTCACAATGACCTAACCCATGTGATTTGACTTCAATTGATTGGTTCGGTAATTTATTATCTATATATGAATATTATTCTTATAAAATATAAGTTAATGCTTGATTATTAAAACGTGATTGATAATTAATCATTAATGGTGATTGGTTATTAATCATTAAATTTTTATGGATTTATTATCTTATTATGTTTTGGCTAAACATATCAGTTTGATTATGTTAGCAATATTTATGATTTGTTTATATGACGAATTTTTATGTTATCAATTCCTTTAAGAATCAAGTTTTGTTTATAATATATATATATTAAGATCAGCGGCTGCGAATTACCTTAAAGGTTATAAGTGTTTTTTTTTTGGTTGGTTACATGAATTTATATTTGGTGGTTATGGATTTGTTTTTAAAATATTTGTGTGTATAAAGAAATTTTATGGTAATGCCATTAGTCATGAATATAAATTTGAGTTTACATGAAATTTGTAGGGCAAACTGGTATTATTTTTTTATTATATAATTGTGTGTATATATTGTGTGTATATATATTATATGCATATAAATGATTTTGAGGATTAATGCATGATTATAGTTGGCATGAATAGGTGTTTATAGCCATTATTCAATAAGAAATCTTTTATAGTTTAATTGGTGAAATTAAGTTTTGATGGATATCATTGAAGTTAATTTTTTTTATGGTTATATATTCAATTTTATGGGCGCTTTGGTGCAAGATAAATTAATCTTTAATGTTTAATGTTTTGCATCATAATTGTTAAAATTTAGCAATTGTGCCGCCTATTTTGATTCATTTTCTTGGAATAATTGCTTATTTTTAAGTTATTAATATTAGTCGATGAATTTCAATTATCTATGTTGCCAAGATATAAACACATATATATTTAGTTTTAACTTTGGTCAAATAATATTTGGGTTTGACATAGTATTATTTATAATATTCAGTTAAATTATATTGATATAGTCTATGGTATGAATTATGAGGTATGTCAACTATTATGGTTTTATTTATGAGATATATTGACTTGAAGTTTTTATTTCAAGTATTCATTTGAATCTCTGTTTAATTATAAATACAAGTTCGGATTTACGTGATATATGTAGGGTAAGTTTTTTTCTATTTCATTTTAAATATACGTAAATACGTGAATTGTTTTGGTGTTTTGTCAATGTCAAAATTATGAATACATGTGCTTGTTAATTATTTGGCATTGAATCACTACATTATTTCTATTCGGTTTTGACATATATGGTTAAAATATATATATCAGTTAAAGATTAAGGTTTTGGGGGTTTTTTTTATTGTGCTATTTAAACAATCTTATTTTGGGTTATTTAGGAGACTATATGGAAATAAAAAAAATTAGTTTTGACCTTTAATTGTTATGAAAACTATAAATTTGAATATTGGTATACGTATATATATATATATTAAAATAACTTAATCGAAGCAATAAGTCACCAAAATAATTTTTTTGTATAAATTATTTTGTTTTAAAATATAAAAGGTTGTGTGCATGCAACTTAAGTTATGTTAATATTGATTGACCCAAATGAAAGTTAATAATATTACATGTGCAAGTATGGTAATAAATATGTGACAATTATTCGGTTTTACATGTGAGCAATAAATTGGCCCCAAGGAAGATTTTTGGTTCGACATGTTCTTATTGTCAATGTTTGATTATTACACTAATATATCACTTACAAGTTAATATTTTGTCTAAAGATGAAATATTAATGGAGTTTTCGATATGATGAGGTTTACCTTTATTCAAATTATTTTGGTTTAAATTTGAAGTCTTATGGTTTATGATTTATTCAACTATTATTATATTTGTGAACATCATTGTATGTTGTTTTAGGATAAATATATACATATATATATACTATTACCTTTTAAATTTGATTGAATGATAAAATTAAGAGAAATACTTTGAAACAAATAAATTCAGATTTTGGCTTGAGGTTTTAATTAAGAATGTCTAATATTTTAAATAGATTAGTTGAAACAAAATGCCGCTAAAGTGACCTATTTTGTGTAGATTAGTTTATTTAAAATATCAAGATGATTATATGTTTTTGTGATTCATGCGTTTATTAATTGACCCAAAGGTAAGTTAATATTTGGCGGAATTTCAAGGACATCTGTGGTGATAAATGTGTGACAATTATAAGGTATTTTATATGAGCAATAAGTTAGTCCAAAGATTAATTAATTAATTGACATAATTTATTGTCAATGTTTGATTGGTATAACAAGAGTACCATTTATTGTTAATATTACTGTCTAAAGATTTGATATTAATGTTGTGTTTGGCATCTTGAGATGGGATTAGCCATTATCCTGAATTTATTGTTTACTTATGAATATTGACGTGAGCTTATTTTTATTTTTTGTTCTATATTCAGCTAATTCATCTTCTACTGTTACAATATCTGCTAACATAAATTCTATATCCATGCTTAATGGGACTAATTTCAATGAATGGAAAAGGCACTTACTTATAGTGTTTGGTTGTATGAACATAGACATTGCACTAAGGGAAAAACAACTTGCACCTCTCACTGCGGAAAACACCCCTTATGTTAAAAGGGATTTTGAGAGGTGGGATCGTTCAAATTGCATGAGTCTAATGATCATGAAGTACAACATTTCAGAAGCCTTTAGGGGCAAAGAATCTAAAAAGATTACTCAGGCCAAAGTTTCCTTAACGAAATTGAGAAAAGTTTTGCTAAAAACGATAATGTTGAAATGACATTACTTCTGACTTCTTTGATGTCTATAAAGTATAAGGGTTAAGGAAATACTGAGTGATCTAAGGGCTATGAGTTTTATGATCCCACAATTAGGAATATTTTTTAGATGAGAATTGCAACATTCTTTTAGGATGTTGAGTTTGGGGGGGGGGATAAGATTAGAGACATTGCTTTTGAGGAGGAATTAGATTCTAACTCAGTTCCTACTATCGCTTTTGATGATGTTTAGGTTCTTATACCTATTATTGATTAGGAAGTGAATCTAGAACCTCTATAACACCCCTTACCCATGTCCGATACTGGGACAGGGTTCGAGGCATTATCGGACTTAAACATAAACATTCATACAAAATCAAGCCGTAAAATTTCATTGAATTTAAAACCATTTATACACATGTATATCGTCCCTTATAAGGGCCTACGAGGCCCAAAAAATACATTGGAGATGATTCGGGACTAAATCAAGAATTTTTAGAAATTTTACAACACTTAAGAAATTTTCCATTTTTTTTAGAGAGTCACATGCCCGAGTGGAGTAGGCCGTGTGGTTACACACGCCCGTGTGGCTTGGGACACGCCCGAGTCTTCAACCTGTGTAACTCTCTATTTATGATGTCATCATTCATTTAGGGGCATACGGCCAAGACACACGCCCGTAGGGGCGGACCGTGTGTCACATACGGCCTAGACACACGCCCGTGGGTCTACCCGTGTGGACAATTGTAAGGCTATTTTCCAAGCCATTTTGTCACCCTTACTTGCACAATTTCATAACACATCACATGGCACATTATCAAGCATATAAATGCAATTTAAACTAACTACACTCATACAATAACATGTCATTTACATATGATAAAGCATATGATTATCATAAGCCATCATTTATGGCTATGCATATTCAAATTGAATCACAACTCATTATAGGCCAACACAATGGCCCTAATAGTATTGACTAATATAACAGCAGACATAGTTCCTATACATGCCATAAACTTGAGTACTTGAATACTTATACCCAAGATGGTAGCTTGATAGTGTGATAGCATCTCCGACGATTCCAACCCGAGCTAGCTAAATAAACCTATAAGAGATGGAAAGGAAGGGGAGTAAGCTTAAAGCTTAGTAAGTTCATATGAAAACAATAAGCAATTTATTTACATGCTTTTTCAAAATTCTTATAACATGTTCTCAAGGTATCACAATCATATTTTCACATTATTCCACTATTTTCTTAAATTCCAGTTAAGTTGTCTACTAGTGTAACGCCCCGTACCCGAGACCGTTGCCGGAGTCGAACACGAGGTGTTAACGGACTTAATTCATTTACTTACACAGTTCATTTTTAAATTTCCAGACAAGCTGGTTAACTGCATCAGAGTCACTTTAAAAATCATATCTCGAGTTCCGAAGCTCAAAAACTGATTCCGTAAATTTTTCCTGAAACTAAACTCATACATCTATCTTTAAATTTTTTTCTAGAATTTTTGGTCAGGCCAATTAGTACATTTTATTAGTTAAAGTCTCCCCTGTTTCAGGGTTCGACTACTCTGACCTTCATGCATTACGACTTAGATATCTCCCTGTACAGGAATTCAATACTTATTCCGTTTGTTTCTGAAGAAACTAGACTTGAAAAGGAATCTGTACATATAGGGAATGACTTCTAATTATCTCTGATTAATTTATAGTGAATTTCCAAAGTCAGAACAGGGGATCCAGAAATTGCTTTGGCCCTATTTCACGAAAACTTAAACTTCTCATAAGGTACGGCTCATATGGTCGTTTCGCTTCTTTCATATGAAAGTAGACCCATCAAGGTTCGATTACATAATTTATTCATTATTTAATTACATTCCTACTATTTTTAGTGAATCTTCAAACTCACATCACTGCTGCTGTCAGTGTCAATTTTAAGGTAAATTTCACCTATTTCATAGTTTCCATGATTCAACTAGCCATTGACATACATAGCAACAAAATGATCGTGATTAACCATTCCAATGGCTAATCGTTACCAAGCATTTCCATACCACTCAATGAACAATATACAAAATGATTAAAATGCTATGCTCAAAATATATGTAAGCCATTTTCACATGGCTATCCGAATATATACATTACCAAAAGGTACTTGATTAACAACAAAGGGCAGTCCTATACATGCCATTATCAGAGTTCAACTAAAAGAGTACCAAAAGGGCTTCGATAGTGTGGACGACTTTGACTTTGACAATCCCGAGTCCGATAGCTGATGAACAAAATCTATAAAACAGAGAATCAAAGCAACGGAATAAGCATTTAATGCTTAGTAAGTTTGAGTAATGAAATTAGTTTTGACTAAAGTATAACATTCATATGGCTAAATGAATAACTTCATATATGCACATTCTCATAATCATACTTACTTCACGCTTCAATCAACATATTCATACACAAGGTATCAAACCTAACTAAAGGGCGAAAGTTCATTAATCAATTGAACGAATACTATTTAAAACGAATCGACTTTTCCGATGCATATACGAAACATACCTTATCGTTTGGATTTTATGAGCGTATTAATTGAAATTATTACAGCAAGATCGCCCACTTCCAAACCCAAGTATCTTCGGGATTTAGCCGGATATAACAACTCGCACAAATGCCTTCGGGTCTTAGCCCGGATATAGCAACTCGCACAAATGCCTTCGGGTCTTAGCCCGAATATAATCACTAGCATAAATGCCTTCGGGACACAGCCCGGATATAGCAACTCGCACGAATGCCTTCGGATCTTAGTCCGGTTATCATCCGAATAATCATGCACATATGTCCACAAATCATAACACATCTTTATTTCATTTTCATTACTAGAACTCAGACACAAGGCACTTATCTACCATTACCATTTTCGGCTCAATAACCACATACAAAGAGCATGGTTTTGATTCGCTATATAACATGATCTAATCGAATCATAATCTAAGTTCCATTACTCGAAAACTTACCTCGGATGTTGTTGAATGATTTCAACGGCTATTCGATCACCTTTTCCTTTCCTTTATCGAATTTAGTTCCCCTTTGCTCTTGAGCTTAATTTAACAAATAAATTGATTTAATCATTTTGAACATCAAAGAGAAATTCACGGTACTTAGCCCATATATATTAGGCATTAGAGTCATATATGTATGAAATCATGAATCAAATTCAACATATTAGCCAATATTCTCCTTTAGCCGATTTTCTAAGTCAAGATAAAGCCATCAATATGCTTACCTATAGCCGAACGTACAACATCAATCTATGTATTCATTCATTTGGCCGAATATGCATGTCTATGTTGAGGCCGATTATATACTTAATATATTCTACAAATATGGTTACTTGTATTGACTAAATACCATTTTGTTTCAAGTTCAAAACTCGGCTAATACACATATATACACTAGTAATCAAATACTAACATTTGCACTTCACCTCAATAGCTAGCTTAGCAAACCTTAATTTAACATATAATTGTTCATAACACAATTAAAGCATCCTCTCCATTCCATCAATTCAAAACACATACATTACTCAATAATATTCAAAATCATATTCGGCCTTAATACACACTTGTTAGCCGATTTTTCTCCATTTAGCAACTAATGCACATATGTGCTCATTTGCTAGACTCTACTTCACCTAACTACCATTTCTCATCCAAATAACATGAACAACATTTACTCATGACATCAAGCATTCTTTAATTCGGCTATTACTAGTATAAGCTTTAACCATTCATATTTTTAGAAAGACCAAGTTCTTTCCTCAATACATTCATTATCAAAATTCAAGTAAAACAATCAAAATTCCTTCCTTTATAACCATAGCCGAAGGCTCCATTCACCCATCATTAGTGAAAATTTTAGCATGGGCTAAGCAAGAACCATGATAATTTACCTAAGACAAGTAAACATTTCACAAATTTAACACAATATACTAACCTCCCTAAGGATTCAAGTGACCGAAATTCTTTCCCCTCCTTTGTTTCTTCTATTTGGCCAAGTTGAACAACAAAGAGAGAACTTTGTTTTCATCACCAATTTCCTTTTCATTACTTTATTACTAACCTTTTATTTTATTATTTCTAACATAAAACACTAACACAAAATGTTTATAATAGGCTTTAACCCATAGCATGGCCGGCCACCATCTTGGTTTTTGGTTAATTTGACATGCAAGTACAATTATTTGCAACATGCATAAATAGGCCACTTTACATTTGCCTAGCACATTTCTAAATTTTCTCACATAAGTCCTATTTAATAAAATTCACTTACAATTAACAAAATTCAAACATGAAATTTTCACACATGCATATATACATATAATAAGCATCAAATATGACGGTCAATTATTTTTATGACTCGGTTTAGTGGTCCCGAAACCACTTTCCGACTAGGGTCAATTTAGGGCTATCACAACTAGAGTCGCAGTCACTAAATTATTTGTATCTTAAGCTACAGAATGCCAAATTAAGTTCTGAAAATTTTCCTTGAAACTAGACTCATCTATTTCCTTACCATAAAATTTTTAGAATTTTTTGGTTTAGCAAATTAGTACAGTTTATTCTTCAAATTCACCCCTATTCTGCTATTTGACAGTTCCGACCCTTCTTCATTAAAAATTAATTAACTCCTCATACAGCGACCAGATGATGTTTCCATTTGTTTCTTTTGAAACTAGACTCATTAAGGATTCTAAGCATATAAATTGTAACCCATAATTATTTTTTTACAATTTTTGATGAGTTTCCTAAATCAAAATAGGGGATGCCAAAAACATTCTCACTCTGTCTCACAAAAATTCAAATATCTCATAATCTGATATTTTTTTCTTACATCGTTTCTTCTATGTGAAACTAGGCTCAATAAGCTTTAATTTCATATTTTATTCAGCCTCAAATTCAATTTCTAAAATTCTTGATGAATTTTCAAAGTTGGACTACAGCTACTGTCCAAAATAGTTTTAGTACAAAAATGATGATAACTAAGTTCATCACACCTTCATTTCTTTTAAATTAGAAATCTATGCATTTGTAAACATATATCATAGTCTACCAATTAATACAGCATCATTTCACAATACTCATGGACTTACCATTCATGGATTTCATATTCAATTGAGTTCCTGTACATACATGTACTCATTCGTAACATAACTCAAGTTCGTTCTCATCAATGACATACCTCATTGGGACCATCATCAAATCCTTCCTTGAATTACCCATTGAACACTCGGAATACTAATGGATACATGGAAACTTGCACATAGTACCATATACACAGCTAGAACCAACTCATAGTGCGTAACTTTTGTAGCTAAAGCTACCACATATTTTGTAATGCCCACATTCGAGCTACTCACGGGTCTATACACAAAGTCAGCACTTGGACCCCAAATCATTATCATGTAATGCCCGCTTATTGAGCTACTCACGGGTTTATACACAAAGTCAATACCCGGACCCCAAAGCATTAACATGATATGCTCGCTTAGCGAGTTACTCACGGGTTTATACACAAAGTCAATACCCGGACCCCAAAGCATTAACATGATATGCTCGCTTAGCGAGTTACTCACGGGTTTATACACAAAGTCAGTACCCGGACCCACATTACATATATCACTTATCTCATGAACCCAGACACAACTCATAAGTACGGGCCACATTATTTCTCATGACATATCTCGTGTATCCTATACTATTCCTCAAGTTCAAATAGGATTTCTTGTCTAGCTCAATGTCGTCGCACTTGCTCATAATGTTATTTATTCTTCCATCATACATTTCATACTTTCATGATAGTAATAAAACATTTAAATGCACATATTATCAAAGCATTAAAATATGCTACAACATCACATTATTTGCTTATGTACTTACTTGTCGAATCTTCATCAAGAATATCCGTATAATCAATCATACAATTTATATAGTAATAACAACAAAGTATTTAATATTCAATTATAACATTGCATTATTATAATCACACGAACTTACCTTGACACAAAATCGGCAATTGGACATAACTGTGACAGCCCAAAGTTGACCCTAGTCGGGAAGTGGCTTCGGGACCGCTAAACTGAGTCACCGAAATGTTTGAATGTGATACTTATTGTCTAGAATATGTAATTATGAATGTGTGAAAATTTCAAGCTTCAATTTGGTTGATTTCATGTGAATTTAGTCAATAGGACTTATGTGAGAAAATTCTAAAATGTGATAGGTCAATGTGTGAGGACCTATTAGTGCATGTGGACAAAGGGGGGGACTTGCATGTCAAATTCCCCCCCCTAATGAGTAGTGGCCGGCCATGACAAAGAATGATGGGCAAAACATGTCATGAAACATGTTTTGTTAGTGGAAGAATAAAATAAGAAGTATGGGTAATAAAGAAATGGAAACAAAAGAAAAAAAAAATGTGTGTGTAGTGTTTGTTTCCCCCCATTGCCGTGAGCTCAAGAGAAGAAAGGAGAAAAGTTTGTGTTCATCCTTTCTCACCTCCATTTTAGCCTAAATTAGAAAGAAAAAAAAACAAAGAAAAAAATTTCTCATCCTTTGGTTCATCCTTGGCCAAAAAATTTTAAGGAGGAAAGAAGAAGAAAGGTGAAGAGATTCGGCCATGCATGTAGCTAGGCTAAGGTATGTTTGATGATGTTTCATGAGATGCATGCATGATTTAGTGGTTAGCTTGAGTTCTACCTAGCCCATGGTCTAAATCTTGCTATGTGATGGAAATGGCACTCGACCATGGATGCATCATTCTTGGTTGATGTTTGATGTTGTGGTGATGAGGTATGAGGATGAGTTAAGATTCGGCCTAGGTGGAGGTTGTGTTAATGCCATTGCATGCCAAAAAAATGAAGCTTGTTAATGATGCATGTGATGATGGCTTGATGATTCTTGAACCTCCTTTTTAGCATTTTTGTGTGAGCACATATGTGCATTGGTTGCTAAAGGGAGAAGAATCGGCTAGCAAGATGTGTGCTAAGGCCGAATGTAACTTTGCATGTTGATGAGCAATGCATGTGTTAAATCGATGAAAAGGGGGAGGATGCTTTACTAGTGGGTATATGTGTGTATTAAATGTTGAAATCGACCCCAAAAATGGACATGCATATTCGGCCAAGGGGAAAGAAATTAGCTAATATGTTGTGTTGATGCATGATTTTTGCATGTATGAGACTTTAATGTCTAATGTATGAATATGGGCTAAGTGCTTTGTGTTCATCTTTTGATGCCTAAATGATGAAATCAATTTATTTGTTTGATTAAGCTCAATAGCAAAGGGGAAATAAATCCGATAAAGGGAAGGAAAAAGTGGTCAAATAGTTAGCGGGATCGTTCGACAACACCCGAGGTAAGTTCTTGAGTAAGAGAGCTTAAATTTCGATGTGATTAAATCATGCTCTATGTGTGGCTATTGAGCCGAATGTGCAAGGACAATATGTGCCTTGTGTTTGAGTTTCGTAAACGAAAATGAAATATGAATGTGCATGATTAATTGAATGCTGTCCGGGCTAAGTCCCGAAGGCTTTGTGCTAAGTGAATATATCCGGATTAAGTTCCGAAGGCATTCGTGCGAGTTGTTAAATCCGGGTTAAGTCCCGAAGGCATTCGTGCGAGTTGTTAAATCCGGGTTAAGTCCCGAAGGCATTCGTGCGAGTTGTTAAATCCGGGTTATGTCCCGAAGGCATTGTGTGAGTTACTAAATCCGGGCTATGTCCCGAAGGCATTTGAACGAGGAGCTATATCCGGTTAAATCCCGAAGGTACGTGATTTGGTAATGAATGAGCTTGCTGTAAAAGTCCAGCGAATACTCGAAAAACATCCCAATATGGGGATATGTTACGTATGTGTTGAATATTAATCGAGCCCTTACAAATAAATGTTCGCTCAGTTGATAAACGAGCTACCGGCCTTCGGCCAAGTTAGTTTATTTTGTATGTACATAAGGGTTGTTAATGTTGTGAAGCAAGTTCGATATCGGTAAATTGCGTATTATGAAATATTCCGTTTAGCTAAATGTGTGCTATTATTTGTGCATGCTGGAATTCCTTGCTCAAACTTACTAAGCATAAATTGCTTACTCGTTACATTGCTCCTCTGTTTTATAGATTTTTGGTTCTCCAGCTATCGGACTCGGGATCTTGAAGTCGAAGTCGCCCACACTATCAAAGGCTCTTTTGGGTACTATTTTGGTTGAATTTTGATATGGCATGTATAGGACTACCCATCGTTGTCTTTCGAGTACTTTATGAAATGTATAAGTGTACAGCCATGCGAAAATGGCTTGTAGAAGTGGAGTATGGCATTAGACCATTCGTGTTTATGAATGTATAGATGGTTTCATGATGTAACTATAGTTGGAATGGAAGTGTTGAGCAAATGATCAGCCACTGGAATGGCTAAGTATGATCATATGTGGGCTTATGTATGACAAGGCCCTAGTTGGTCCATGAAACCCCAAATTAGGTAAGGTTTACTTTGAAAACAGAAGCTGATAGCAGCAGTGGTGTGGATTGGAAAAATCACAAGAATTCGTAGGAGTGGAATTAAATAGTGAATAAATTATGTAATCGAACCTTGATGAATCTACTTTCATATGGAAGTAACGAAACAATAATAGGAACAGTAAAGTAAGAGATATTCGGGTTCTTGTGGAACAGGGCCAGAACAGTTTCTGGATTCCCTGTTCCGACTTTGGAAATTCACTATAAATTGACCAGAGATAATTAGGGGTCATACCATATATGTATGGATTCCTCTCTGAGTCTAGTTTCCATAGAAACAAACGGCATCAGCATTGAAGCTCTGTGCAGAGAGATATCCCAGTCGTAATGGGAAAAGGTCAGTGTAGTCGACCCCTGTAACATGGGAGACTTTGACTAATAAACTGTACTAATTGGCCCGACCAAAAATTCTAGAAAAAAATACATAGGTGGGGACATGAGTCTAGTTTCAGGGAAAAATCACAAAACTGATTTTCGAGTTGTGAAACTCAAGATATAATTTTTGAAGCGACTAGTACTCAGACTGGGCAGTGTCTGGATAAATTTTTCAAAGCTTGTTGACATCTCGTGTCCGACTCCGGTGTCAGTCTCGGGTTCGGGGTGTTACATTTTATTGGTATCAGAGCTACGGTTTAGTCGATTCTAGGACTACCGTAATGTGTTGGGTCTAGCTATACATGCCATTTTATGTGATTACTTGATAGTGTGGTGATTTCTGACAATTGTAAATGTGTTTATAGTAATGGATCCCGATCGTGACCGAGAGGTAGCTGATGATCTTGAGAGTGTAGGGCCTGCTCCCGCGCAAGGGGCAGTGCCGGTAGACTCTCAACCTAATGCTAGTAATCCGAATGATGATGCTAGACAAGCATTCTATAGCGTGAGGAATGATTGGTTTAACCAATACATTCGAACTAATATGGCTGTTCCACAACCTCCATTCCCGACAAATACTACCCCCGCACCTACAATACCACCGGTAACGGACCAAATAAGGTCAAATAAGCCCCCAGTTGACAGAATCCGAAAACATGGGGCTACTGAATTTAAGGCTATGGATAGCGATGATGCCGAGCAAGCTGAATTTTGGCTGGACAACACTATCCGGGTACTCGATGAGCTATCTTGTACACCCGATGAATGCCTAAAGTGTGCTATCTCCTTGCTACGTGATTCTGCCTACTATTAGTGGAGTACTTTGACTTTTGTTGTGCCCCGAGAGGAAGTAACTTGGGAGTTTTTCCAAACTGAGTTTCGGAAAAAGTATATCAGTCAGAGATTTGTTGATCAAAAACGGAAGGAATTTCTTGAGCTTAAGCAAGGCTCCATGTCGGTTACTGATTACGAGCGAAAATTTGTTAGACTTAGCAAATACGCTCGGGAATGTGTTTCGTCCGAAGCTATTATGTGTAAACGCTTCGAGGATGGGTTGAATGAAGATATAAAAATGTTCGTTGGCGTTCTTGAAATACGAGAGTTCATGGTACTTGTTGAACGAGCTTGTAAAGCCGATGAGCTTAGAAAAGAAAAGCAAAGAGTTGATGAGGGAACTGGAGAGCTTCGTAAAAGATCCTCGGGAAGGTCTCTTCAACAGACATTGAAGAGATTTCGAGATGATACGGGCCAGTTTAGAGGCACTTCGGGCCTTTTTAGACGAGATCGTGATCGACCCCCTGTGGGTACACGAGGCACTTCGGTCGCCAGTGTTGGGAATGAATGTCGAGATAGAACGAAGTGTCGATATTGCGGTAAATGGCATTCGGGGAGTTGTAGATTCCCTGACCGCTCCTGTTACAAGTGCGGATCAGTTGACCACTTCATTAAAGATTGCCCGAGGTTGTTTGAACAGAATGAAAATCAGAGTGGGAAACCGGGTGCTACCACTGCTCGAGGTAGACCATCTAGAAATACGGGCAATGCTAGTGGTGGTCAGAGAGGATTTAGAGATGATATAACCAGATCCGAAGCTCGTGCGCCTGCTAGAGCTTATGCTATACGTGCCCGCGAGGATGCTTCTTCGCCTGATGTTATTACCGGTACATTCACTCTCTTTGATACTAATGTAATTGCTTTGATTGACCCCGGTTCTACTCATTCTTACATATGTGAAACCTTAGCATCCAGTAAGACTTTACCTATTGAGTCTACTGAGTTTGTAATTCGGGTGTCAAATCCCTTGGGTCATTACGTGCTTGTCGACAAAGTGTGTGAGAAATGTCCCCTGGAAATTCGAGGTTCCTGTTTTCCGGCGGACTTGATGCTTTTGCCGTTTGATGAATTTGATGTTATCCTTGGTTTGGATTGGTTGACCGCGCATGATGCGATTGTGAATTGCAAGAGCAAGACTATTGATTTGAGGTGCGCAAATAACGAAGTAGTCCCAATTGAGTCTGCGGACTTGGAGGGGATGCCAGCTGTAATATCAGCAATGTTGGCACAGAAATATGTAAGAAAAGGGTGCGAAGCATACCTTGCGTATGTACTTGATGACAAAGAATTAGAAAAGAAACCCGAATCTGTGCCGGTGGTTTGGGAATACCCGGATGTTTTTCCGGAAGAATTACCGGGTTTACCACCTGTTCGGGAGGTAGAGTTTGGTATTGAGCTTGTACCTGGGACTACGCCGATTTCGATAGCTCCGTATCGTATGGCACCAACCGAGTTAAAGGAGTTGAAAGCTCAGTTGCAAGAACTGACGGATAGAGGTTTCGCTCGACCAAGTTTCTCACCTTGGGGTGCACCAGTATTGTTCGTGAAAAAGAAGGACGGAACCATGAGGTTGTGCATTGACTATCGCCAGCTGAATAAAGTGACGATAAAGAACAAATATCCGTTGCCGCGCATCGATGATTTGTTCGACCAACTGAAGGGAGCCTCAGTGTTCTCAAAAATAGATTTGAGATCGGGCTATTATCAGTTGCGAATCCGAGATTCAGATATTCCTAAAACTGCCTTCAGAATGAGATATAGTCACTACGAATTCTTAGTGATGCCGTTTGGGCTCACTAATGCCCCTGCAGTATTTATGGATTTGATGAATCGGATCTTCAGGCCGTATTTGGATCGGTTCATAGTGGTGTTCATTGATGACATTTTGGTCTATTCAAGAGACGAGACCGAACATGCTGAGCATCTGAGGCTAGTGCTGCAAATTTTGCGGGATAAGCGGTTATATGCTAAGTTTAGTAAGTGTGAGTTCTGGTTAAGAGAGGTTAGCTTCTTGGGTCATGTGGTATCCGCGTCGGGTATTCGAGTTGACCCGAACAAAATTTTAGCCATACTGGACTGGAAACCTCCGAGAAATGTTACTGAAGTTCGGAGCTTTTTGGGGCTCGCCGGTTATTACCGACGATTTGTGAAAGGTTTCTCGATGATAGCCACACCAATGACGAAGCTACTTCAAAAGGATGTTAAGTTCGAGTGGACGGAGAAATGTCAGAAAAGTTTCGACCGACTGAAAACTAGTTTGACTGAAGCTCCAATTTTGGTGCAACCCGAATCAGGTAAAGAGTTTGTCATCTATAGTGACGCATCCCTACTTGGGTTGGGTTGCGTATTGATGCAAGAAGGTCGAGTCGTGGCCTATGCGTCGAGACAATTGAAGCCACACGAGAGGAATTATCTGACCCATGATCTCGAACTAGCTGCCATCGTGTTTGCTTTAAAAATATGGCGACATTATCTGTTTGGTGAGAAGTGCCATGTATTTTCGGATCACAAAAGTCTCAAATATTTGATGACTCAACGAGACTTGAATCTGCGACAAAGACGTTGGCTTGAGTTGTTGAAAGATTACGAGCTTGTCATTGATTACCACCCGGGAAAGGCTAACGTGGTTGCGGACGCCTTAAGCCGGAAGTCATTGTTTGCTTTACGAGCGATGAACGTGCATTTGTCTGTTCTACCAGACAGTGTGTTAGTAGCTGAATTAAAAGCTAAACCATTATTGACTCACTAAATTCGTGAAGCTCAGAAAGTCGATGATGAATTGGTTGCAAAACGGGCTAAGTGTTTTCCGAACGAGGAATCGGAGTTTCAAATTGATGATGATGATTGTTTGAGGTTCAGAAATCGTTTGTGTGTTCCAAGGAATTCGGAACTCATTTCGATGATTCTGAACGAAGCCCATTGTAGCCGAATGTCAATTCACCCGGGGAGTACGAAAATGTACAACGATTTGAAACGTCAATTTTGGTGGCATGGTATGAAACGGGACATCTCTGACTTTGTTTCGAGATGTTTAATATGTCAACAAGTGAAAGCGGAACATCAAGTGCCTTCAAGATTACTTCAGCCGATCATGATACCCGAGTGGAAATGGGATCGAGTCACAATGGACTTTGTGTCCGGACTGCCATTGTCAACTAGTAAGAAGGATGCGATTTGGGTTGTTGTCGATAGACTGACTAAGTCGGCTCACTTTATCCCCGTGTGTATGGATTTTTCATTGGATAGACTAGCTGAATTGTACGTTTCTCAAATTGTGAGATTACACGGGGTACCTATTTCTATCGTGTCAGATAGAGATCCGAGATTCACCTCACGATTTTGGAAGAAATTGCAAGAAGCTCTGGGTACCAAACTGCAGTTTAGCACTGCTTTTCACCCCTAAACCGATGGTCAATCCGAGCGGATAATTCAGATACTTGAGGATATGTTGAGATGTTGCATCCTCGAGTTCAGTAGTTCCTGGGAACGGTATTTACCTTTGATTGAATTCGCTTACAACAATAGTTTTCAATCAAGTATTAAGATGGCACCTTACGAGGCTTTGTACGGTCGTAAATGCCGTACACCATTGTTTTGGACCGAGCTCGGTGAAAGTAAAATTTTCGGAGTTGATTTGATTAGAGATGCTGAACAGAAAGTAAAGGTAATCCGTGAAAGTCTGAAGGTAGCCACGGATCGTCAGAAATCGTACGCAGATTTGAAACGAAAAGACATCGAGTATCAGGTGGGAGACAAAGTGTTCCTTAAGGTTTCACCTTGGAAAAAGATACTCAGGTTCGGCCGTAAGGGCAAGTTGAGCCCAAGATTCATTGGGCCGTACGAAATCTCCGAACGAGTTGGTCCGGTTGCGTATAGATTGATTTTGCCCCCAGAGCTTGAAAAGATTCATGACGTCTTTCATGTTTCGATGCTTCGACGCTATCGATCTGATCCATCGCACATAATTAGCCCATCAGAGGTTGAAATTCAAGTCGACATGAGCTATGAAGAAGAACCGATGCGTATCCTAGCTCGTGAAGTGAAGGAGTTGCGAAACAAAAGAGTTCCGCTAGTAAAGGTGTTATGGATCAAACACGGGATCGAGGAAGCTACTTGGGAGACCGAGAGCTCGATGAAAGAACGATACCCAAACCTATTTACCGGTAAGATTTTCGGGGACGAAAATTTCTTAAGTGGGGGAGAGTTGTGACAGCCCAAAGTTGACCCTAGTCGGGAAGTGGCTTTGGGACCGCTAAACCGAGTCACCGAAATGTTTGAATGTGATACTTATTGTCTAGAATATGTAATTATGAATGTGTGAAAATTTCAAGCTTCAATTTGGTTGATTTCATGTGAATTTAGTCAATAGGACTTATGTGAGAAAATTCTAAAATGTGATAGGTCAATGTGTGAGGACCTATTAGTGCATGAGGACAAAGGGGGGGACTTGCATGTCAAATTCCCCCCCTAATGAGTAGTGGCCGGCCATGACAAAGAATGATGGGCAAAACATGTCATGAAACATGTTTTGTTAGTGGAAGAATAAAATAAGAAGTATGGGTAATAAAGAAATGGAAACAAAAGAAAAAAAAATGTGTGTGTAGTGTTTGTTTCCCCCCATTGCCGTGAGCTCAAGAGAAGAAAGGAGAAAAGTTTGTGTTCATCCTTTCTCACCTCCATTTTAGCCTAAATTAGAAAGAAAAAAAAACAAAGAAAAAATTTCTCATCCTTTGGTTCATCCTTGGCCAAAAAATTTTAAGGAGGAAAGAAGAAGAAAGGTGAAGAGATTCGGCCATGCATGTAGCTAGGCTAAGGTATGTTTGATGATGTTTCATGAGATGCATGCATGATTTAGTGGTTAGCTTGAGTTCTACCTAGCCCATGGTCTAAATCTTGCTATGTGATGGAAATGGCACTCGACCATGGATGCATCATTCTTGGTTGATGTTTGATGTTGTGGTGATGAGGTATGAGGATGAGTTAAGATTCGGCCTAGGTGGAGGTTGTGTTAATGCCATTGCATGCCAAAAAAATGAAGCTTGTTAATGATGCATGTGATGATGGCTTGATGATTCTTGAACCTCCTTTTTAGCATTTTTGTGTGAGCATATATGTGCATTGGTTGCTAAAGGGAGAAGAATCGGCTAGCAAGATGTGTGCTAAGGCCGAATGTAACTTTGCATGTTGATGAGCAATGCATGTGTTAAATCGATGAAAAGGGGGAGGATGCTTTACTAGTGGGTATATGTGTGTATTAAATGTTGAAATCGACCCCAAAAATGGACATGCATATTCGGCCAAGGGGAAAGAAATTAGCTAATATGTTGTGTTGATGCATGATTTTTGCATGTATGAGACTTTAATGTCTAATGTATGAATATGGGCTAAGTGCCTTGTGTTCATCTTTTGATGCCTAAATGATGAAATCAATTTATTTGTTTGATTAAGCTCAAGAGCAAAGGGGAAATAAATCCGATAAAGGGAAGGAAAAAGTGGTCGAATAGTTAGCGGGATCGTTCGACAACACCCGAGGTAAGTTCTTGAGTAAGAGAGCTTAAATTTCGATGTGATTAAATCATGCTCTATGTGTGGCTATTGAGCCGAATGTGCAAGGACAATATGTGCCTTGTGTTTGAGTTTCGTAAACGAAAATGAAATATGAATGTGCATGATTAATTGAATGCTGTCCGGGCTAAGTCCCGAAGGCTTTGTGCTAAGTGAATATATCCGGATTAAGTTCCGAAGGCATTCGTGCGAGTTGTTAAATCCGGGTTAAGTCCCGAAGGCATTCGTGCGAGTTGTTAAATCCGGGTTAAGTCCCGAAGGCATTCGTGCGAGTTGTTAAATCCGGGTTATGTCCCGAAGGCATTGTGTGAGTTACTAAATCCGGGCTATGTCCCGAAGGCATTTGAACGAGGAGCTATATCCGGTTAAATCCCGAAGGTACGTGATTTGGTAATGAATGAGCTTGCTGTAAAATTCCAGCGAATACTCGAAAAACATCCCAATATGGGGATATGTTACGTATGTGTTGAATATTAATCGAGCCCTTACAAATAAATGTTCGCTCAGTTGATAAACGAGCTACCGGCCTTCGGCCAAGTTAGTTTATTTTGTATGTACATAAGGGTTGTTAATGTTGTGAAGCAAGTTCGATATCGGTAAATTGCGTATTATGAAATATTCCGTTTAGCTAAATGTGTGCTATTATTTGTGCATGCTGGAATTCCTTGCTCAAACTTACTAAGCATAAATTGCTTACTCGTTACATTGCTCCTCTGTTTTATAGATTTTTGGTTCTCCAGCTATCGGACTCGGGATCTTGAAGTCGAAGTCGCCCACACTATCAAAGGCTCTTTTGGGTACTATTTTGGTTGAATTTTGATATGGCATGTATAGGACTACCCATCGTTGTCTTTCGAGTACTTTATGAAATGTATAAGTGTACAGCCATGCGAAAATGGCTTGTAGAAGTGGAGTATGGCATTAGACCATTCGTGTTTATGAATGTATAGATGGTTTCATGATGTAACTATAGTTGGAATGGAAGTGTTGAGCAAATGATCAGCCACTGGAATGGCTAAGTATGATCATATGTGGGCTTATGTATGACAAGGCCCTAGTTGGTCCATGAAACCCCAAATTAGGTAAGGTTTACTTTGAAAACAGAAGCTGATAGCAGCAGTGGTGTGGATTGGAAAAATCACAAGAATTCGTAGGAGTGGAATTAAATAGTGAATAAATTATGTAATCGAACCTTGATGAATCTACTTTCATATGGAAGTAACGAAACAATAATAGGAACAGTACAGTAAGAGATATTCGGGTTCTTGTGGAACAGGGCCAGAACAGTTTCTGGATTCCCTGTTCTGACTTTGGAAATTCACTATAAATTGACCAGAGATAATTAGGGGTCATACCATATATGTATGGATTCCTCTCTGAGTCTAGTTTCCATAGAAACAAACGGCATCAGCATTGAAGCTCTGTGCAGAGAGATATCCCAGTCGTAATGGGAAAAGGTCAGTGTAGTCGACCCCTGTAACATGGGAGACTTTGACTAATAAACTGTACTAATTGGCCCGACCAAAAATTCTAGAAAAAAATACATAGGTGGGGACATGAGTCTAGTTTCAGGGAAAAATCACAAAACTGATTTTTGAGTTGTGAAACTCAAGATATGATTTTTGAAGCGACTAGTACTCAGACTGGGCAGTGTCTGGATAAATTTTTCAAAGCTTGTTGACATCTCGTGTCCGACTCCGGTGTCGGTCTCGGGTTCGGGGTGTTACAATAACTGTCATATTCTTTGATTTCTCTCGTTCTTAGTCTGAATCTTGTTTTTCTTGATTTAGAATATCACATTTAGCCTAATTATTAGTCACATTATTCAATCTGATCCAACAATCATATTTTTGGCAAAACTACATTTTTGCTCCTAAACTTTGTCATAATTACACTTTTGCCCCTAGGCTCGTACAATGAAAGACATTCAATTTCTTTGCACTTTAAGCCTAGCCGAACCATTTTCATAACTATAGAAAACTACAATTCTCATCAAAACACACTTTTATACCATTTTTACAACTTCTACAAAATGGTCGTTTTGGACATTTTCACCGAAAATTACTTAGTAAAAGTCGTTTATTTAACAACAAGGATGCATTTTCCATCATCAAGCATCAAAATACACATATATTCATCAATGGAAAAATTTACAAACTTTAACAGTTTTGAAAACGAAGGTACAAGATAGCTAAATTGAGTTTCCACGACTCCAAAAATGTAGAAATAATTAAAAACGGGACAAAAACCGTACCTAGATGAGCCATAGAAGCTTGGCCGAATGTTTGCACATCCATGGCTGACCATTTTCTTCATAAACAGTTGACGAAGAAAGAAGAAAAGATGATAGCTTTTAAATTTTTGTCTTATTATGCCTTTATTAACTTAATTACCAATTTTCCCTTTTCTTTTCAAACAAATTTCAAAAATACCAAACAAATATCTTCCACTAACTTATTAATGGGCTAATTATCACATAAGGACTTCTACTAAAAATTCTATAGCTATTTAATACCTCTAGCTTCTGGAACTCAAGTTTTGCACTTTTTTTGATTTAGTCATTTTTACTAATTTAAGTACCCGAACATAGAAATTTTCAAACGAGATTTTCATGAAATCATTTTGTGAAACTGTAGGCCATAAAAATATAATAAAAATAAATTTTTCCTAGTCAGATTTGTTGTCCCGAAACCACTGTTCCGATTAGGCCCAAAACAAGAATGAATGTCATTAAAAAGGTCCATTAGAGAAATGGTTATAATGGATTTAGTGGAATATTTTGACATTAAGATACATCAGATGAATATTAAGTTAATGGTTTCTCAATGGTAACATTGATCATTCATTTATATGGAGTAATTAGAAAGCTTTGTGTCTAATGATGCAAAGTTAATGATTTGTAAAGTACTTCATCTATGGGCTTAAGCAAATTTCTTGTCAATAATATTACAAATTTTACCAAATGATTATCTCATTCGATTTAGAGATGAATTTTTTTGATAATCGTATATACCATAAGTTTAATGGGAGTAAGGTTCTATATTTGGTTTTATATGTTAATAACATATTGCTTGTCAATAATAAGTATAGCCTTAATCAATGCCCTAAGAATAATTTTGAGATTATAAAAAAATGCATTGGATTTTTTACATTTTAGCCATAGAAAGTCTAATGTATGTTCAGGTTTGTATACATTGGTATATTATGTACACTATGGGGATGTTAGGCATATATTTTAAGCAACCCTGGTTTGGACCATTGGATAACATCCAAGAGGGTTATAAGGTATTTTCAGAGGACAAAATATTACATGCTTACATATCAGAGGTCAAATTAGTTAGAGATCATCAGGTATATAGACTCTGATTTTGATGGAATATGGATACAAGATTTTGTCACTAAAGTGTAAATTGTGAAAACAAATTGCAGTCTTTTATTCCAATAGCAACAGGAGCACATCAAAGTAAAAACACATAGACTTTAAGTTCCTGGTTATTAAAGTAAAAGTTTAGAGTGGTTAGGTGCTTATAAAGCATATTGGGACAAACTACATGATTGCGAATCCGCTTACTAAGGAACTACACCTAAGGTTTTATAAGAGCACACTGCTCATATGGGTGTAATGTCATTTAAAGGATATTTGGTTTTAGTGGGAGTTTGTATTTTTAAATGCTTTTATGTTATAGACACATTTTCAATTATTTCAGTTTAAAGATGTTAAGTTTATTTTCTGCAGAAATAAAGTTTATTTGGTTGATTCACACTCTGATTTTGGTAAGGTTTGATCTCACTAAGGAGGACCAGTTGGAAATAGACATGTTTAGATCATATTGTATATAATTTTCATGCTACACATCCATACTTGATCTATGTCATTTGGTTGTGTTAATATATGTGATCATGGATGGATTTAGTTACGATATATGTAACGAAAGTCGCCTTGGTTCTATGTTAACATAATTAACGGACGAGATTGTTCGAAATACCTTTTGGATATGATGCTAAAATTTTGAGCTCATAAGGTTGTATAATGACATTTAATTATAGAGTAATTAGTATATATATGTGGTCCAAGTGGGAGATTGTTGGAAAATATGGACATCACATATAATAAGGGTAATTACATGTTATTATTTACTATCATGATAGGTTAGCCCAAATTAAAAGTGATCTAATTTGGTTAAAATTTTATTGGGCTTTAATTATTAAATAAAGTATGGGTCAAATATGTGTAGATACTCTAGTAATTGAGTTCTAATCAAATTCTAATTAATGATGGGCTAATTAGAATTTGATTAGAACTAATATAACAAGGTTATAAATATTAGGGTTATGGTCCCCAAATTATACAAAATATATCTTTTCTAATATCCCATCATTAGGAAAGAGAGAGCAGATATTCTCTAAATTTCTTGTGTCCTAATTTGGAAGATCAAATCCCCAAGATCTAGTAAAACTTCAAGAAATTCATGGATTCAGGTATGCTTCCGCATCTAGTTTTGTTCTTCATCTATTCTTGGTGATTTGACATGATATATCCTGGTTAATTAAGTTTTATTTCAGATTTATTTTACAAATCTAATAGGAGTACCATTTCTCACACTATTGTTACTACTTGGGGAGATTTCAGCTTCACTCTTGACGATGTAAGTGTTCTTCTTAAATCTTCATTCTTTGGAAAATATACGTTTTTTCTCTAGAGTTATAGGAACAAGAGAAGCAAATTTAAGACTTATTTGATTTATTTAAAATCAAAAGTGAAAGGTCAAAGGTTTCTCAGTTCTTTAATTGGATTGAAATGTTTCACCATAAGTTTAATCCCGAAAAAGGTAAAGATAGCTGATAGGGGAAAACAGAGGAGATCGTATTCAAGTTGTTTGACAAGAGGGGATTCCAATCTGACCTGGAAACAAGAAGCTAAAAAAATTTAGGAAAACAAATAAAATAAAAATAACTAAAAGAAGAAACTTAAGGACAAAGAATAAATATTCAAAATTATAAATAAATAAATAAACAAAAAGTTAAAAGTGGAAGATGGATCAAATAAATCGATGGATATGGATAGAAGATAGTTGTCTAACTGAACCCTTTAAGATATAAACTTCAACAAATTCAATCAATGGTTCTAATCAACCCTCCATGAAATAATTCTTGACAAATTGAAGGATGAAAACATGTAATCCCACGATTCCTTGATGAAAATTGAGAAGAAAAATCGATTCTAAAAATTACAAGAAAACAATCTTGTATGAAAGAAATTAACTTCAAGAGTTGAAATTTTTATTAATGAATCAATCAATCAAATTAATTTTTTTCTTTCATAAAAAATGGACGCCTTTATATAGGCTACCTAAATTACATCCAAATAAAACTCTCAAGTATAATGAAACTTTAATTAATCTAAAATAGTAGTTTTAGTAGAACAAAACTTTCTTGTTGACTAAGAAACATAAAACTCCTAAACAACTTTAGATACATAAGGATGTCCTAAAATTCAGAATAAATAAATAATAAAGCCTAATAAATATAATGCTGCTCTCATATATAATAAAAATTAAGCTTAAAAATCGAACCAAATATGATTTAAACTTGAACCAAAGCTCAAAGCTCATAATTTCTCGTAATAATCCCATCTAGAAATTTTACTTTTCTAATATTTACTAAAATAGTCATAACTTGGGCTCCCGGACTCCAAATTGACTTATTCAAAGTGAACTTAGAAGCTAAGAGATAGAACTATGAAGACATATCAACCCAAAAATATCTAGATCTCATCTAAAAAGTCATCGTAAATTGTCTGATTTTCCAAACATGAAAATTGACAGCTTAGGTGAATGAAATTTAATTAATTTCACCCCATCCATATATGTACCAGTAGTTAATCCATTGACTTTCCTTATCACAAGTATTATTTGGAAACATTTTTGATGTGTAGCTAGCTAGGCATGTCTTTTCAAGATGTCCTAATGATGGAATTAATCCAATCGTTGTTCTTATAGCTGTTAAGATTACTCAAGGTATGCGCTTCCCTTTAACTCCACTCTATTTGGAAACTTTATGAATGGTTGAACTTATACCACTCATGAATTGAAATCGCGGATAGTCTGTATCAGATTTTGACTTAATTTTAATGTTTCCTTCATTCAAATATGTCTATGGGAAAGGTTTAATGCTTGCACTCCTCCATCTAATGCATGTTCTTCTCTTGTTACTTCTTCTAGCATTGTGCTCCTCCACCTAATCCATGTTCTTCTCTTGTTACTTCTTCTAGCATATCTCTTGTTACTTCTTCTAGCATTGTGCTCCTCCACCTAACCCATGTCCTTCTCTTATTACTTCTTCTAAGAAATATTCTTCAAGTGCTTTATATTTCTAAGAAATTTTTTGAGTGCCAATATATACAAGAAATGAAAGGTTATAGTATCCCAAAGTTTTATTATGCCATATCTTGGCAATCTTGTCCTCCAAAGCTAAATAAGCAAGAGATCGAGTTCTTTGTTACGATGAATTCTACTATGCTACCTTTTATGATTGAAAGCTTTAGTGTTGGGACCAATAGAGATTCAAACACAGTGCATGTGTGCTAGATGTGTAGAGTAGCTCACTAATTTGGGTATGATCAAATTGCTCATCATAAACCACATGTGCCTTTACACGTTCATTTGTAAGATTCTGCTTCTAAGTTCCTTTCTGCCAATGAGAAGTGGAAAGAAATGAAACAAAAATTTAAAAAAATTATATTTAAAAATAGAGAAAATCAGTTCAATCAGGTTTTAGACCAATTTAATTGGTTTTTAGATTTATTCAACTTGTTGTTTCAACAAAAATTCACTAGTCAATTAGTCTAACCCTTTATTTTGGATCAATACATCGGCCAATTTCTGATTTCATTTTGAAAATGTGGAAATTGAGATTGGAGATTAAGAGATTTGAAGGAAAACTTGCAAAAGTACTAAAAATAGAATTTTCATATCTGAATATTTAATACTATAAAAAAGTACTTTAAATTGGTCATACTAGAATTTAAATTAAATCACCTAAAAATTATTTGTTTAAATTGAATTATAAAATACATTAATATAAAATGATATATATATATTAAACATTTAATGAACTTAGGCCAATCCAGCCGAGCACAAAATTGAGTCATAGTTCGACCAAGTTTGGTTCATGAAAATCTCTAATTTCAGAATTTTTTTAGCATATAACCCTTTAATATATGGTAACTATATCTAATCTTGCTAAATTTGAAATCAAGTCAATCCAAATCCTTAAAGAACTGGTAAAACTCTCCCAATATATTTTTTCCCATCCACCATTATTATAGGTAACCGATGAAAGATTGTTAAAAGCTTCATATCTTTAAATATATTTCAAAGAAAGTAGTTGTTTCTTTGCTTTTGAGTATTGATTGCATCAAAACAAACTTAGGATGTGATTTTAATGTATTGTTTTAGTTAGCTTTATACCTAATAGACAAATTAGTGTTTCTATTGACTCTATTGTTTGATCTTTTATTCAAAACAACATGGAGATTGAAATAATCCACGTAACATCCCAAAAATCAGGGGTTAGTAGAACCGAGTTTGTGAATCGAGAAAGAGTGGTCATGACTTAATTATTGAGATTATCTATGCATTTTTAGGAAACAAATGAGGAATTGGTTTGTTAGTTAAATGTTAGTGCAATGTTCCTTGAAACCTAAGTTCAAATCCCTTCTCTCTCACCAATTTTATTATTTCAAAAATTTTTCCTTAAACTCTAGTATATGACATGCCTTGTTTTTTCAAATAAATATTTCAAAATTATATCAAGAATGAGTTATTGGTTTGATGGTTAAACATTAGTGAATTTATCCTTGAGGTCCTAACTTCAATTCCATTCCCATGAAAATAATTTAATTATTTTTTTATAAAAAACCTTTGTTTTAATGTGTGGTCCATCCAAGCCTAGTTAACCTAGGTATAAATATTAATTTTTTGCTAATAATCAACCTTTAATCCTCCTCCTCATTGCCCTAGCTGTAATAACCCGGTTTTAGTCAAATCAGAATAGTGGTTTCAGGACCACAAATCCAAGGTTGAAATATTTATTTTATTATTATTTTAATGTCTACATCATGATAGTATGATTTTGTGAAAATTTTGTTAAGAAATTTTATTGTCGGAATGCTCAATTCGATAAAAAGGACTAAATCGCGTAATGTGTAAAAGTGGAGTTCTATTAGCTAAAAGTGTCTAATAGCTACAGAACTTAAAAGAGGAGGTCCTTAAGTACTAATTATCCCATTTATAAAATTATTGGACATTCTTGGACATGATTAAATGAATTTTAATGATTTATAACAAAGGTTAAATAAGTAAATCAATAAATAAGTTTAATAAATTCAAGAAATAACAAAGTATCATCTTCCAAACAAGCTTCCACCACCGAAAATACAAATTAGAAACACCATTAAAAGAGCTTGAAGGTTTGGCCAACTATCCTTTATGCATGTAATTGATTTTTGACTCAGTTTTTAATGATTTTTATGTTTTCGAAGTCGTTGTAGCTTAATCTAGATAGCCCAGGGACTAATTTGCAAAACTGTTAAAGGTTTAGGGTTTTACCATTGAGGAATATGTGTGTATTTTGATGTTTGATGGTAGAAAATGAATGGTTGTTGTTAGATAAACTGTAACACTGCAAACTCGGACTAGACGTTATGGCTGAATCTGATGATGTCACATTTAAGTGTTTTTAGCAAAAGGTGATTTCGTCAAATAAAACCCTTTTCCATATTTTCCTTTGTTCTGAGTATTTAGTGATAATTTTAAAGTATGTCATTGAATCTAAAAATGCGAGTCGATTGTCGAAAGATTAAACATATTAAATTGTTATTAATTTTAAAACATTATTTCTTGCTGAAGCTTTTAAAACATGTTGCGTAAATGTGGTGTTTCGAAAAGCATTTATCTTTTTGAAAAACTCGCGTCCTATTGCTATCAGATATAAATCAAGATAACCAAAACCCCAAATTAAAGATTAAAAATTTAAAGAGGCCTTATTACATAAAAAAAATACCCAAATTAAGTGACTTATAAATTAAAAGTCAAATATAGAAGCATGCGTGGTTGTGTGGCCACCTTCGAGTCCCTCGTAGCACCGACCCACTTAAGCTTGGGATTACTTGTATAGAGGAATAGGTGGTGAGTTTACAAAAACTCATTGTGTAATCCCTTTAAAAAAAACAATCAATCAATCATGCAGTAAATAAATACAGTCTGGGCCTAAGCTCGTATCAGTAACAGTTCAGTTTCAGTTAGGCCTTAGCCCATTGCAGTAACAGTATCAATGTGGGCCTGAGCCCATCTCAATGACAGTACAGTATAGGTATGCAATCAATAGATCCTACCCAGCCAGCCTCTACACTCTATCTCCATCCAACCCTACACTCCATGTGGGGATAAAATCAACCCACCCATCCCTACACTCCAAGTAGCACTAGTTGCGGTACTAAACAGTATTTGCGGTAGAGCTACCAGTACAGTACACTTCCTCCAAACATAATAAACCTATCCCGTGCAACACATCATGCATCGTGTCATAATATCATACGTGTAATCAATATGTATAAAGTGGCATACTGAAATATGACCATACATCTCATAAAGGCAAAACAGTAATTTTACCATACAGGGGTATTTCAGTAATTTTATCAATTGGGGGTTTAGGTACACTTACCTACCCAACAACGTCTTGGGCAACCAGTGCAACCTTAACAGTCAAACAGTGAAAATGGGCCCACGGCCCATATTGCGGGCTCATGTGGGCCCACATGCCCGTGTGGCCCACATAGCCCAGAAATAGCTTGGCCATGTTGGTTACACAGGCTGGCCCAATATTCTCCACACTTTCGTATGACAGACTGTGCAGAGCCCACATGCTCGTGGGGCCTACACATCCCATTTTAGCCCAACACGGCTCAAAATGACCTAAGCCAATGAAATCACTCATGGTGGCCTCTACAATCCAATTCCCACTTTTATTCGTTCGGATTACCACACGAGAGAGCGCACGCCCGTGTAGTGTCAACGGTCACCTATTTTGACTTTTGTCGATTTACGGTTAGAGGCAGTCTTACTACATATCTTGCTTATGAATATGTGCGAATAGCCCACGAGCGCCTAACCCTTGAGTGAACAAATGTGGCTTAGCCCACTTAAACTGCTGACCAAGATTGATCACATGCCCCTTGTAGAATATCTTTAATCGAGTGATGAGGGAGAGATTTTAGTTGCTTCAATATCAAAGTAAAATCCCCTACTCCTTGAGAAGTTCCAGAAGTTGAAAGGAGCCCAATAAGAAAGAAAGAGGAGATGAGAATCAGCAAAGAAGAAAAGGGAGAGATTAATGGAAAAAGAAACAATGTTCTGCTACAAAGGGGAGATGGTTTTAGGCACAACAAAAATCGATTGGGAGTGGGGAAGAAATAAGGAGAATCGACCAAGGTAGCAAGACACAGGGAATTGATAGACTCAAAAGAGTTAAGAGAGAAAGAAGAGGAGTATTCGGCTAAGAAGAGAAGGGAAAGAAGAGCAATAATGACCAGTAAGGAGCTTGAAGAGAAGAAGTGCAATTTTGGAACAAACCACAAAATGAGAAGGTAACCAAAATGCTATATTTGTCCTCACAGAGAAAATGAACCAAAAGAATAACAGGAAAATGAGAGTGATTTTGCACAGTCGAATTCTATGAGTGCCTACAGTTCAATTTCGACACAACACCTCCTGTCCCCTCAACTCCCCACAATTTCCTCCCCAAATCTCTCCACAATCATTCAAACTTATCATCCCTCTATCCACATCCCATATTTCCTCCTAAAATCACTCCAACCTTCCCACTACTCAGGCTTTTAATGAAACACAAACTTTAGCTGTCTAGCACTGCAAAATTTTAATCCCTTCGTACATGCAAGGATTCGAACCTCAGTCATCTGGCATAAATAACACACCACTTACCCCCTAGACCAGCAAGCCCTTTTTGTCATAAAATACTCACATTTATTTAAAAGCCTACTGACTAGAGATAAGAGTTATTCATTTAAAAACAAAAATTTTTGCACACGCCAATGCTTGAACCCAAGACTTCTTAGACACTTTCCAGAACACATAACCACTAAAGCAGACATATATTTGTGTCACAAACATACAAAAATAAATACTTAGATTTTGGGGTGTTACATAAACAACATTAGTTAAGTGATTTTTGATAAAATTGTCAACCAGGGATTTATTTGTGAATTATGAAACATTTATGGTAGGATTGTAAAATAATGAAAAATATGGGCTACTATGTTAATAACGGGAATTCGACAAGCATGGGTAGGGACTTAATTACATGAATTTGTATTTTTATGAGCTAGGGACTAAATCGTAAAGATGCTAAACTATTAGAGAAAAAGTGTAATTTTACCATAATGTGATTTTTGGGCTAAATTAAATAGAATGATAATTGAATAAGTTAAATTTGATATTATATAGATCAAGAAAAATGAAGGTTAGATCTAGATCAGGGGAAAAACAAAGTATTGGACTAGTCGATCCATTTCATCGATTTTGTGAATCGAGGTAAGTTTGTACGTTAATAAGCATTAATGTAATTGTGTTTTAAATGCTTTAGTATTAAATTAATTGTGAATATGACCTTACGGATATGTTTGACTAAGATTTGGCAATTTGAAATCCCGGTTGAATTTTAGGAATAGATTAGGATATAAATGACATGTCATTAGGGGTTATTGTGTTTGGGTGCTGGTCCGTACGTTCTACCGATGGCTGAGTTATTTGACATGTGTTGTGGATTCTCGTCATCTTGTGTGAGCAGCACCATGTAGCTACATCTTAACCGTCAGCTTGTGTGAGCAGACCCATTGATAGCTCGAGAGTGAGCATTATATGAGATATGAGATTGAGATAGCTTCGGCTATGTATTTGCACTTAGGGTGTGAGATTCCCGATTTCCAATATTATTCGAAATGGTTCAATAGGTATATCAATGAATTGGAAGAGTATGAAATTTATATGAGCTAGTACAGGTATGTACATGAACTATACAATCGTTGAATTGAAGAAATCGATCGAATTCATGTTTAACCTTTGGATTGAATAAGTGTTAAGTTTTGGATTTAAATTGAATTACATTATGAGATGTTAATGTATTTGAATTGTAGTTGAATGGTAAGTTTCACTTATTAAGCATACGAGCTTACTAAGCTTTATAGCTGACTCTGTTTACTTTTCCGCGTTTTATAGTGATTTTCAAAGCTTGCTCGGATTTGGGAGTCATCGGAGATCTCATCACACTATCCAGCTATCGTTTTGATACTTTTGAGCTTATGTATTTGGTTATATGGCATGTATAGGAGTTTTTGTTAATATGGTCTATATGATAGTAATAGATTTAGCCAATTGATTTGGTTTGGAAATGATGAATGTTTGGTTATGTGTATAGCCATGTGATTTGGCTTATTTTGGTATACTTAGTGATGTATATATATATGTGCAAATGACCTTTGATATGTTGTTTATCATTTATTGGTGAATGCCATGTTTGTAAATTAATATCTTGTATAGCAAATGGTTGAAATTTGAGATTGGTATGCTTGTGGTTCTAGATAAAATGATGCATAATTGAAAGTGTCCCTATACGTGATTTGTGAATATGAAATTGGTTTGAAATTGAATGAAAAATTCTAATAATTGTGTCTCTTATGGTTGATGCCATTGATATAGCTTGAATTGAACTTAGTTTAGATGAGTTTAAATGCCATTTGAAGATATGGCCATATGCATTTTGGTTTGTGTAGGTAAGTGCAAGATTAGGCGAGAAAGATGGCTTGGAAAATAGTCTATTTTTGTCCACATGGGCAAAAAGACAAGCGTGATTCTCAGCTGTGTGTGACACACGGTCAGGTGACACAGTCGTGTATCCCTTGTGTTTAATTAGAAACCAAGTCAGTATGCTCCACACGGCCCAGCACACGAGCATGTGAATTGGCCGTGTGGCATAAGTTAGTATACCCTATAGTTTTGGCAAGGCCTAGCACACGGCCTGGCACACGGGCGTTTGAGGCCATTTCGAAGGGTACATGGGCTAATCAAACGGGCATGTGGTTGGCCGTGTGACCCAAGTCAGGGAGTTACACGGCGTCAGACACGGCCATGTGATCACATTTTGAATGTCCACACGGCCTATGGCACGGGCGTGTGTCCCTTGTATTTTGAAAAATTTTCTATGTTTTCCAAAAATTTCCTGAGTTATAGGTTTAGTCCTGAAACATTTCCAATGCATGATTGGGGCCTCGTAGGCTCATATTAGGGACAATATGATTGAATGTGAATGATTTTTTTATTTGGATATGAATAATGTATGAAAAATGTATGATTGCTTAATTGTTATGTCTGGTAATGCTCTGTAACCCTATTTTGGCGTTGGATACGGGTTAGTGGTGTTACATTTATTGGTATCAAAGCTATGGTTTAGTCGATTCTTGGACCAATGTAACGTATGTGAGTCTAGCTATGCCATATATAATCTGTGATAGTGTGATATCTCCTGGCAGTTTTAAAATCGTGTTTTTTATAGCTATGGATCCCAATTGAGCATTGGCTAATGATGTTGAAAGTAATGCACCAGCCTCCGTTCACGGAGTAGCATAGTCTGAGTCAAGCCTAGTATCTAGGAGTTAGGGAGGAGAGGCTAAGGAAGCCTTCTTCCAAATGATGAACAATTTTTTCACTGAGTTTGTCCGAATGAATTCAGCTGCTCAACAACCTCCACCTCCACTAATTCCCTAATCGGTTCTCGTAGCTCCTCAAGGTTTGGAACCTTTACGTTTGAGTAAGCCACTTGTGGATAAAATTCAAAAATACAGGGCTGAAGAGTTCAGAGCTACCGTTGATGACAATCCTGAAAGAGCCGAGTTTTGGCTTGAAAATACTATCCGAGTATTTGGTGAATTATCTTGCACACCAGCTGAATGTGTTAAATGTGCTGTATCACTTCTGAGAGATATTGTATATCAGTGGTAGAATACTTTGATATCTTTGGTGCCAAGTGAACGGGTCATATGGGAATTCTTTCAAACTGATTTTAGAATAAAAAAATACATAAGCTAGTGGTTTATCGACCAAAAATGCAAAGAATTTCTAGAACTGAAATAGGGTCGTATGTCTGTGACCGAGTATGAAAGAGAATTTGTAAGACTCAGTAAATATGCTTGAAAATGTGTCTCCACTGAGGCAATTATGTGTAAGCGATTCAAAGACGGATTGAACGAAGACATTAGACTTTTAGTAAGGATCTTGGAATTGAAAGAATTTGTTGTATTAGTCGACAGAGCTTGCAAAGTAGAGGAACATGGCAAAGAAAAGAGAAAAGCTGATTTTAATATTAGTGATTCGAGAAAGAAATCGATGAGTAAACCCTATCACTCTTCGTTAAAAAAATCACAAGATTCGTATAATCGTTTGAATACTTTAGTAGGGTATTCTAATAGAGATCGTGGGAAGCAATATACGAGTCCTAAAGCTCAAGCTTCCTTAGTATCGAGCATTGGTAGTGTTAGAACCAACAAAACTGAGTGTTAACAGTGCGGAAGATGACATTTTGGAGATTGTTGGATGAACAACAAAGCTTGTTTTAGATGTGGCTCGCAAGATCATTTTATTTAGGATTGTTAGTTTTACTCGAGAAAGACAAATATCAGAATGGAAGACTGAGCAATACAACTGTTAGAAGAGGACCACCTAGAAATACGAGAAATGTGACTAATAGCAAAGGTGTGACAAAGGATTCTACTATGAGCTTTGAGGCTTGAGTGCCAACCAGAGCTTACGCTATTCGCGCTTGCGAAGATGCGTCATCACCAGATGTTATCATCGATACATTTTCTCACTATGATACTAATCTAATTACTTTGATTGATCCTAGATCGACTCATTCGTATATTTATAGAATTTAGTGTCTAGTGAGAGTTTACATGTTGAGTCTACAGAGTTTGTGATTAAAGTATTGAACCCCTTAGGAAAGTATGTCTTAGTTGATAAAGTTTGCAAGAATTTTCCTTTGATGACTTGGGGTTACTGTTTTCCAGCTAATTTGATGCTTTTACCGTTTGATGAATTCGATATGATTTTGGGTATTGATTGGTTGACTCTGCATGATGCTGTTGTGAATTGTATATGAAAGACTATTGAGTTGAGATGTTATAACAATAAGATTCTTCGAATTAAATCTGATGAGTCGAGTGAGTTGCCTGTTGTGATACCGACGATGTTAGCTCAGAAATATGTGAGAAAAGGTTGTGATGCTTACCTTGCATATGTGCTAGATACAAAAGTGTCTAAATCAAAGATTGAATCAGTACCAGTGGTTTATGAGTATCTAGATGTGTTTCCAGAGGAGTTACCTGAGTTGCCACCTATTAGAGAAGTTGAGTTTTCTATTGAAATAGTACCAGGAACATCACTAATATCGATAGCTCCATATAGAATGGCTCCTACAGAATTGAAGGAGTTGAAAGCTAAGTTGCAAGAGTTAACAGATAGAGGTTTTGCTTTACCGAGGTTTTGCTTTACCTATTTTTTCATCCTGGGGTGCACCGGTGCTATTCGTAAAGAAGAAAGATGGATCGATGAGACTGTGTATTGACTATCGCCAGCATAATAAGGTTACAATTAAGAATAAGTATCCTTTGCCGAGAATTGATGATTTGTTCAATCAGTTGAAAGGAGCAACTTTATTTTCAAAGATTGATTTGTGATCTGGCTATTATTCGTTGCGAGTTAAAGATTTAGATGTGCCAAAAACTGCATTCAGAATAAGTTATGGGCATTATGAATTTTTTGTTATGCCATTCGGATTAACTAACACTCCTGCAGTATTCATGAATTTGATGAATCGAATCTTCAGACCATACTTAGACAGATTTGTTGTATTTATCGATGACATTTTGATCTATTCTCAAAGTGAATATGAGCATGCTGAACATTTGAGGATTGTATTACAAACATTAAGAGATAAGCAACTGTTTGCTAAATTCAATAAATGCGAGTTTTGGCTTCGAGAGGATTGATTTTTGGGACACATTATTTCAGCGGAAGGCATCTGAGTTGATCCGAGTATGATTTCAGCAGTTGTTGACTGGAAACCACCAAGAAACATAACCGAAGTCAGAAGTGTTTTGGGATTAGTTGGCTACTATCTGCGTTTTATAAAAGGGTTCTCGAGGATTACTACACCGATGACTCGATTGTTACAGAAAGATGTGAATGTGAGTGGTCTGTGAAATGCCAACAGAGTTTTGAAAAACTGAAAGCACTGTTAACTGAAGCACCAGTTCTAGTTCAACCTGAGTCGGGCACAAAGTTTGTAACAGCCCATTTTTAGTCAAATTGGAACAGTGGTTTTTGGGACCACAAATTCAAAGTCAAAATATTTATTTTATTATTTTATTAAAGTTTACTGCATGATAGAATTATTGTGTGAAAGTTTCATAAATAAAATTTATCATTTGAATGCATAATTTGATAAAAAGGACTAAATCGCGTAAAGTGTAAAAGTGGAGTTCCATTAGTTAAAGGTATTAAATAGTTATGGATTATTAAAATGGAAGTCCTTATGTTGTAATTAGACCATTTATAATGTAAGTGGACATTCTTGGACATTGTTTAAGTGATTTTTATGTTTAATTAATAAGGTTAGTTATGTAATTTGGAAATTAAAGGTTAATTAAAATAAAACAAAATTTTGTAACATCTTCCGTTACCAATTCTCCCACTGAAAATTGCAAGATTAAAAACCTAGGAATGAACTAGGTTTCGGCTACTTTGAAAGCTCAATTGGTGAGTAAATTTTGTCCTATTTTTAATGATTTCTATGTTTTTGAGATCGTTGCTTCGTATTCTAGCTAGCCCGTACCTTAGATTTTTAAACTGTTAAAGATTTAACATGTTTCCATTGTTGAATGCTTGAGTAATTTGATGTTGATGACAGATTATGAAGGTTTATTGTTAAATTTACTAGTTTTATAAAGGGATTTTTGACAAAAAGGTCAAAAAGGGATTAAATTATGAAATTGTAAAATTATGTGGGTAAAAGTGTCAATAAATAAAAGATATGTGCTGCTAGAGACTCCATTAATATTTGGCTAGCATGAAATTGTACTAAATTGCATGAATTTGCAATTTTATGTAATAAGGACTAGATTGTAAAAGTGTGAAACATTAGGGGCAAATGTGTAAATTTTCCAAAATATGAATTATAGGCTAAATTGAATAGAACGAATATTGAATGGGCTAAATTTGATAATATATAGGTTAAGATAAGCTGAGGTCAAGATTAGATCGGGGAAAAAGAAAAGTGGACGAATAGTCGATAATTTCCATCCGAGCAATTCGAGGTAAGTTTGTATAATAGAATTAAACTTTTAAATACTTGTAATTATTGAAATGTATGTATATAATTGAGTAATTGATCTACTTGAAATATAATGCCTTACTGATATAGTATGATGGTTACCGAGCCCTATTTGAACCATAGGAAATCATAGGATACGAGTGACATGTCACTAGGGTTACAGTTTAGGCTGAGATCCCGCATGTGTTGCGGACTCAGTGCAGCTCGTATGAGCTTATTGATATATTAGCTCATAAGAGCTTATTGTTCTTAACTCATCAGAGCTTACAATTTCCAGCTCGATAGAGCTTATCGTTTATCAGTTCAGAAAGAGCTTACCGATCATAGCTCGAAAGAGCGAATACGATGATGAATTGACGGATTATCGATAAATACATGTGTATCACCTGTGTATCTATCGATATTCTGATAGGTTCAACGGCATAAATTCTATTATTGGTTATGTGAAAAAGCTATGTGTTATACGGATGAATTACTGGTTATATAAATGAATAGTCGATTATATGAATGTGAATGAATTGTTACATGTGTTATATATGTTACATGAATTTGGTATGAAATAATACATTGATGTATGAAATTGAGATAAAGGTTGAATATATGTACTTAAGAGACTAACATTTTGATGAATGCTTGTGTATAGGCATTCGGCAAGCGAATCTGATATACTTTGTTTAATTTTTTTATTATGTATAAATGATAAGTTAAATTCTGAATTATACTGGCTTACTAAGCTATTAAGCTTACTCTATTTCTTTTCCATCTTTTATAGAGGCTCGATAGCTCGCTCGATTCAGATTAAGTCGGAGTTGACATAACATTATCCAGTTGCCGATTGGTACTTTTGAACTTAGGATATATGTAATATGACATGTATAGGCTAGTTACGAAGATGATAGTTATAGTTACTTGAGATGGTGATTTTGGTACATGTTGTAGTATATGATAAACCATGTGATTTGGCTTAACTTGGTATAATGCTTTGGTTGCATATATGTATTCAAACATGGTATGTTTTTGCAAGTAGTATATGGAATGGAAATAAGCAAATGTTGTCTTGATATGTGATAGGCATGTGAATGGAAGATGATTGTAGTTGAATTGATTTAAATTGTGTATGAAATGTTATGGATTGGCTACCTATTGAGTTGTAAAAATGTTACAATTTATGCTTGTGCAAGTATGCAATAAAAGGTGTCAAAATGCCTTTGCAAATAGTCCATTTTTGTCCATACGGGTAGAGACACAGGCGTGTGTCTCGGCCGTGTGTGACACACAGTCATGGTACATGGTCATGTGTTCCCTGGTGTTGATATTGAAATGAAGTTAGTATACTCCACATGTTCTCACACATGGCGTGTGGCTGGCCATATGGTACAAGTAAGTATGCCCCCTATTGGCACACGGTCTAGCACACGGGCGTGTGAGTTGGTTGTGTTGCATAAGTCAGTATACCCTACAGGTAGGCATGGCCTAGCACAAGGCCTAACACATGGGCTTGTGTGGCCACTTCCAAGGGCACACAGGCGTTTGGTTGGCTGAGTGACCCAAGTTAGTATATACCCCATGTTTTCACAGGCTTGTGACACGGGCGTGTCTGGTGTCGTGTGGGACACCAGCCTGCCCACACAGTGTGTGTCCTCTGTTTTAAGTAAAATTTTTAAAGTTTCGTGGAAGTTTTATAAGTTATCAGTTTAGTCCCGCACTATCCTAAAGCATGTTTATGGCCTCATAGCCTATTAAAAGGAACAAATTGATTGAGATTGAATGATGATTGTATGAATTGATTGAATGTATGAGAAAAGTACAGTTATATGTGTTATAAGTAAAGTAATGCTCAGTAACCCTATTTCGGCATTGAATACAGGTGAGGGATGTTACATTTATTGGTATCAAAGCTATGGTTTAGTCGATTCTAGGACTAGCGTGGCGTATGTGAGTCTAGCTATACATGCCATATATATAAACTGTGATAGTGTGATGACTCTTGACATTTTCAAATGTGTTTTTATATAGTAAATGGATCCTGATCGAGCTGTAGTTGATAAGGTTGACAGTAATGCGCCTACTCCTGCTCAAGGGACAGTGCCTTCTGATTCTAGACTCGTAATGGGTAGTTAGGGGGGAGAGGCTAAAGAAGCCTTCTTCCAGATGATGAATGAATGGTTCACACAATACTTTCGTACGAACTCGGCTACTCAACAACCTCTACCCCCACTTATTCCCTAACCAATCCTTGTAGTTCTTCAAGGTATGGATCCTTTACGATTGAATAAACCACCTATTAATAAGATACATAAACACGAGGCTGAGGAATTCAGAGCCACTGTTAATGATGACCTAAGAGAGCCGATTTTGGCTTGAGAACACAATTCAGGTATTTGATAAATTATCATGCACACCTGAAGATGTTTAAAATGTGTTGTATCACTATTGAGAGACACTGCATATCAGTGGTGGAATACCTTGATATTTGTAGTTCCGCGAGAATGAGTTACTTGGGAATTCTTTCAAGTTGAATTTAGAAAGAAATACATCAGCCAATGGTGTATAGATCATAAACGAAAGAGATTTCTTGAACTAAAAAGGGTCATATGTCGGTGACAAAATATGAAAGAGAGTTTGTACGACTCAGCAAATATGCTCGTGAATGTGTTCTTCTGATACTATAATGTGTAAATGGTTTGAAGATGATTAAAGAAGAAATCAGATTATTAGTTGGGATTCTTGAACTGAAAGAGTTTGTCGTTCTAGTTGATAGAGCTTGCAAAGCCGAATAGCTTAGCAAAGAGAAAAGAAAAGCTGATTCTGAGGCTAGAGACTTTAGAAAGAGATTTGCGGGCAAATCACATCAGTTAGCATCAATGAAATCTAGAGAATATCATCCTCGTTCTACTGCTTCTACGTGAATTTCAATCAGAGATAGAGATGCGAGACATTTCAGCTCTAAACCTCAGAAGACATCTGTTGCCAGTGTGGGTAGTGTTATAAATGTTGGACCTGAATGTAATCACTTCAATAAGTGACATTACGGTTAACGTAGATTAATGAGCGAATCTTGTTTTAGATGTGGATCTCTTGATCATTATCTATGGGACTATCTAGAAATGTTTATAGCTGAAAGAGATCAACCGACGAATGCAAGTAATATGGCTTCTAGAGAGAGACCACCCCAAAACACTAGAAATACAAGTGGTAACTGAAGTACTACGAGAGATTCTGCTGTGAGATCTCAAGCACGACCACCTGCCAGGGCTTATGCTATCCGTGCACGGGAGGAAGCAATCTCGCCAGACGTTATTACCGGCACTTTTTCTCTTTTTGATACTAATATAATTGCATTGATGGATTTTAGATCAACCCATTCATACATTTGTATGAATTTAGTATTTAAAAAGAGTTTACATGTTGAGTCTACAGAGTTTGTAATTAAAGTATTGAACACCTTAGGCAAGTCTGTTTTAGTTGATAAAATTTGTAAGAATTGTCCTTTGATAACTCAAGGTTATTGTTTTCCGACTACTTGATGTTTCTATCGTTCGATGAGTTTGATGTGATTTTGGGTATGGACTGGTTGTTGATGCATGATGCAGTTGTGAATTGTAGATGGAAGACTATTGAATTGAAATGTCTGAATGGTGAAATTCTTCAGATTGAGTCTAATGATTCGAGTAAGTTACCTATTGTGATATCGTCTATGCTAGCTTAGAAATGTATGAAAATGGGTTGTGATGCATATCGTGTATATGTACTAGATACGAAGGTGTCTGAATCAAAAATTGAATCTATACCTGTTGTTTGTGAGTTTTCAGATGTATTTCCAGAAGAATTATCGGGTTTACCATCGATCAGAGAGGTTGAATTTGGTATTGAATTAGTACTAGGAACAACACCGATATCGATAGCTCCACACAGGATACTTCCAATAGATTTAAAAGAGGTGAAAGCTCAATTGTAAGAATTGACAGTCAGAGGTCTTGCATGACCGAGTTATTCACCCTGAGGTGCACCGATATTGTTTGTAAAGAAGAAAGATGGCACGATGAGAATGCGTACTGATTAGAGACAGTTGAATAAATATGTATTGATTACATACAGCTGAATAAAGTGTGTAACGCCCCGAATTTGAGCCTAGAAGTATTGGGCCTTTAGTTTGGGTCTGTAAGGAGGTTGTATATAAACATTTAATTGTACAAGGAAATGAAAAAATTAAATGTCTGCTTTAGTGGTTAATGGCCCTGAGAAGTGTTGGAGAAATCTTGGGTTCAAACCTGGGCTTTAGCAAAAATTTTGGTGATAAGTGAATAAAACCCTGGGTGCTTGGATGAAGGCCTTTTAAATTATTGTGGTAAATAAATGACACAAGGTTATTTGTGAGAAGCTAACATGGTGAGAAGTTAAGGTGGTCATAAGAAAATAAGGAATTTTCCTAATGGTTGAAAGTAATCCCACATCGGGAAGCTAACATGGGTATTGGTGAGAAGCTGGCTTTAAATAAAGCGAACCAGATGAGTTGGTGAAAAGAAAGAGGTGATTAAGACCCAATACAGGATGTGCCAAGGTTGGTCATCTTGGACTTCGGCGCGCTCTCATAAACAGGTGTGTATTCACACCCTTCTTTGTTAGAAATCAGCAAAAGCTGAAAGCCGCCACGAGCGTTCTCGTGTCCTGGGGCTATTCTGGGCCCCGATGGGCCGAATAGGCCCAATGGGCCTGTGGGCTCGCTTGTGTAAATCTAACTGTTAGGTGGGAAGTAGTTGTGCCTGATGGGCCATGTGAACGAGATTGGGCCTAAAGGGGCCAAATGAATAAGTTTGGATCTGTTAATGGTTAGTAAAAGGGTTGTGGATGGTAACTACTCAAGCAGACATAAAACTTAAATAATTAATTAATCGCGACCGTGGACGAGTCATAAGGTTAAGGTGTGGCAATGGGTATATGCATGTCTAGGATTGGATCTAGGGAGTGCTTGGTACTTAAGCGGTCTTAATGACTCACCTCCTCTTCTCTAGAATCCTACCTAGTCCATAGTATTTGTTCACTTTAGCCAACGAGTACTTGTTAACGGGCCAATGTAAGTAATAAACCCATAATAAAGAGAAATTACCGAAATACCTCCAGTTTGTAAAATTACCGAAATACCTTCGGTTTGTAAAATTACCAAAAACCCTAATTTGTAAAATTATCGAAATACCCTCGATTGTGAAATTATTGAAATACCCTCGATTTGTAAAATTATCGAAACACCCTAGATTTGTGAAATTATCGAAACACCCTCAATTTGTAAAATTACCAAAACACGATTGATTTGTAAAATTACCAAAACACCCTTGATTTGTAAAATTACTGAAATACCCTCGATTTGTAAAGTTCTCGAAATACCCTCAATTGTGAAATTACTGAAATATCCTCGATTTGTAAAATTACCAAAATGCCCTCGATTTGTGAAATTACTGAAACACCCTCGATTTTTACAATTATCGAAACACCTTGATTTGTAAAATTACCGAAACACCCTGGATTTGTAAAATTACCATAATACCCTCGATTTGTAAAATTACCAAAATACCCTCAATTTGTAAAATTATCGAAACACCCTCGATTTGTAAAATTATCGAAATACCCTTGTAGTGTAAAATGACCGACATACCCTTGTAGGGTAAAATAACTGTTTTGCCCTTGAGGGTAAATGATCGACTTAGACTTCGAATTTGACTGATTTGATTATGAATTATGATTGCGTTTTAATTGACTTGACTGTGGTTGTATGACTGATATGCTCTTAATATAAGATTAAAAGACTGTTACTGAGTATGACCATTCTACATACACGTGTGATGATTGAGCATGACATACACGACATATTGGATGGGTTAAGAATTATGGAACGGAGGAACTATATGAGGATCGCATGGTTGCTTGACGACCGTGGATCCACCGATAGCTATTAAGCCTAATATTTGATTAGCAGCTTGCTGCAATGAAGGTAGTACCGCAACGGCTACCATTGATGTGTATCAGATGGGTGGGTCGATATTTATATTCCTACATGATGTGTACCGGGGGATAGAGTTGGTGTGTAGCGGTTGGATTATTGGGGTGGGTTGCACAGCATTGTGTGTATGATATTAGTGATATTGTTACGATGTGGGCTTCAGACCAACTGAGGTTAAAAAGGGCTAGTCCCAATTGATTCTATTATGGGCTGTGACCCAAATGATATTGTAATGGGCTTTGGCCCACGTACGCTCTAAACTGGACTGTACTGTTACTGTAATGGGTTCCGCCAGACTGATTTTGAACTATGTCTGTTTACTGACTGTTACTCTAGTAAGGGGATTATACACTGAGTTTTCGTAAACTCACCCCGTTTATTAACTGTGCAGGTAATCCCCAGCGTTGGTGGATCAGTGTCGCAAAGGGACTTGAAGACGACCACACAACTGCACATGTTTTTCTATTTCCTTTATTTGTTAAGCACTATGGTTTTTGATTTGGGTTATATTAAGGCCTCTTTATTTTCTTAACCTTTTATTTGGGAAATTTATTTAGTATGCTTAATATCCGTTAGAAGTAGGGCACGATTTTCCAAAAAAATAACTGGTTTTCAGAATATCTCATTTCCGTAACTGTTTAAAAGTAAGCTTCCACAGCAAGTAAGGTTTTAAGGGAATTAATGTTTCACAAGTTTAAAATGGCCAGAGGTTTTGAGTAGTAAGAAGGGTTTTAATGAGAACATAGTTTTTGAAAAACACTTCAATGTGACACGCCAGATTCGGGCCTAACTTCTAGGCTGGGTTTGGGGTGTTACAAAGTGACTATAAAGAATAAATACCCTCTACCTCGGATTGTTGATTTATTCGATCAGTTGAAAGGGGCTACAGTATTTTCAAAGATTGATTTGAGATTAGGTGATTATCAGTTACGAGTTAAAGACTCAGATGTACCTAAGACTGCGTTCAGAACAAGGTATTGACACTATGAATTTCTTGTTATGCCTTTCGGATTAACTAATGCTCCTGCATTTTCATAGACTTGATGAACCGGATATTTAGACCGTATTTAGACAGATTTGTTGTTGTATTCATTGACGACATTCGGATCTATTTGCGAGGTGAATCTAAACATTCCGAGCACTTGATAGTTGTGTTACAAACTCCATGTGATAAGAAGTTATTGCAAAGTTTAGCAAATATGAGTTTTAGCTTTGAGAGGTTGGATTTCTAGGGCATATTGTTTCAGTTGAAGGTATTAGAGTTAACCCGAGTAAGATTTCTACTATTGTTGATTGGAAACCTCCCAAAAATGTGTTTGAAGTCTGTAGTTTTCTGGGTTTAGTGGGCTATTATCGAAGATTCATGAAAGGATTTTAGATGATTGCGACACTGATGACACGATTGCTTCACAAAGATGTGAAATGTGAATGGTCAGAAAAATGTCAGAAGGTTTCAAATAGTTGAAAGTATTGTTAACTGAAGCACCAGTTCTGGCTCAACCTGAATCGAGGAAAGAATTTGTGACTTATAGTGATGCATCATTAAATGGTCTGGGATGTGTTCTGATGCAAGAAAGAAAAGTTATAGCTTATGCTTCTCGACAATTGAAATCGCATGAAATGAACTATCCAAGCACAACTTAGATTTGGCTGCAATTGTGTTCGCATTGAAAATTTAGCGACACTACTTATACGGTGAAAAATGCCACATTTTTACTGATAAAAAAAGCTTAACATATTTGATGTCACAGAAGGATTTGAATCTGCTACCACGAAGATGGCTCGAGTTATTGAAAGATTATGAATTTGTGATTGATTATCACCTGGGAAAAGCTAATGTTGTTGCTGATGCCTTGAGCCGAAAATCTTTGTTAGCATTATGAGCAATGAATACCCAGTTGATGATTTGTGATGATGGGTCTATTTTAGTTGAATTAAAAGCTAAACCAGTATTCTTCAACAAATCTGTGAAGCTTAGAAAAATGATCGTGAATTGCAAGTTAAACGAATTCAATATGAGACTATCCCTAATTCAGAGTTCAGATCAGAGCCGATGATTGTTTAAGGTTCCGAAATAGAATTTGCTTATCGAGAAATTTAGAAATCATTAAGAAGATTTTGCACAAAGTGTACAATAGTTGGTTAGCGGTTCATCAGGGGAGTACCAAAATGTACAACGATTTGAAATAGTTTTACTGGTGGGAACGCATGAAACGAGATATCTCAGAGTCTGTTTCTAAATGTTTGATTTGTTAGCAAGTCAAAACCAAACATCAAGTACTATCTGGTTTACTGCAACATGTGAAGATTCCTTAGTTGAAATGGGATAGAGTTACAATGGACTTTGCATCGGATTACGCTTAACTCCAAAAAAGAAATATGCTATCTGGGTTGTCATTGATCGACTAACGAAATCTGCTCATTTCATACCAGTACGTACAAATTTCTCACTTGATAGCCTAGCTGAATTGTACATTTTTGAGATTGTTCGATTGGCATGGAGCTACTATCTATTATTTCTAATAAAGATCTGAGATTTACGTCGCGATTCTGGAAGGAATTGCAAGAAGCCTTAGGTACGAAGTTGAATTTCAGTATTGATTTTCATCCTCAGACTGACGGTCAGGCTGAGAGAGTTATTCAGATTCTTGAAAGACATGTTGAGATGTTGTATTTTAGAGTTTAAAGGCAGTCAAGAAAAATACTTACCATTGATTGAATTTGCATATAACAATAGTTTTCAAACGAGTATAAAGATGGCACTGTACGAAGCTTTATACGGTCGTAAATGTCAAACTCAGCTATACTGGACTAAACTAAGTGAGAAAAATATTCACGGGGTTGGTTTGATTAAAGAAATTGAAAAAAAGTGAAAACGATTCACGACAATTTAAAAGCAGCTTCAGATCAACAAAAATCATACGTGGATTTGAAACGTAAAGAAATTGAATTTGAAGTCGGGGACCGACTGTTTCTAAAGGTGTCACCATGGAAAAAGGTTCTTTGATTTGGCTGTAAAGGAAAGCTGAGTCCGCGATTTATCGGACCGTATGATATCATCGAAAGAATAGGGCCTGTAGCATACCGACTAGCTTTACCATCAGAACTTGAAAAGATTCATAATGTCTTTTATGTTTCTATGCTACGATGATACATATTTGATCAGTCACATGTGATTTCTCTGGTAGATGTTGAGATACAGACTGATTTGATGTATAGCAAAGAACCGATTAGGATTTTAGCTCGTAAAATCAAAGAATTAAGAAATAAACTTATAGCCCGAGTGAAGGTTCTTTGGCATAAACATGGGATCAACCAAGCTATGTCGGAACTTGAGAAAGCTATACGAAACCAGTACCCTAACCTATTCACTGGTAGGATTTTTGAGGACGAAAATCCCTAAGGGGGAGAGTTGTAACAGCCCGTTTTTAGTCAAATTGGAATTGTGATTTCGGGACCACAAATTTGAAGTCAAAATATATATTTTATTATTTTATTAAAGTTTACAGCATGATAGAATTATTGTGTGAAACTTTCGTAAAGAAATTTTATCATTTGAATACTTAATTTGATAAAAGGACTAAATCGTGTAAAGTGTAAAAGTAGAGTTCCATTAGTTAAAGGTATTAAATAGGTATGGATTATTAAAATGGAAGTCCTTATGTTGTAATTAGTCCACTTATAATGTAAGTGGACATTCTTTGGACATTGTTTAAGTGATTTTATGTTTAATTAATAGGGTTACTTATATAATTTGGAAATCAAAGGTGAATTAAAATAAAACAACATTTTGTATCATCTTCCATTTCAAATTCTTCCATCAAAAATTCAAAGATGAAAAGCCATGGGAGTGAGCTAGGTTTCGGCTACTTTGAAAGCTCAATTGGAGAGTGAATTTTGTCCCATTTTTAATGATTTCTATGTTTTTGAGATTGTTGCTTCGTATTCTAGCCAGCACGTACCTTAGATTTTGAAACTGTTAAAGATTTAACACATTGCCATTGTTGAATGTTGAGTAATTTGATGTTGACGATAGATTATATAGGTTTATTGTTAGATTTACTAGTTTTATAAAGTGATTTTTTGATAAAAATGTCAAAAAGGGATTAAATTGTGAAATTGTAAAATTATGTGGGTAAAAGTGTGAATAAATAAAAGATATGGGCTGCTAGGGATTCCATTAATATTAGGCTAGCATGAAATTGTACTAAATTGCATGAATTTGCCATTTTATATAATAAGGACTAAATTGTAAAAGTGTGAAACATTAGGGGAAATGTGTAAATTTGCCAAAATATGAATTATAGGCTGAATTGAATAGACCGAATATTGAATGTGCTAAATTTGATAATATATAGACCAAGATAAGTCGAGGTTGGGATTAGATCGGGGAAAAAGAAAAGTGGATGAATAGTCGATAATTTCCATCCGAGCAATTCGAGGTAAGTTTGTATAATTAGAATTGAACTTTTAAATACTTGTAATTATTGAAATGAATGTATATATTTGAGTAATTGATCTACTTGAAATATGAATGCCTTATGGATATAGTCTGATGGTTACCGAGCCCTATTAGAACTGTAGGAAATCGTAGGATATGAGTGACATGTCACCAGGGTTACCATTTAGGTCGAGATCCCACATGTGTTGCAGCCTCACCGTAGCTCGTATGAGGTTAGTAATATATCACCTTGTAAGACTTACTGTTCTCAGCTCGTCAGAGCATACTATTTCTAGCTCGATAGAGCTTACCGTTTATCAGTTCAGAAGGAGTTTACCGATCATAGCTCGAAAGATCAAATACGATGATGAATTGATGGATTACCAGTTAACACACTTAGTGTGTATCACCCGTGTATCTATCGATATTCTAATAGGTTCAACGGGCATAAATTTGTTATTAGTTATTTGAAAAAGCTATGTGTTATACGGATGAATTACTGGTTATATAATTGAATTGTCGATTATATGAATGTGAATGAATTGTTACATGTGTTATATATGTTACATGAATTTCGTATGAAATAATACATTGATGATTGAAATTGAGATAAAGGTTGAATATATGTACTTTTAAGACTAACAATTTGATGAATGCTTGTGTATAGGCATTTGGCAAGTGAATTTGATATACTTTGTTTAATTTTCTGATTATGTATAAATGGTAGGTTAAATTTTGAATTATATGGGCTTACTAAGCTATTAAGCTTACTCTGTTTCTTTTCCATGTTTTATAGAGGTTCGAAAGCTCGCTCGATCCGGATTAAGTCGGAGTTGCGCATAACACTATCAAGTTTCTGAACTGGTACTTTTGAACTTATGGATATATGTAAATATGGCATGTATAGGCTAGTTATAAAAATGATAGTTATAGGTACTTGAGATGGTGATTTTGGTACATATTGTGGTATATGATAAAACCATGTGATTTGGCTTAACTTGGTATAATGCTTTGGTTGCATATATGTATTTAAATATGGTATGTTTTGGCAAGTAGTAGATAGAATGGAAATATGTAAATGTTGTCTTGATATGTTATAGGAATATGAATGGAAGATGATTGTAGTTGGATTGGTTTAAAATGTGTATGAAATGTTATGGATTGGCTGTCTATTGAGTTGTAAAAATGTTGCAATTTATGCTTGTGCAGGTATGTAATAATAGGGTGGCAAAATGGCTTTGAAAATAACCTATTTTTGTCCACATGGGCAGAGACACAGGTGTGTGTCTTGGTCATGTGTGACACACAGTGATGTTACATGGCTTTTGTGTCCCCTGGTGTTGATATTGAAATGAAGTCAGTATACTCCAAACGATCTCACACATGGGTGTGTGACTGGCCGTGTGGTACAAGTATACCTCCTATTGGCACATGGCCTAGCACACGGGCGTGTGAGTTGGCCGTGTTGCATAAGTCAGTATACCCTCAAGGTTTGGCACGACCTAGCATACAGCCTAACACACGGGCGTGTGTGGCCACTTCTAAGGGCACACGGGCTAGACACACAAGCGTGTGGTTGGCTGTGTGACCCAAGTTAGTATGTACCCCCTATTTTCACACGGCTTGTGACACGGGCGTGTTTGATGGTCGTGTGGGACATGCTAACTACCCACACGAGCTTGTGTCCTCTGTTTTGAGTAAAATTTTTAAAGTTTCGTGGAAGTTTTATAAGTTATTGGTTTAGTTCTGAACCGTTCCTAAAGCATGTTTATGGCCTCGTAGGCTATTATAAGGGACAAATTGATTAAGATTGAATGATGATTGTATGAATTGATTGAATGTATAAGAAAAGTACTATTATATGTGTTATAAGTTCGGTAATGCTTTGTAACCCAATTTTGGCGCTGAATACGGGTGATGTAACACCCCTACCCGTATCCATCGCCGGAATAGGGTTACGAGGCATTACTAAACGAATGTACAGTACCAAATATTTTATAGCAATTCAAGTCATAAGCACATATGTATTACTAGTGCAGATCATACGTTCAATACTGTTCGAGATTTAGATCGCATCAATACTTATAACTTAATTTAAAAACACATACAAAACAGATATCATATCAACATTTCCATTCTTTGAATAATAACCCTATACTAATGTTATTAATTATATCCTGCATAAACACCAGTTATATAACAATTGAACTAGGTTTCATTACCACTCCTTTTTATTTCATGTTTGCGGTTTTAATGTATCAGCCCATGTAAAATTCATACATTTATATATCTTAACTCAATTGGATAACAAGCATCCAATTATAGGTAACCCATTTCATTTCAGGGTCTACTTGACTAACTTAATCCATTTATTCATATTTAATAATTTACAAATATCAAATGGATTTATATAACCAAGCACATGTACTTATCGAACATGATATAAACTAATATATTTTTGTGTATAACATGCAAAAACTTAACTAACATAATGTCCGAAGTATATGTACCTTATACGTAAGTAAATTATAAATAAAATACAACTAAACAATGTGGCCGAAAATCACATATATACACGTTCTAGCTTAAGTTATAATTTTTACATGACAAACTCTTGGCAAACCTAACATAAATAACATCAATTATAGACATGTAGCCGAACCACAAAGTACTTTACAAGCTATATAAATACTTAAATACATCTTCAAAATATCACAAAGATTTTAACTACCATATCATATGGCATATTTATCAAAAGAGTTAAGCAATAATTCTACCCTAAACCAAATTCAAGCCTAAAAATAAAGTCATTTCCATTACACAAGATACTTACCCCAGCATAAACCATAATCAAGCATAATCGCATATATCAAACCAAGATCATGAGCATCATAACTAAGCACACATAAAACCAAATCAAAACATATATTTAGCAAGCCATTTTTGCATGGCTTTTAATGCATAACCAAAATCAACACTTCAAATTTTATGTTCTAGCCTATACATGCCATAATTTAAGTTTAGATAATAAGGTACTAAAAATAGTGGATAGTATGATGAGCTTGGCCTCGAGCTTGTAGCTTGACTCCAAAATCTATAAAATAGAATAACATAAAACATAGAATAAGCTATCGTAGCTTAGTAAGCTATAAGCACATAAACAGTTCGATAATACTTTCAACTTAGCTTATTAACCTAAATTATGTTATCATGACCAAAGCTTATCTTTAAACCTATAAATAAAATAAAATGGTACACTTCCATATACCACTTCTTTTTACATGGTAGAATACTTTCATAAGCAATTTACTATCAGTAATCAAGATTTCGGATCCCAAAATATCATCCAATGATCAAGCATGCTTAGTATTAAAACAAGTTCAAGAGTCACAATTTAACATTATGTACACATAATCTTCATTTGGCCGAATACCCATATAGGCCTTTATCATGTTAATAAATAACTTCCAAAGGCAAATAGTCATATTAAAATTTAGTACATGTTCCCCCAAATGCAAAATTTCGAATATCAAAATAATATTGTATATTCATGCATTAATATATAACCAAAATACCTCATCATATATATATGTATAAGTTATTCATGACATACTAACAATTCATTTAGCAAGCAAAATTCACACAACATACCATTTTCTACCGTGTTTGCACCATACAAGATTTATAACACAAAGTCATGGTGTTTACGTAACTTACCTCAAGTAAGTATCATATTAATTTATACCTGGTGCATAGCTCAAATATCACATTCGAACTCGATTTACCTTAGCCCGATGAACCATTCGGAATTGGATAGGACACTTAGATAATCACATAAATCGTACAATGCTAACGTCCCAGACGTGGTCTTACATGTAGCCACATATCGATGCCACTGTACTAGACAAGGTCTTACTCGTAAACACATATCGAAATCACAGATTGATGCCATGGACTTACTCGCACACGTATATCAGAATCTTATCATGACATATGTATCCTAGCTATTCCTAAGGTTCATACGGGGCTTTCGGACATCATATCTCGGTCGAATCGAACTCGAAAGTGTGGTAACCATATTCAAACACATTTGGCCATAGCATAATTTAATCTTAACATTTCATATCAGCATGTAAATATAACATTAAATTATCAATAAACACGTCTATTTGCTTATAATCTTACCTCGGACGATACAAAATAGAATCGGGCAGCTAGTCGACAACTTTCATTTTTTCCCGATCCAAATCTGATTTCTTTGGTTCTTGATCTAAATATATTCAAATTAATCTCATTCAAACATATTTCCAGTAGATTTAGTCCAAAAACTCATAAATTGGCAAATTACCATTTTACCCCTAACATTTATAATTTTTACAATTTAGCCCCTATTGCACAAAACAAAAAATACACAAAATTTCCAATTACCCATGTTTGGCCGAATGGTACCCATGCTGATACAAGTCCATATATTTTATCAATTTAACATTTTAGTCCCTCAAATTATTATTTTTGCAATTAAGTCCTAATTACTCAAAATCATCAAAAACTCCAATATAAAATATGTTAATCTAAAACATATCTTTCATTTTTCATCATCAAACAACAAAAATCACAAGCTATCAACAATGGCACAACTCAAAATATTCATCAAAACCAAAAATTAAAGCTTGGATTTTGTAGTACTCAAACCTTGCTTTTGTTATTTCCTTTTTCTTTTCTAAGTTTCGGTAATGGAAGATGATAAAATAATAATCTGAATTTGACATCTTATTATTAACTTATTTTATGTTTATTATATAATTTACCTAAATAACCTTTTAAATTTTATACCTATGTCTATTACCATCCAAACATCTAACTAATGGCATAATTTCAACATAAAAGCCTCAAATTAAAAAGCCATTAATAATTCGGCCATTATATAAGTTACCACCAAATTTTCATTTTACGCGATTAAGTCCTTTTATTTAATCGGACACCTAAACGACGAAATTAAATCATGAAAATTTCACAAATTAAACACAAAATAATTTTTAAATATTTTTCTAACTCGAATTCGTGGTCTCGAAACCACCATTTTGATTAGGGTCTAAATCGGGCTTTTACAGGTGAGGGATGTTACATTTATTGGTATCAGAGCTACAATTTAGTCGATTCTAGGACTAACATAGTGTATGTAAGTCTAGCTATACGTGCCATATATATAAAATGTGATAGTGTGATGACTCCTGACATTTTCAAATATGTTTTTATATAGTAAATGGATCCCGGTCGAGCTCTAGTTGATGAGGTTGACAATAATGCACCTGCTCCTGCTCAAAGGATGGTGCCTTCTGATTCTAGACTCGTAAAGGGTAGTTAGAGAGGAGAGGCTAAAGAAGCCTTCTTCCAGATGATGAATGAATGATTCACAAAATATATCCGTACGAACCCGGCTACTCAACAACCTTTACGCACACCTATTCCCCAATCGATCCCTGTAGTTCCTCAAGGTATAGATCCTTTACGATTAAATAAACCACCTGTTAATAAGATACAGAAACACGGGGCTCAGGAATTTAGAGCCACTATTAATGATGACGCTAAGAGAGCTGAGTTTTGGCTTGAGAACACAATTCGAGATTTGATAAACTGTCTTGTATACCTAAAGAATGTTTAAAATGTGTCGTATCACTGTTGAGAGACACTGCGTATTAGTGGTGGAATACCTAGATATTTGTAGTTCCGTGGGAAAGAGTTACTTGGGAATTCTTTCAAGTTGAATTTAGAAAGAAATACATCAGGCAATGATGTATAGATCATAAATGAAATGAATTTCTTGAACTGAAATAGGGTCGTATGTCAGTGACAAAATACGAAAGAGAGTTTGCACGACTCAGTAAATATGCTCGTGAATGTGTTTTTTTAAGGCTATAACATGTAAAAGGTTTGAAGATGGATTAAATAGATTATTAGTTGGGATTCTTGAACTGAAAGAGTTTGTCATTCTAGTTGATAGAGCTTGCAAAGCCGAAGAGCTTAGCAAAGAGAAAAGAAAAGTCGATTTTGAGGCTAGAGACTTTAGAAAGACATTTGCGAGCAAATCACATCAGTTAGCATCAAAGAGATGTAGAGAATATCATCCTTGTTCTACTGCTTCTATGGGAATTTCGATCAGAGATAGAGATGCAAGACATTTCAGCTATCAACCTTGGAAGACATCTGTTGCCAGTGTAGGTAATGTAACATCCCAGAATAGGGCCTAGTCAGAACAGTGGTTTTGGGACCACAAATCTACCATTGAAATATTATTTTTTATGATTATTATGAGGTCTACAATATGAAACTATGCATGTGCTAAAGTTTCATGAAAAAATTCTATGAGCAAGGTGTCTAATTGGAAAATAAGGTCCAAATTGAATAAATTGCAAAACTTGGATTCTAGAAGTAATTTGCATGAAATTGCTTTAGATTATTAATTAGAAGTCCTTAAAGAGAAATTTTCCCAATTTTTAAGTTTTTGGACAAAAATGGGCATGTATGGATAAAATTTGAAAGAAATAGCTTAAGGGCATTTTGGTCATTTCACTAATTAATGAAATAAAATGGGAAAATAAGCCAAAAATCAGGCCATTCTCTCCATGTTTCTACCAAAAATTGGGGTTCTCCATAGCTAGGGTTTTCAAGCTTTCCAACCTCAATAGTAAGTGCTCCCTAGCCCCGTTTTTAATACTTTTCGTATTTTTGAAATCCCGGTAACTTACTCTCTCCATTTCTACCCATATTTTGAGTTAGGTTCATGTATGTAAAGTGACCCATGTGTGACATGTTTATTCTTTGATGATTTGTGGAGGAATATGAAAGTTGGATGTGTGTTAAACATCTTTTCCTAGGTGATTTTCCTGAAAAATCCCTAAAAAGACCTTTTTGCAAAAGCTACAAAATATGTGGTAGAAATGTGAAATAATGGAAAATGTCGGCTGTCATAAGAGGGAAAAACTTTTGACTAGGCTTGGGTAATGTAGAAATTTCATGCATTTCATCATACGAGCCTAGGGACTAAATCGTAAATAATGTAAAAGTTTAGGGGCAAAACGGTTATTTTTGTCTGGGGGCAAAATTTAGACTCAAAAAGAATAATTTGAGGTATTAATGATTCATTTTTATTGTTATAGACCCCGAGGAACAAATTTTAGAGGTCGGTCGAGGAAAACGAGAAGTTTCGGAATAATTGAAACGCGAAACCGAAATGAGTACGAGGTAAGTTCGAATAACTTTAACTGAACTATTAATATGCCTAATTGCATGTTTTATGAAGGTATGATAATTGATTATAGTGATGGCATGGAAATTCATGAAATGTGTTAATAATAATGATATGATAATAAATGTCCCGGTTGAAGTCAAAAGGGAAATTTGATGGATAAACCATGGCTTACATGACTTGAGATCCTGCATGTGTTGCAGAAAAGGATTTAGCTTGGATGGGAAATTCGTTGATCTCAAATATAGAAAGGATCTAGCCCGAACGAGTGTTCCTTGAGTGATCGAGCCTCCCGAAGAATATGTGTGCATTGTGGATTTAGCCTGGACGAGTAATCTGATTAGGGTCTGAATTTAGCCTGGACTGGTAATTCAGATCCGAGCTCATTAAGGGTGTTTGTCTCTATAAGGAATTTAGCCTGGACTGGTAATCCCGGCATCACCCTATAGTTTACATTATGGGGGATTTAGCCTGGACTGGTAATCTTGCCGTATGATGTGAGGTTCGCAGGAGCGCGTACTTGAGATTGTCGCTCTTATGACTTGGCGGTAAATGGATAATCCATTGAGATTTCTGAGAAACTCAACAAGATTAACATGAGATATAAAAATAACAATGTTGAATGATGAGCTCATCTAAGACAAATTACATGGTGCATTTTTATGAGACTAACTTGTTGATTGAGTGTATATGATAGGGAAATCATTCCATGCTTGTTGGTTTTATTGCCTAATATGGATGCATGCTAATTAATTGGCAAGTTTACGTTCCAGTTATTCGGGCTTACTAAGCATGTAAACACTTACCCCTCTCTTTTTCTTGTCTTACAGAGCTCGTGGACTCGCGAAGATTGGTTGACGGTTGGAGAATTAACACACTATCATCTTGTCTAGCTTTGGGATATAGATAATCTTATTTCGTTCAATGGCATTGTATAGGGATTTTGTTATTTTGTTATATGTGTCATTTGATTAGCCAATATGAAGGCTTATAAAAGTATACATATTCACTTGTATATGGGGAATTGGCTTATTTTGGTGTAGGTTATGACCTACCAAATTGTGCATGTTATGTTCCAATGTTCTTGTGATGATTAAATATGGTGTATTACAATTAGTCATTTATAATATGACCAAATCACGTGGGCTAGTTAGACCACAATTTGGCAAAGAGTTAAGATAACGAGCCAAGCTTAATTGAGTTATAAGTCATGAAAATCCTTAATATAAAGTGGATAACATAGCTTGTATAAAAACTGATGAGATGAGGTTTACATGCAATGAGGCATATTAAGGTCATTTAAGAGAATAATTAGACCATGTTAAGTGTTATTGAAAACTATAAGTGGATATGAATATTAGAGGGTGACCAAAGGCTTGAAAAATAGCCCAATAAGGTCCATGCAGGTAGACATACGGGCGTGTGTCTAGCCCATGTGTGACACACAGATACCCCCATGGGTGTGTAGTCCGTCCGTGTGGCCCCTGCACCTAAATTTTTAAAGTTAGAATGCATGGTAGTAAACACATGGGTAGAGGCACGACCGTGTGTTTCAACCATGTGGAGGGCATGGCCTATCACACAAGCATATGTCTTGGCCGTGTACCCCTAAATGCATTCTGATGTCACAAAGAGAATGCTCGAGTTTTTGGACACGATTGACCACATGGGCCAGAGACACGGGCATGTGCTTGGCCGTGTGAAAACCTCTGTAGGTTTAATATGAGAAATAAATTCAATAAATTCCAAACGGGTAGGGGACACGGGTGTGTCCCAAAACACATGGGCGTGTGCATTGCCTCTACACGGGCGTGTGCATTGCCTCCACACGGGCGTGTGAGGCTTATCCTAGCAAATTTTCCAGGAACTTTATCAAGTTCTCGATTTAATTTTGGACCATTCTCGATGTATGTTTAGGGTCTCGTAGGCCCATAATAAGGACACTAAGATGTTTCCAGATTGGTTTTAAATTTGGAATGAAATTTTATGACCCATATTTTTGCGAAAATGTCTGAGTATGTATCTGGTAATGCCTCGTGCTTGGTCCCAGTCTCGGGAATGGGTAAGGAGTGTTACAGGTAGTGTTAGAAATGTTGGATCTGAATGCAGACACTACAATAAACGGTATTACGATGAATGTAGATTAAAGAGCAGAGCTTGTTTTAGATGTGGATGTCTTGATCATTATCTCCGGGACTGTCTAGAAAAGTTTATAGCTAAAAGAGATCAACCGGTGAAAGCAAGTAACCCAAAACACTAGAAATACGGGTGGTAACTGAGGTACTACGAGAGATCCTGCTGTGAGATCTGAAGCATGAGTACCTGCTAGAGCTTATACTATTCATGCACGGGAGGAAGCAACGTCGCCAAACATTATTACCTATACTTGCATTGATAGATCCTTGACCAACCCATTCATACATCTATATGAATTTAGTATTTAAAAAGAGTTTACATGTCGACTCTACAGAGTTTGTAATTAAAGCATTGAACCTCTTAGGCAAGTCTATTTTAGTTGATAAAATTTGTAAGAATTGTCCTTTAATGACCCAGGGTTATTGTTTTCTGACTGAATTGATGCTTCTATCATCCGATGAGTTTAACGTGATTCTGGGTATGGACTAGCTGACGATGCATGATGCAGTTGTGAATTGTAGACGGAAGACTATCGAATTGAAAAGTATGAATGGTGAAATTCTTCAGATTGAGTCTAATGATTTGAGTAAGTTACCTATTGTTATATCATCTATGTTAGCTCAGAAATGTATGAAAAAGGGCTGTGATGCATATCGTGCATATGTACTTGATACAAAGGTGTCTAAATCAAAGATTGAATCTGTACCTGTTGATTGTAAATTTTTGGATGTATTTCTAGATGAATTATCAAGTTTGCCACCGATTAGAGAGGTTGAATTTGGTATTGAATTAGTACCGAGAACAACACCGATATCGATAGCTCTATACAAAATGGCTCCAACAGAATTAAAAGAGTTGAAAGCTTAGTTGAAAGAATTGACAGAGAGAGGTTTTGCACGACCGAGTTATTTGTCCTGGGGTGCACTGGTATTGTCTGTATAGAAGAAAGATGGCACGATGATAATGTGTATTGATTACATACAGCTGAATAAAGTGACCATAAAGAATAAATACCCTCTACCTCGGATTGACGATTTCTTTGATCAGTTGAAAGGGGCTATAGTATTTCAAAGATTGATTTGAGATCGGGTTATTATCAGTTACGAGTTAAAAACTCAGATGTACCTAAGACTGCATTCAAAATGAGGTATGGACACTATGAATTCCTTGTTATGCCTTTCAGATTAACTAATGCTCCTGCAGTTTTCATGGACTTGATGAACCGGATATTCACACAGTAGATTTGTTGTTGTATTCATTGACGACATTCTGATCTATTCGTGAGATGAATCTGAACATATCGAGCACTTGTGAGTTGTGTTACAAACTCTATGTGATAAGAAATTATTTGCAAAGTTCAGCAAATGTGAGTTCTGGCTCTGAGAGGTTGAATTTTTGGGGCATATTATTTCAGTTGAAGGTATTAGAGTTAACTCGAGTAAGATTTCTGCTATTATCAATTGGAAACCTTTGAGAAATGTGTCTAAAGTCCATAGTTTTCTAGGTTTAGTGGGCTATTATCGAAGATTCGTGAAAGGATTTTCAATGATTGTGACACCGATGACATGATTGCTTTAAAAAGATGTGAAATTTGAATGGTCAGAAAAATGTCAACAGAGTTTCGAACAGTTGAAAGTACTGTTAACTAAAGCACCAGTTCTTGTTCAACCTGAATTGGGGAAAGAATTTGTGACTTATGGTGATGCATCATTAAATGGTCTGGGATGTGTTCTGATGTAAGAAAGAAAAGTTATATCTTATGCTTCTCGACAATTGAAACCGCATGAAAAGAACTATCCAACTCACGACTTAGATTGGGATGCAGTTGTGTTCGCATTGAAAATTTGGCGACACTAATTATATGGTGAAAAATGCCATATTTATACGGATCACAAAAGCTTAAAATATTTGATGTCACAGAGGGATTTGAATCTGCTACCACGAAGATGGCTCGAGTTATTGAAAGAATATGAATTTGTGATTGATTATCACCAGGGAAAAGCTAATGTTGCTGCTGATGCCCTGAGCCAAAAATCTTTGTTTGCATTATGAGCAATGAATACCTAGTTGGTTATTTGTGATGATGGGTCTATTTTAGTTGAATTAAAAGCTAAACCAGTATTTCTTCAAGAAATCTGTGAAGCTCAGAAAAATGATTGTGAATTGCATGTTAAATGAATTCATTATGAGACTATCCCTAATTCAGAGTTTCAGATCAGAGCCGATGATTGTTTAAGGTTCTAGAATAGAATTTGCTTATCGAGAAATTCAGAATTCACTCAAAAGATTTTGCATGAAGTGCACAATTGTTAGTTATCGGTTCATCAGGGGAGTACCAAAATGTACAACGATTTGAAACAGTTTTACTGGTGGCAAGGCATGAAATGTGATATCTTAGAGTTTGTTTCTAAATGTTTGATTTGTCAACCAACCAAAACTGAGCATCAAGTACTATCTAGTTTATTGCAGCCTGTGAAGATTCCTTAATGGAAATAGGATAGAGTTACAATGGACTTTGTGTCGCAATTGCCCTTAACTCCAAAAAAGAAAGATGCCATCTGGGTTGTCGTTGATCGACTAACGAAATATGCTCATTTCATACCGGTATGTACAAATTTCTCACTTGATAGTCTAGCTGAATTATACATTTCTGAGATTGTTTGATTGCACAGGGTGCTACTATCTATTATTTCTAATAGAGATCCGAGATTTATCTTGTGATTCTGGATGAAATTGCAAGAAGCCCTAGGTACGAAGTTGAATTTCAGTATTGCCCTTCATCCTCAGACTGACGGTGAGGCCGAGAGATTTTTTTAGATTCTTGAAGACATGTTGAGATGTTGTATTTTAGAGTTTGAAGGCAATTGGGAAAAATACTTGTCGTTGATTGAATTCGCATATAACAACAGTTTTCAAACGAGTATAAAGATGGCACTGTACGAAGCTTTATATGGTCGTAAATGTCGAACTCGGCTCACTTTATCCCCGTACGTACGGATTTTTCATTGGATAAACTAGCTAAATTGTATGTTTCTCAGATTGTGAGATTACACGGGGTACCGATTTCTATTGTGTCTGATAGAGATCCGAGATTCACCTCGCGATTTTGGAAGAAATTACAAGAAGCTTTGGGTACCAAGCTGCATTTTAGCACTGCTTTTCATCCCCAAACCGATGGTCAATCCGAGCGGATAATTCAGATACTCGAGGATATGTTGAGATGCTGCATCCTTGAGTTTTGTGGTTCATGGGAACGGTATTTACCTTTGATTGAATTCGCTTACAACAATAGTTTTCAATCAAGTATTAAGATGGCACCTTACGAGGCTTTGTACGGTCGCAAATGCCGTACACCATTGTTTTGGACCGAGCTCGGTGAAAGTAAAATTTTCGGAGTTGATTTGATTAAAGATGCTGAACAGAAAGTAAAAGTAATCCTTGAAAGTCTGAAGGCAGCCACAGATCGTCAGAAGTCGTACGCGGATTTGAAACGAAGAGATATTGAGTATCAGGTGGGAGACAAAGTGTTTCTTAAGGATTCACCTTGGAAAAAGATACTCAGATTTGGCCGTAAGGGCAAATTGAGTCCGAGATTCATTGGGCCGTATGAAATCTCCGAACGAGTTGGTCCAGTTGCATACAGGTTGCTTTTACCCCCTGAACTTGAAAGGATCCACAACGTTTTTCATGTTTCGATGCTTCGACGTTACAGATCTGATCCTTCGCACATAATAAATCCCTCCGAGGTTGAAATTCAAACCGATATGAGTTATGAAGAAGAACCAATTCGTATCCTAGCTCGTGAAGTGAAAGAGTTGCGAAACAAAAGGGTTCCGTTAGTAAAAGTGTTACGGCTCAAACACGGAATCGAAGAAGCTACTTGGGAAACCGAGAACTCTATGAAAGAACGATACCCAAACCTATTTACCGGTAAGATTTTTGGGGACGAAAATTTCTTAAGTGGGGGAGAGTTGTGACAGCCCTAAATTGACCCTAGTCGGAAAGTGGTTTCGGGACCACAAAACTGAGTCTTATAAATAATTAAAGGTTATATTCTGTGTTTATGATGTGCGTAAATGCTTGTGTGATAGTTCCATACTTTAATTTGGTCAGTGTATGTGAAATTTATTAGTAGGGACTTATGTGAGACAATTTAGAAATATGCTAGGCAAGTGTTCAAGTGGCCTATTAATATACGTGGAAAGTGCTTGTCCTTGCATGTCAAATTAGCCAAATTAAAGCATAGTGGCCGGCCATGCTATGGGTGGAAACATGTCACAAACATGTTATGTTAGTGATGTATGTTAGGAAAAATAAAATAAGGAGCATGGTAATAAAATAATGAAACGGAATATGATGAAAAAAAAAGAAAGAATGTGTGTGATTGTTTCCCCCCCCATTGCCGTGAGTTGAAGGAAAGAAAACAAAAAAAAAGTGTTCATCCTTGAACATCTTTGGCCGAAAACTTTAAGGAGAAAGGAAGAAGAAAGGTTGAAGAGGTTCGGCCATGCATGTAACTAGGCTAAGGTATGTTTGATGTTGCTCCATGAGATTCATGTATATTTTAGTTGTTAGCTTGAGTCCTACCTAGCCCATGGTCTAAATCTTTGCTATGTGAGGGAGATGATACTCGGCCATGGGTGTTGTCTTCTTGGTGGATGCTAGATGTTGTGTTGGTGAGGTATGAAGATGATAGAGTGTGTGTGAGAATTTGAAAAAAAAGGTAGGTCTTAGCAACTTCATGAAGCAATCGGCCATGGTATATCCATAAGTATGATTTATGCTTGTTATGTTACTCATGGTTAAAATGATTCGGCTATGCTTCATGTAAAAATAAAATATACATGTGAATTCGGATATATGTTTATATTTGGTTAATGATTTATCCTTGTGAAGTATAAATTTGTAACATGATTTGAGTTGGAAGTTATTGTAATGTATTTGTGCATTCGGGTACATGATGAAAATATATGAAATGGTTATAATCAACCTTATGATTTGGCTCTTGCACATATATATATGTTTGCACATGATGTATTGGTATGCCATTTATGTGTGGTATTAAGTATATAATTGGCCTCAACATATACATGCATACTCGGCCACATGAGAAGATTAGTGTTGCATGTATTCGGTTAGAGGCAAGCATATTGATGCCTTTATCTTGGTTTAGACAATCGGCTAAAAGGGAGTGTGGATTAATATGTTGAGTTGATTCATGATTTCACATGTATGTGACTTTAATGTCAAATGTATATATATGGGCTAAGTACCTTGAGTTCCTCTTCTCGATGCTCAAATGATTAAATCAATTTATTTGTTAAATTAAGCTCAAGAGCAAAGGGGAACTAAATCCAATAAAGGGAAGGAAAAAGTGGTCGAATAGCCATCGAAATCGTTCGACAACATCCGAGGTAAGTTTTCGAGTAACGAGACTTAGTTTACGATTTGATTAAGTCATGACGTATGAGCGTAACAAATATACGGTGATATGATGATTCTACTTGAATTTTATGTCGAGTTAATTTGTCTATACGTGTGACAGGCAGCCGTATGTGCATAGAGATTGTGTCATACAGCAAACTAAACCATGCTGTTTGTATGTGGCTAGTGAGCCGAAAATGGGATTGCTTAATACGTGACGTGTGTTTGAACTCCAATTATGAAAATGAAATATAGATGTGTCATGATTTATTGATATGAGTATGAATATTTGGATGATAACCGGGCTAAGTCCCGAAGGCATCTGCACTAGTGACTAAATCCGGGCTAAGTCTCGAAGGCATTTGTGCGAGTTACTAAAATCGGGCTAAGTCCCGAAGGCATTTGTGCGAATTACTAAATCCGGGCTAAGTCCCGAAGGCATTTGTGCGAGTTACTAAATCCGGGCTAAGTCCCAAAGGAAATTGTGCGAGTTACTCTAACCGGGCTATGTCCTGAAGGCATTTGAGCGAGTAGTTATATCCGGTTAAATTCCGAAGGTATGTGATTTGGGAATGAGCAATCTGCTGTAATAATTTCAATTAATACGCTTGAAAAATCCCAACAATGAGGTATGTTTCGTATGTGCATTGGAATAGTTGATTCCCTTCGAATAATATTTGCTCAGTCGAGTAATGAGCTTCTGGTATTTGGCTAAGATGATCCCTTCTGTATGAATATAGGGGTTGGAATGTGAAGTAGGAATGATTTGAGAATATATATATATGGAATTATCCGTTTAGTTATATGAATGCTATACTTCAGTTGTGCTTAAATTCTTTGCTCGAAACTTACTAAGCATTTAATGCTTACTCCGTTTCTTTGATGCTCTGTTTTATAGATTTTGGTTTGTCAGCTATCGGACTCGGGAATTTTGAAGTCGAAGTCGCGCACACTATCAAAGCCCCTTTTGGTATACTTTTGGTTGAACTTTGAAATGGCATGTATAGGACTACCCTTTTTGTTGTTGGTCATGTACCCTTCTGTTTTGTGTAAATTTGGATAGCCATGCGAAAATGGCTTAAATATACTTTGATCATAGCATTATAATCGTTTTGTATGTTGTTCATCGAGAGGTATGGAAATGTTGGTAACGGTTAGCCATGGGAATGGTCATTCATGATCACTTTTGGTATATGTATGACAAACTCTAGTTGATCCATGGAAGATCATGAAATAGGTAAAGTTTACCTTAAAAATAGATGCTGGCAGCAGCAGTGATGTGGATGTGAAAAATCACTAAAAATAGTAGGAATGGAATTAAATAGTGAATAAATTATGTAATCTAACCTTGATGAATCTATTTTCATAGGAAAGTAACGAAACGTTCATATGAATAGTATATTGTGAGATGTTAAAGTTTTCGTGAGACAGGGCAAGAACGGTTTCTGGATCCCCTAATCTGACTTTGGAAATTCTCTATAAATTAACCAGAGATAATTAGAAGTCATGTCTTATATGTATAGATTCCTTTTTGAGTCTAGTTTCATTAGAAACAAACGGAATCAGTATTGAAGCCCTGTACAGGGAGATATCCAAGTCGTAGTGCGTGGAGGTCAGAGTAGTCGAACCCTGAAATAGGGGAGACTTTAACTAATAAACTGTACTAATTGGATTGACCAAAAATTCTAGAAAAAAATTTGTAGATGGATATATGAGTCTAGTTTGAGGAAACATTTACGGAACTGGTTTTCGAGTTTTGGAACTCGAGATATGATTTTTAAGGTGATAGTGACGCAGTTAGCCAGCTCGTCTGGAAATTTTTTTAAATGGACTGTGAAAATAAATGAATTTAGTCCGTTCACACCTCGTGTCCGACTCCGGCAACGGCCTCGGGTACGGGGTGTTACACCACTCTTCACTACAAATAATTTTTCTCTTCATACAAAACTCATATGATGTTATCGTTTATTTTATTTGAAACTAGGCTCATTAGGGATTTTAAAAATATAAATTATATCCATAATTTTTTTTTTTTACAGTTGTTAATGATTTTTCTAAGTCAGAATAGGGGATCACGTAGTCATTCTGAACCAGTCTCCTAGAAACTTAAATATCTCAGAATATAGAATTCCTTTGCTTGCTATGTTTCTGTTATATGAAAATAGACTCATCAAGATTTAATTTGATATCTCATTCAGTCTCTGATTCAATTTCTATTATTTTTGGTAAATTTTTAGATTCTCGTCACTGGAACTATCCAGAACAGTTTTATTGTCAATTTTGATCTTTCACACTTCAATTGTATTCATCACTTACCCATAACAATCTTTCCAATTTCCAATCACATATCGAGCATGTTGCTCATAAGTTACACACGTATATACTTACACTTATCATCACAAAGTCATACACAATTTCATTTAATCAATTTCCCAGTTGAACGCTTCGGAATAATAACAGATACGTGATGGTATCGCACACAGCCTACCTTTAAAATCGAAGCTCGATTGTACACATAATTTTGGTTCTCTTGTACACATGGTGAACACTTAGTACCACCCATGTGACCGAGCCACTTTATCTCGTAGCTCTCTTGTTTACATGGTGTCCTTCACTTGGAACCACACATGCAACCTAGCTACATTTATCTCGTAGCTCTCTTGTCTACATGGTGTACACATAGTATCACCCATACGATCTAGCTACATATATCCCATAGCTCTCTTATCTACATGGTGTACACATAGTATCACCCATGCGACCTAGCTACCTCATAATGTCTCGTAGCTCTCTTCTACACATGGTATACATCTAGTATTACACATGTGACCTAGCTACATACCATCTGTATCTTTCGATTCTGAAGGTTCAAACGGGAAGTATCTCACTTTCTAATACTTTATTCCATTCTTCTAATAGTCAATTATGATTCAAAAATCAGCTACAATACATAAAATATGCTGAAATATAAAAACGTACTAAAGATAATGTATTATTTACATACAAACTTACATACTTTCTCATTTCCATGTCGAATTAATGTTGAACATTTAAATCATCATAATTATACTTACTTTCAACACCTCGACAATCATAGTAAATATATCAATTTTACATTGAAACATGCATAAATTAATGCTTATTATACATATGAACTTACCTTGATACTAAAACGGTCATTTTACCAACTTTCCCGATTTTCGATTTTTCTCCCATTCTAGGTTCAAATCTCATTTTTCGGGATCTAAAACATCATATTTTACTTATTTAATTAATGTACTATTCAAAACAGTCCTTAACTCAAACTTTTTCAAATTACAATTTTGCCCCTAAAATTTTGCATATTTACACATTTTCCCCTAGGCTCGGGAATTAAACTTCATCCCTTATTCTTATGTTTTATGACACGTTGATCATTTTCCCCTTCTTTGGAAATATCAAATTCTCTCTATAACACAGAGTTATGAACAATAACAACTTTTACCGATTAAGCCGTTTTACTCATTTTTGCTTAAAACCGCTTAGCAAAAGTTGTTTAACATAATTTCAGCCTTCATATTCTACCATAAAACATCAAAATAAAAAAATTTAACCTATGGGTATTTTTCCAAATATGAACCCTAGCTTAAATTATTGCTAGAATAAGCTTAATCTAGTTACCAGGATTCCAAAAACGTAAAGAACTTGAAAAATGGGGCTAGAACGGACTTACTATTGAGCTTGGAAAGCTTGAAAACCCTAGCCATGGCTTCCCCCATGCTAATTTCGGCCTCCATGAAAAAGATGAGTCAATTTTGGCTTTATTTTCCCTTTTTATTTCTTTTAATTACCAAATGACTAAAATGCCCTTAAGGCCTTTCTTTAAAAATTTTGTCCTATTCATGCCCATTTTTGTCCAAACGAAATATAATGGCCTAATTACCATTTAAAGACCTCCTCTTTAAAACCCCATTTCAATCAACTACTTATTAATTAGAACACATATTTTGTAACTTTTGCAATTTAGTCCTAAAAGTCCAATTAAGCACTTTATCAGTAAAATTTCTTAACGATATTTTTACACAATATTTTAATCAATAAATAAACCTTAAAACTTAGTCAGAATAATTTTTTTGATTTTGAAATTCGTGGTTCTAAAACCATCGTTCCGTTTAGGCCCTAAATCGGGCTCTTACAGCAACTTTTACAAATAAACCCTAATAGGCAAATGAAACATGCAATCTATAAAATTTCTTATCAATACTCTAACACATGCATCTAATCACTCGGTAAATCATAAAAATTAATCGAAATAAACTTTTCTATCTCAAATTTATGGTTTCGCAACCACTATTCCATTTAGGCCCTATTTCGAGATGTTACACAAGTCTTTTGTAGAGGTAATGGACAGCCACCGAGGGGTGGTCAGCAGCCGCCTAGAGGCCGTGGCCAGGCTGGGGGTGGAAATGGTTTGGATGGTGGAGCACTGGGCAGAGGTACTAGTCATGCTGAGGCGAGACAACCAGCGTTGGTCTATGCAGCATGTCGTCGAGAGGACGGAGACGCTCCAGAGGCGAATACTGGTGTGTACTTTACCCATAGTGTGCTATTTACTTAGTTTGGAGTTAGATTGCGTAGCGGGAGCGTGGTGTGGTAGTCTGTGTTATGCAGCTGTACTGATAGTTGGAAATTTCTAGGACGAAATTTCTTTTAGGGGGTAGCGTTGTAACGCCCCAAAAATCCCGAACTTTCTTTTTACGATGGTTTTGATAAAAGGTGTGCTTAATATTCCTAGTCAAGTGTTATTTATGTGATAATAGGCATTGGTTAAGTTTAGAGTTCGAACTTTGGGGTGAAAAAAATTATAGTCTAATAATTAAATGAACCTTGATGGTCAGTAGTTTGGGTTTTAAATAAATAAAGGAGGAATTGGACACAAGGAAACCTGTGTTGGAGTGGCAAGTAGCGTCACATGTGGGGCTTAGAGGCAGCGTCACATGCTTGGAAAGGGGGTTTGGGGTTCGAATCCCTCCTTACTCAAAAGAAGGATATATTTTTGCTTAATAAATGACCGTAGTGGCGTTGATGTGAACTTTGATGGGAGTGATAAGAGGAGAAACTTAAGGAAGAGATTAAGGAGTTATCAGGAAGAAATGTTAGAAGATGAGGGGTACAGAGAAGTGGAGCCGAATAGGGAATTTGAGTATAGGTAGATTCGGCTATAGTATATATTGGTGCTGATTTTGGGGATTGTAGGGTAATGTCGAAATTGCTTCTCTACCTTTAGCCGAATTTCTTATTCCTTGCTTGCTGATTTTCCATTCTTTCTCTTCTCAAATTCTCTTTTGATTCACCTTTGGTTTTAGCTGAATCCTTCTTCTCTTCTTCTTATTTGTGCCGAATAACCCCTTTCACCAGACAAATCTCAAAAGCCGAATACCTTTTTGGCTGAAGACCCTTTGTGGCATAACTATTCCTTCTACTTCACCCGATTCTTGTGGGATTAGTATCGAATCTCGGATTTTAGATCTCTACTGAATTGCTCCTTGAGTGTTTTGGGGTTTGGGTAAGTGTTCCTCTTTTATTGGTTAAGGTTGGCCGAATGGTCATGGATGTTTTAAGAGTGACTTAAGATGATTGCGAGTCACTTGTTGGTTAGTTCTTAATGATTAAGATTGATGCAGATTTAAGGAATACTCGTGATTAGTGATCAACGAAGGTCTGTAAGGCTTGTCGTTCAAGGTAAGGCAAAGGTGAGATTTTCAGCTTTTGGTGATCGTATTTGATAAGTGTGTGATTAATCATTGAGTGATATCGTTTGTAGGTTCGTGGCTAAGGAGATCACAGCAAGTTTAGTACCATATGTGTACATACACTGCACACACACAATAGATCGTGAAATCCTGAGATATCGAAAAGTCGAAATCGCGAAAAGCCAGAAGTTTGGCTACAATAGTCTTACGAGTGCGCGAACACTCATAAGGGGGAAACTAATAGATTATCAGAGGCCCCATGAGCGATTCCATGGACTTGGGTCATGTATTAGCCAATCGGGCCAGAATGGGCTAAATGGGCCCGATGGGTTATAGGGCCCATAATAGGCAAAATTGGCAATTTGATACTATGTGATGAAAAATCATATGATTGCATGACTATGAATGTGATTGGGCCAGACGTGCCATATAAAAGTGATTGGGCCTGATGGGCTATATGAATGTGATTAGGCCTGAGGGGCCATATGAATGTGATTGGGCCTAAAGGGGCCAAATGAATAAGTATGGATCTGTTAGTGTTTAGTAAGGGGTTGTGGACCTAGTTTTTTTGGTAACTACTCAATCAGGCATAAAACTTAAATAATTAATTAATTGCGACCATGGACGAGTCATAAGGTTAAAGTGTGGCAATGGGTATATGCATGTCTAGGATTGGATCTAGGGAGAGCTTAGTACTTAAGCGGTCTTAATGACTCACCTCCTCTTCTAGCCAACGAGGACTTGTTAATAGGCCAAGGTAAGAAATAAACCCATAATAAAGAGAAATTACTGAAATGCCCCTAAGGTAAAAAATGACTAAAATACCCCTATGTGTGAAATGTAAGATTTATGGATGTTACATGTATACCTGCTACATTCATATGATATTCTGTTTAGGTTGCATATAGGTTGGGAATTATGGAACGAAGGAAGTATATGAGGATCGCATGGTTGCTTGACGACTGTGGATCCACCGATGGCTATTAAGCCCAATATTTGATTAGCAGCTTGCTACAATGAAGGTAGTACCGCAACCGGGCTACCATTGGAGTATATCCAATGGGTGGGTCGATATTTATATCCTCACATGGTGTGTATCGGGGGATGGAGATAGTGTGTAACGGTTGGATGGGTGGGATCCGTACATATTTGATTGCTTTACATTTGTTCTGAAATTGAATTGGGCTTAGGCCCAAAAATACTTGCTATTGCATGCTTTCCTATTTGCCGAGGGTTATACACACTGAGTTTTCGAAAACTCGCCCCCTCTTTTATTTTTCTCAGGTGATCCTCAGTAGGTGGTTCGACGGTAGGAGGGACTCTAAGGTGGCTAGCTAGCAAGACGACTTGGACTTGTTTTCTTAAACATATAATTTCTAGTTTTTAAAGTTATTTCAGTCCGGAATGTAATAAGGCCTTTCCTCTGGTTATTATTTCAAATTAGGATTATTATTATTTTTATGCTTTATATTTGTTAGAATTAGAACATGGTTTCCTAAACCATAAATGTTTTTAAATACTACGTTTTCGCAACTTAATTTTTAAATGACAAGTTTTCATGGATCATTTGTTTAAAATAAAGATTCCGCAACTGAAAAGAGATTTTACAAAGTAGTTATTATCATACAAGAAGGAATAGTTCTTTTTTAAATACATCTCGCTTTGAAAGCAACAAATACAAGCTATGATTTTACTCAAGGTTTTTATTTTAAAAGAAGGGTTTTTAATGAAAACAAGGTTTTCGAAAAACACTTCAATGTGACACGCTAGGTTCGGCCATAATGTCTAGGCCAGGTTTGGGGTGTTACATGGATGGTATAGGTAGGGACCTTTTTGCATTGCATCATGCCTATGACATATTTGGATGCTATTAATTTATGCGACATATTGTATTGTGTTGTATTTAATGGTATCAAAATTAATGATTGTTACTCGAATGAATGATGACCCATGCTTATACACCGTTTGAAATTGATGTTGATAATGGCTATGTGATAATATGAAATTCCTATGATGGTTAGGTGATCTTCTATTAATTCTAATGTGTTTCATCGTATTTGATATTTTTGTCCATTTAAATAATTATTTGACTCATACTGAGCTTTTCATAAGCTCATGCGCAATAGCATTTAACATTGCAGGTAAACCTCTAAATTAGTACCCGACTCAACATTTGGATAATCTCCTTAGACCTCAGACTATTCTTAATAAGTATTATTAAGTCTTTATTGGTTTTAGTTTGTAATTTTTAAGTATTTCTGGTCTGTGGCTGGGTAACTTTTCTTTTGGGGATTTTTGCATGCATGGATTACTCAAGCATAATAATCGAATAATGCATGATATCGGGCTTAAGTAAAAATTGATATTGTTCCCTAGTTTCCGCTGCATTGCAAAGGAACTGTTTTTGAAAAAACAAATCGATAAGGCAACTAAGTTTTCAAAATGAATAGAAAAATTATTTTTCGTTTTATTAATTTAACATCGAGTTTTTTTTTAAAGAAGAGCAACATGCAAACTATTTTTCTAAAACTACACTATCAACAATAAAATGAATCCTAAATATACACGACCTAATGAATGAATGCTTTTAAGCTAACTCAAAGTGCAACTATGGTTTTCTCTAAAATGAGTTTATTTCAGGTCTTTAAAAGTGACGTAAGTTAGCTTAGCCATTTTGGTGGCTGTTATATCCTTCTCAATCTAGCTAAGACATCTAGGCTAGGTTTGGAAGGCTACATTTAGTAGTATCAAAGCCTAGGTTTAAAACCTCAAACTGAGTTTTGATTCTTAAAAATGAGTCTGCATGCATGCATACATGAAAAAGGGAAAATTTTGATTCTTAAAAGACGAATGACATCGTGATTGCCCTTACTTCTAAAGGTAAAAAACCAGAAGCTTGGGAATGATGTAGTGTCCCAAGCAGTGTTGGGAGTCATAGAAAATGTTGTCGAGACTATGGTTGAGAGGACTAAGATGGAGGAAGAGACTAAACGCTTAGAGTGCAAAAGAAAGGAAAACAAAGTTCGAAAAAGGAAAAAAGTTTGCTTCCGCTGGTCCAAATCCGCGACCTTTAAAGTGGGCCAGAGGAGCCAGACCTCAACAAAAGGTTGTAGTAGTTATTACTGGAGAAGTTGTTAGATTAGCTAAGGTTTCAGTTTGTAGATATTGTGGTAATCGTCATTTAGTAGAGTTTCTGTTAAAATTGGGAATTTGGGTAAAGGAATTTGCTAGTAACGTTTCCATACTTGTAACACCCCAAACTCAACCTGGAAGTTTGGCTCGAATCTGGCGTGTCACATTGAAGTGTTTTTCAGAAACCATGTTTCCATTAAAAACCCTTCTTAATAATAAAAACTTATACCCTTTCTAAACCTTTTTAGAAAACCTCAGCTGAATAACATTCTTAACAACTTTGTAAAAATATAGGCAGTTGCGGAAGCTTAATTCAAAAACAATTGTGGATACGTGATATTTTGAACAACAGTAGTTGCTTTGGAAAACCGTGTTCTAATACTAGCAATTATAAGAACAATAAAAAAATTCCAAATTTGAAATCCAGAAAATTACAACGGCTTTACTACAACCTACAGAAAAACATTTAAAAGCAATAATCAAAATTGTAACATAAACAGTGTGTGTGGCTTCCTCCGAGCCCCTCGCAGCTCCGATCCGTCTAAGGCTGGAAATTACCTGAAAGGTTAATAAACGAGGTGAGTTTACGAAAACTCAGTGTAAAATCCCTTACTATATAAAAGGAACAATCAGTCATATAAAAGAATTAAAAGTCTGGCCCCAGCCCTACTTACAGTTTCAATATCAATTGGGCCTTAGCCCATTATAACAGACAGTACCAGGTGAGCCTTAGCCCATTACAGAATAAGAAACATTATCAGAACTAGAATCAAAATGAGAATCAGAATCAGAATCAGGTGACAGAATCAAAATCAAAATTAGAATTAGGTGACAGAATCAGAATCAGTATCAGGTAACAGAATTAGAATCAGAATGTGAATGCAATCCCAACCCAATCCAGCCATATACACCCCCGTACCAACCTTATACCATGTGGGGAGACAACTCAACCCACCCATCCGCTACACACCACAGGATTTGCAGCATGGCTGCCAGAACAGATACTGTGGCAGAGCCACCAGAACAGATATTTGTGGCATAGCTACCAGAAACAGATAATGTGGCAAAGCCATTTAACAGAATACATGGCACAAAGCCATTGATAACTGTAACAACTTCGACACATAGCCATCAGTGACGGTAAGATAACTGCCACACAGCCTTCGGTAAATATGATCGACATAAAGTCATCAGCAAATATGTTAGGCACATAGCCATAGGTAAATACGTTTGGCACGAAGCCATAGTCAAGATGGCACAAAGCCATATTTAGGTTGGCATAGAGCCATGATCAGAATAATTGGCTTTAAGCCATCGGTAGTTGTATCATGTTAGGCACATAGCTATCAGCGACGATAATATAGTCGGCACACAGCCTCGAGTAAATATGATCGGTACTCAGCCATTAATTAGTCCATAGTCATCTCGGGTGACCCGTGTGACCTTATCAAATCAGTAGGCTCTTAAGCCTTCGGTGGATCCACAGTCGTCAAGCAACCATGCGATCCTAACAGATCAGATCTTCCTCCGTACAAAATCCCAACCCATTCAACATGTCATGTGTGCAGAATGTCATGCCCATATTTGAATCAAACAATCGCAGTCAAGTCATTCATATCACCAACATATATTCACAATCAAATCCGTCAAGCACACAGTCCAAGTCAGTCACTTGCCCACAAGGGCAAAACAATCATTTAACACCCTAGGGGGAAAATGGTAATTTTACCCCACAGGGGTATCTCAGTAATTCTACCTTACATGGGTATTTCGGTATTTCTATGCTACAAGGGTATTTCGATAATTCTACCCTACAGGGGTATTTTAGTAATTTTGTAAAACGATGGTAAAACGGTAATTCTATAAATTAGGGTACTTTGGAAATTTTACAAGTCGAGGGTATTTGAGTAATTTTACAGGTCAAGGGTATTTCAATAATTTCACAAATCAGGGGTATTTTGATAATTTTACAAACTAGGGGTATTTTGATAATTTTACAAACCAGGGGTATTTTGGTAATTTTGCTAATTGAGGGTATTTTGGTAATTTTGCTAATCGAGGGTATTCAGTAATTTTGTAAACCAAGAGTATTTTAGTAATTTGGTAAACTAAAGTATTCTAAACAGGGATAATAATACGAATGGGCCTAAAGACCATTCTCGGCCCAAATGGGCCCACACGCTCGTATGGCCCTTTTAGCCCAAATCTAGCCACGGATATGAGATTCACCTAGCATCAAACAACTTATCCAATTGGGCCCGTAGGCCCATTGGGCCCACATGGCCCCTTTCTGCCCATCACAGCCCGAAATAGCCATCCTACAGCTAGAGTAGTGAGAAATACACACCTGATAGGAGACTGGAGTTAATCCGCACTCCGAGCACTCTTAGCTGACGCCCAACCCAAACGAGCACGCCATAAAGTGAAAGGGATCAGCCAAGAAAGGTACCTTTACTCTCCTCATGGTTCTCTCTATTTAAAGCTAGCTTCGTATCCACTCTTACGTTAGCTTCCCAATGTGGGATCCCTCCATCATCAGAGTTTAAATTCAACACCAACTCTTGCCGCCCCTTGTTAGTAAAATAAATGCTCTTTGATTTCCATGAGTTTCGAACCCTGGACCTCCTTGCCAACTCTATGACGCCACCTTCCTGCCTTTTATGTGGCGCTACTTTTCCACTAGACCACAAGGCTTTTTTGTGGCACAATTTCTCCAACAATATTCTTAAGGCCTACCTACTACACCTAGGGTTTGATTCACCTTAAACCAAAATTTTTGCTAGAGTCTAGGTTTGAACCCATGACTTCTCCAACACTTCTCAGCACACTTAACCACTAAAACAAGCCTCCATTAACGAAATTTACATGCACAACAAAATATTATAAGCTGCCTTCAACCGCTCCCATGCTCAAGGCCCAAAACTTCTAGGCCCAAGTTTAGGGTGTTACGTTAATTATATCTGCAAGATATATGTTAGGAATTTAAGGAGACACATTGTCCGGAATTGTGTTAGAATCAGAGTTGCACATGAAAAGCTTGGTGGCTTGGTTTGAAGGAAAAGGGGCAACAAATTTTGTGATTAAGAAAATTTCGAGAATAAAATTTCTTTAAGAAAGGGAGAATTATAACATCCCAAAAATTACGGGATAGTAGAATCAGGTTTATGAATCGAGAGAGAGAGTAGTCATGCCCTAAAATTTAAGATTATCTTTGTGTTTTTAGGAAATAAATGAGGTGTTGGTTTGTTGGATAAGTGTTAGTGAAACATTCCTTGAAACTCAAGTTCAAATCCCTTTTCTGCCACCATTTTTATTATTTTGCTAATTTTGCCTTAAACCTTAGTATGTGACATACCTTGTTGTTAAAATAAATATTTTAAAATTATTTTAGGGATGAGGAAAAATCCTAATGGTTAAAATAAATATGGCAAAGCATGGAAATTAAATGAGGTCCCGTATTCTAATCTTTTCCCATGCAAAATACCTATTATTTTACAACATCCCTTTTTTTAAAGTGTGTGCCATCCATACCCTTGAACTCTAAGTATAAATACAAATTTTTACAGTATTTTTTAGTCTTTAATTCAAAATTTCCCTACCCTTCTTCTCCTATTTTCTCCTCAATTTTCTTTCTTCTTCCTATTGTTTTCTTCTCCTACACCTCCAATTTTACGATCTGTTTCTTCTTCTTTTTGAATCAAGCTTGTGAAAAATATCCTCTAACCTATTTATTCCATTTAACCTCATCTAAATTATTCTAAAATCTAAAATCTTCAACCCTATGATCGATCCTGAACATTGCCAAGAAAGTGGCATTGTCATTTCTCTCAAATAGCTTGGGTAAGATCTCTTTTTTCTTCAATTTCTTGATTAATCATGTCAATTAGAATATAAAAATTTATAGATATTTAATTTTGGGGATTTTAAATATTTAAAAGGTATTTTTTTCTAGATTTTAATGAGATCTCAAACCATTTTAAAATTTAGCTCCAAATTGGACACCATGGGAGGTGGTGCTTGCGCCTATGTGCAAGAAAGGGGCTATTTTGTTTCTTGGATCTTGCCTAATTAATTCCAGCATTAATTTGAGTTCTTGAACCCTCCTAATTAGATTTTAAACCCATGTCAGTTAGGGAAAAATGTTCTTGATCGATTGGCCATTCAAAACTCGTAAATCGTAAAGCGTAAGTACAATTAAGGATAAATAGTTTGTTATTTCAACATAGTTATTGGGTAAATGTTATGAATTGATTAAATGAAAGAATTTAATCATTAATTAGATACTGATTTTTAGTTATATTATTAAATTAGGTGCTGACCCAAATGCCCCAAATCATCCGTAAAGGTGAAGAATGATTGTACGTATGGTTCGTAACAAAATAGAGTAAGAAACCTAACTAGTTTTGATTCGTAAAATAGTTATAATTTCAATGATTGGTTTGAACTCATAAGTGGGTTTTTGGGGGATGGTTTAATGGTAAATTTATGGAATTTATACTGAAATTTGGTTTAGGTTCGTTTCAAGAATTATTAAGGAAAAATTGAAAGATTCGCTAGTGTGTTGTGATGAAGCGAAAAATAAGGTGTGGGTATTAAACTCATAAATTTGTTTGAAAATGTTAAATATTATGTTATATTTGATAAATTAGTGTACTTGTTGGATTTTATTAATAGCCAAATTATTAATTTTGTGAGTGGTTGAACCAGGTATGTTTCGAGCCTTAAAAGATTGACTTGTTGGCAAATTTGCTAGTTTGATAATATGAATGTTTGATTGAGTTTGTAATTGCATATTTGAGTTATGAGACATGAGATTATTTGACTGAATGATATAATGTGTTGAGATGGTAAGCTTATTTATGATTTAAATGAATGAGATATTTTTTATATTGTGAACTGAAAAGGGTGTTATTTCTGCACAATGAAAATCCGTGAACTATGTGAAAATGAACAATATTGATTGTTACCAACACAATGGTAATTTGAAAGATAGGAACACTGTTTCCATTTATTGAAAGTATGTGATTATTGAGGACATGTTGAGCATTTCAAATGAATGTGAAAAGAAATAAGACATGATTATGTATGAGATTGTGTGACATATTTCATACGCATTGGGTTGGGATTTTGTGGTTGACGGAGGAGTTCCATGGAGTACTGGCGGTATATTAAGTCCATATTATTTGTAGTCAGTGCACTGCCACCTAGAGCACCAAGGGGAACGGTGATGTATCGTACTTTTATTAGCAGCTTGTTTGCATTTTTGCTATCAAAATTTTTTACATATTGTTATCAGTGGTTTTGACTACAACAGGCTTAAGCCCATAATGTTTTGGAGTTTGGGTGATAGGTTCTGGGGAAATCGTGGTGTGTAGTGAATGGTATATGTAGGGACCTTTTTGAATTGCATCATGCTTATGACATATTCGGATTTTATTGATTTATGCTACATATTGTATTGTGTTGTATTTAATGGTACTAAAATTAATGATTGTTACTCGAATGAATGACGACCCATTCTCATACACCGTTTGACATCGATGTTGATAATGGTATGTAATGATATGAAATTCCTATGATGGTTTGGTGATCTTCTATTAATTCTAATGTGTTTCACCGTATTTGATTTTTTTCCATTTAATTACTCGACTCACACTGAACTTTTCATAAGCTCACCCCCCAATAGCGTTTAACTTTTCAGGTAAACCTTTAAATCAGGACTGGACTCGACATTCGAAGAGTCTCCTTAGACTTCAGACTATTCTTAAGTATTATTAAGTCTTTATTGGTTTTAGTTTGTAATTTTTAAATATTTCTGGTCTGTGACTTGGTAACTTTTCTTTTGGGGATTTTTGCATGCATGGATTACTAAAGCATAATAATCGAATAATGCATGATGTTGAGCTTAAGTAAAAATTGATATTGTTCCCTAGTTTCCACTGCATTGCAAAGGAACCATTTTTGAAAAAAACAAATTGATAAGGCATCTAAGTTTCCAAAATGACTTGAAAAATTATTTTTTGCTATATTAGTTTAACATCTAGTTTCTTTTTTTTAAAGAAGAGCAACAAGCAAACTTTTTTTTTCTAAAAATAAACTATCAATAATAAAATGAATTCTAAGTACACACGACCTAATGAATGAATGCTTTTAAGCTAACTCAAAGCACAACTACAGTTTTCTCTAAAATGAGTTTATTTCATGTGACGTAAGTTAGCTTAGTCATTTCGGTGGTTATTGTATCCTTCTCAATCTAGACAAAACTTCTGGGCTAGGTTTGGGAGGTAACATTTAGTGGTATCAAAGCCTAGGTTTAAGACCTCAGACTGAGTTTTGATTTTTAAAAAAGAGTCTGCTTGCATGCATACAAGAAGAAGGGGAAATTTGGAAAAAACAAGCCAGGAGAATTTTGAAAATTATATTCTACAAAGAAAAACGAGTTTGAGATCTCCAATGCCAATTTCCATAGAAAAGTTACTGTTAAATTATAGGTAAACACTTGAGGTGTATTACTATAGACAAAGAACTGAAATATTTAGTGTTTTTTTTTGAAAATGTAAGATAGGACACCATGGGTGGTGGTGTATCCGCTTATGCGCAAGAAATGGGATTATTTTGTTTCTTGGATCTTGCCCAATTAATTCCAGCCTTAATTTGAGTTCTTGAACCCTCCTAATTAGATTTTAAACCCATGTCAGTTAGGGAAAAATGTTCTTAATTGATTGGCCATTCAAAACTCGCAAATCGTGAAGCGTGAGTACAATGAAGGATAACTAGTTTGTTATTTCGACATAGTTGTTGGGTAAAGGTTATAAATTGATTAAATTAAGAAATTTAATCATTAATTAGCTACTTATTTTCAAGTATATTATTAAATTAGGTGCTGATCTAAATTCCCCAAATCATCCGTAAAGGCGAAGATCGATTGTATGTATGGTTCACAACAAAATCATGTAAGATATCTAAATAGTTTGGATTCGTAAAATAGTTACGATTTTAAATATTGGTTTGATCTTAGAAGTGGGTGCTTGGGGGCTGGTTTAATGGTAAATTTAATTAATTTATACTGAATTTTGGTTTAGGTTCGTTTAAGGAATTATTAGGGAAAATTGGAAGATTCGCTAGTGTGCTGCGAGGAAGCAAAAAATATGTTATGGGTCCTAAACTAATAAAATTGTTTGGAAATATTAAATATAATTTTATATTTGATAAATTAGCTTTCTGATTGGATTATATTAATATCCAAATTATTGATTTTGTGAGTGGTCGAACCAAGTTTGTTTCGAGCCTTCAAAGATTGACATGTTGGCAAAATTGCTAATTTGATAGTGTGAATATTTGATTGAGCTTGTAATTGCATATTTGAGTTATGAGATATGAGACTATTTGATTGAATGATATTATGTGTTGAGATGTCAAGCTTATGTATGATTTAAACGCATGAGATATTTATAATATTGTGTATTAAAAAGGGTGTTATTGATGCATGAAATTGAACGATATTGATTGATACTAAGACAATGGTAATTTTTAATATTGGAACACTATTTCGATTTAGTGAAAGTATGTGACTATTGAGGACATGCTGAGAATGTCAAATGAGTGTGAAAATAATTGAGATATGATTATGTATGAGATTGTACAACATATTGCATATGAATTGGGTTGGGATTTTGTGGTTGACAGAGGAGTTTTGTGGAGTACCAGCGGCATATTAAGTCTGCACTATTTGTAGTTAGTGCATTGCACCTGTAGTACTAAGGGGAATGACGATTTATCACATTTTTACTGGTAGCTTGTTTGCATTTTTACTGGCAAAAGTTTCTATATATTGTTCTTGGTGGTTTTAGCCACAATGGGCTTAAACCCATAATGTTTTGGAGTTCAGATGATGGGTTCTGGGGAACTCGTGGTGTGTACCAGATGGTATGGGTAGGGACTTTTTTACTTTGCATCATGCTCATGCCATATTCAGATGCTATTGATTTATGCTACATATTATACTGTGTTGTATTGAATGGTTTCAAAATTAATGATTGTTACTCGAATGAATAATGACCCATGCTCGTACTCCGTTTGACATCAATATTGATAATGGCTATGTAATGATATGAAATTCCTATGATGGTTTGGTGATCTTCTATTAACTCTAATGTTTTTCATCGTATTTAATATTTTTGTCCGTTTAAACAATTATTCGACTCAAATTGAGATTTTCAGCAATAGTTTAACTTTTTAAGTAAACCTCTAAATTAAGACTGAACTCGATATTCGGAGAATCTCCTTGGACCTCGGACTATTCTTAATAAGTATTATTAATTTATTATTTGTTTTGATTTGTTATTTTTAAATATACCTGGTCTGTGGCTTGGTAACTTTTCTTTTGGGGAATTTTGCATGCATGAATTACTCAAGCATAATAAATGGATAATGCATGATATCGAGCTTAAGTAAAAATTTATATTGTTCCCTAGTTTCAGCTACATTGGAAAGGAATTGTTTCTGAAAAAACAAATTGATAAGGCAACTAAGTTTCCAAAATGACTTGAAATTTTCTTTTCCACTATTTTAGTTTAACATCCAGTTTTGCAACAAGCAAACGACTTGTCTAAAACAAAACTATCAACAATAAAATGAATCCTAAGTATACATGACCTAAGAATGAATGCTTTTAAGCTAACTCAAAGTACAACTACAGTTTTCTCTAAAATGATTTTATTTATGGTCTTCAAAGTAATGTAAGTTAGCTTAGCCATTTAGGTGGCTAGTGTATCGTTTTCAATCTAGCCAAAACGTGTAGGCCGTTTTGGAGGTTACATTCATATTTTTTCGATGTTTCATTAGTTTCTGGTTGTCGGTTCACTCAATTTAGTTTAGTATAGTTCATGGACATTCTCCACTAACCTTCAAAGATCATGGGCTATGATGCAACCTTGAACATACAGGCACTTTAGGTTTGCTTTTGCTTTAACTTGGGCCTTTAAGCAAAGTGAAGTTATCAATGATGGAAAGTAAGGACTTTCGGTCTTCTTTCTGGCTCAATCATGGATTTCCTTAAGAATAATCTTCCCAGCATTGATAGACCTTTCTGTCATAATTACATACAACAAAAGAATTTGCTCCATCGAGATGGTGGAACTATGTGAGATAGGCATGACACTATATTGAATAAAGTAAAACCATACCTTAGACAACGGTTTTAGATATTCCCTTCGACAAGAATGACTACCATACTTTCTTATAATCAATTGGGATCAAGGATTTGTCACAACATTAAGCACTTGTTGAAGAAAATCTCAATTTATATTTGTCATAATGGCAAAATACTTTTTTTTTCAACATCAGACAGGTTAAACATATCATTAATGGACTTAGAAGTTAGGGGTACCTTTTTCTTGTGAACAAGAACTTTAGTCACATCTAGCTTAGTCAAATTGGTGTAGAACTTTCAAACTAACTCTTCTTCAAAAAATGGTCGTGCATCACAAAAATAATTCCAATTAAGGGCATCAATCGTCTTTCGAATCGGCAAAGGCATAACCATCTTATCATTACTTTCCAAGTTGAAACCCTTTTCCAGCATCATATGTTGATTTTTGATGATGTAATCAAACCTTTCTTTCACTTCCTCATCTGGAATCACAATAGGATTATCAGTAAAGGTCATGGAAGATCTAGGTCTTTTGTGAGACATGGTAACTTTTCCCGAAATATAGGTAAAATTTTGGCAATGAATGAAACAAGGGATTTGTGGTGGTGATAGACATGTGGCAGCGATATGCGTGCTAATGGTTTCTCTAACAAAATACTTGTGGTGGCAATAAGCTAAGGTTTTGTGACAATGAGAAGAATTTAGGCTGACGGCTGAGAGGAATAAAATGAGTGGCTAGGGTTTAAGCTAATTGCTTGAAGGGTTGTGAAAATTATGGTGGTAGGGAGGGATTTAAATAATGATAAATTAGGGCAAACTAGTAGCAAAATTTTAGCTAAAGGGTGACTTAGGCAGCAAGTATAGAGGAAAAGACGTGGTGGCACAATTAGGGTTTAGGAGAACCCTATGGACGACAACATGGGGTGAATTTTCTCCTATTTTTTATTTCTGGCCTTGAGCCCAAATTGTATTTAGAAACTGGACTGCTTAAGATAAAATAAATTTATTAGTACTAGGGCCAAATTGACCCTCTTATTAAACATAAAAAATAAAATTAATACTAAAAAAAAATTTTTCAAAGTTAATTAGAAAATTTCTTATCAAAAGATTACATTAAATTAATTCCTAGGAAAGGTTGGAGGGGTCATAATCCCATTTAAGTTGCAATCTCTTTAGACAGAATTAATTAAATGTACCATTTTAAGAAAAATAATTTCTAGGTATGTCATTTATTCAAAAGAAATAAAATTGAAAATAAATTAACGACAGAGAGAGTGAAGAGGACTCCCTCAATGTTATTGATGATTGTCACTGATAAAGGCGATATCAAATGACCATTTATCAAACCAACCGCATCCATCTAGAAAGAAGTAATGTTTCCTAATAGTTATATTCAATATTGGCTCGAGAAATAGCAACAGGAAATGGTCTTTCTATTTGCTACTCGACTTTCTATCATTTGTACAAATCTATCTACCCATGATGATCTTTAATGAAATCAACTCATTTTTTGTTATACCTTCTTTCTTTGGTACAAGTCCGACCCACTGAATGCCATAGATGGTATCCATAATCCTTGCTTTTAACCATTGAGACTTGAGTTTCCCAAGATCAAACACTCGAGGTTGAATCAAACGCTTCTGACCCTTGACATATCACTTTTCAGTATTTTTAATAGCCCACTCGACACCTTTCTCGTGCCTCTTCAATACAGTTAAGTCTAACTTGTATGGCTCTTCTTTTTATGGGTTGGGTTTCTAGTACTCATGTGATGATAGCTCTAATGATTCAAACTAAACTTTTGAACTAAATCCTTCCAAGTTAGCTTCCAAACATGTACCATCCTCATCTCGATATGAAGAGTCATACGAAATACCTTCCTATGGATCATTAGGAATCAATGGATCTTCTTAGGAGACAGTAAAACAATCTTTAACCTCATCAGGAGATCTTAGGGCCTTGAGTACATTAAAGGTCACTTTTTCATCTTTAACTATAACAACCCGATTTAGGGTCTAGTCAGAACAATGGTTTTGGGACCACAAATCTGACGTAAAAAAACTTTTTTTATTACATTTTCATTGTCTACAATTTTACGGAGTGATTTTGTGAAATTTTCGTTCAAAAATTTTGACATTAAGGCACTCAATTTAGCAAAAAGGACTAAATTGTAAAAAGTGAAAAAGTTGAGTTCTACATGCTAGAGGTGCCTAATTGCTATGGAATTTTAAACTGAAGGTCCTTAGATGGTAATTAGACCATTTTACTTTAATTTGGAGAAAAATAGACATGAGATAAGAGAATTTTAGTGTTTTGATAAGAGTGCATTTTGGTGATTTGGTAATTAAATGAATTAAAAACCAAAAATCAAGCCAAAATTTAGTCCATCTTCTTCATGCTTGGGAAAAACTTGCAAGGGAGACATAGCTAGGGTTTTTCTTCTTTTCAAGCTCTATTGTAAGTTCATTATTGCCTTGTTTTTAATGCTCTTTACATTTTTGAAGTCGTTATCACCCAATCGATCTATTTCTACCATTAATTTGAGAGATGATTGAGGTCTAGGGCTTGACCCGTGTTAGATATTTGTGTCTTTTGATTTGTAATGGTAGATTATGCAAGTTTAATGTTACATAAACAACTTTTGCTAGGTGATTTTTGATGAAAATGTCAAAAGGACCTATTTGTAAAAAGATTTCAAAATGTGTATAAAAGTGTGATTAAATGGAAAATGTGAGCTGTTATAAGTATGAAAAAGGTTCAGCTAGGCTTGGATCTTGATGAAATTGAATATATTTCATTTTACGATCCTAGGGACTAAAATGTAAATATGTTAAAGTTTAGGGGTAAATATGTAATTTTTCCATAATGTAAGTTTTGGACTGAATTGACTAATGTGATTAATAAATAAGTTAAATTTTCCATTATAGATTAAGAGAAACGAGGTTCAAACCTAGTTCAGGGGGAAAACAAAATATTTGACGATTAGGTCTGTTTCCTACTATTTTTGTACCGAGGTAAGTTCGTATGTAAATAACACATTGTTAATTATGCTTTAATTGCTTTAATGTTGTATGAATTATGATTTTCTCTTGAACGTGATCGAAAAAGTTTGATAAGTAAGAAATCCCAGTTGAACCTTAGGAATAGATAGCAGACAAATGTCATGACATTAGGGTTATTTGAGATTACGTGTAAGACCATATCTGGGATATGGCATCGATATGAGGATTCGTGTAAGACCATAGCTGGGCAATTGGCATCACTACGAGATCCCATGTAATACCATATCTAAGATATGGCATTGGTATGGTACTATGTGTGCGAGAGTCCCGAGTATCCTTTAGTATTCCAAGTGGTTCAATGGGAAATGCAATAATGATGTAAAAGTTGTGAAAAACTATGGTATGTTGTAAATTGGTATAGGTATGTATATAAAGTCATGCTTAGTGAGCTTGATACGTGATGAATCTGTAGCACCCCAAACCCAGCCCAGACGTTATGGCCGAATTCGACATGCTACATTGAAGTTAAAAACCCATGTTCCCTTTTTAGTGTTTTAAAAGTCGACTTTTGTTAAGCTAACCAAGTGAATGGAATCTGGGTGCCAGGTAGGTATCCGTAACAGAGGAGGTGAGCCATGAAGGCTGCTTAAGTACCAAGCTCTTTGATTGGATCCAATCCTAGACATGCCCATATCTATTTCCACACTTGGTTATAACAATTGAAATTTCATTGAGTGGTTATCTTTGGTAAATCGAATACTCGTGACGTCGTGTTATTTTAAAACAAGCATCATTTTGAAATCGCGCCCTAAGTCTAGCCCATTTGAATTATTATCCATCAATTTAAAGTTATTTAAAATAATATAATCCCAAAAAATCAAAGAAGAAAATAAAGTTAAAATGGCCTTATTACAACCCAAAAATTAAATAGTAATTAAAAATAGCTTAAGAAAACCAGTCTCTTTTTCAAACCCAAAAGCGTTCACCATGGCCACTCTGAATTCCCTCCGGCTCAAAGACACCCACATCAAGGCTCACTTACAAGGTTAAAGAAGGGGTGAGTTTGGAAACTCAGTGCGTAAGGAAACCCATCTAAAGCCCAAGTCATCTCAAGCCCATTGGGCCTAAGCCCATTCAGATAACAGTGATACTGGGCCAGAGCCCTTTTCAGATTACATTAAACTGGGCCTTAGCCCCTTATTCAGATAACAGTATGGCCCATAGGCCTATTTCAAAATACATGCAACATCAATAAACATATGCAAGCCCATTTGGGGAGTCTACTCAACCCACCAACCGCTACACTCCACCCGTACCAGCCCTACACTCCACAGTTGCAGCCTTGTTGCTCAGTTAACAGTGAATTGAGGCAAAGCCTCCAGTATGTGGACAGGCCACTTTCAGTACTTCCTCCATCAATATCCCAGTCCCATGCATCAGATAATAACAACATGGTATGCAGTAAATAACAACAGTCAAACATGCATTTAGGTCAATTTAACCCTAGGGGTATTTCGGTAATTTATCTCCTAAGGGTAAAACTGTAAATTTTCTACTTTTAAAGGTATTTCAGTAATTTATCTATTCTAGGATTTTTCATGCATACTCCTACCTTTCACGTACTAATAGAATCACTTACCGAGGGTTCTTACCGAATTGGGCCCGTTGGTCCTTTATTCCAATTTTGGCCCAATAAGCCCAAAAATATCGAGGGCACAGAAATCATGCACTTTGCAGTCCAAACATTATAGCTTACCAAAAACATTAATCGATTTACCTCACGAGCATTTGCACACTCGCAAATCTATAAAATACCGGTTTTCGGCATTTCGGCTTTTCGGCTTTTACCGATCTAGACTAAGAAAGGGTGTCAGTTACACACCTGTTTTATGACGATTCGTTGATGAGATCCACACTGGAACTACCTACAATTATATTACTACCACGTTAATCTACTACCGAAATGAACTACATAATAACTCCTTACCTTATTCGGCCATAACACCTTAGGCACTAGCAATCCTACCTTTACCGAAGTTTGCGACTAGACTTAGATCCCGTTGCTCCACTTGTCCAAGCCCTTGATCAGTAGCCTCTAGATCATATTATTATCAAGACAAAACAATTATCACAACCCTTTAGGGCTACAAGTCCAAGTCGACAGCCTCCCTAACCTTTAGGGGTTTTAGTTTTTCTAAAATACGAAATAAATACTAGATAGAAAAGACTTACCACTGGTTCCTTCGGTCAATGATCCCAATTAATTTCTACTCAATTCTGATGCCGATCTAAGCCCTCAAATGATAACAAAAGTTGAGCCTTCAGTGATCTCACTATTCGGCCAAGTCCCTAAGAGAGTGGAGTTTTTGGCTTTTGTTGAAGCTGTGTAAAGAAAGATGAAATAGGAGGGTTTTGCTATGGTCTTGTCGACAGAACCTTGAGGTTTAGAGAACTAGAGAATCGGTGAAGAATGATGGAAAAGATAATAAAATTGGCCAGGAGAAATCGGCACAGAAGAAAGTATGGGTTTTGGGATTTCGGCTTTTTATGGCAATGGCTATGAAGGTTTTAGAAACGTTTGAAGCAAAAGATGGAGATGCACAGGTGGTTAGAGAGATTCGGCTATGGAGGAAAAGAAGAAGAAAAAAAAGAAAAATTTGAAGAGAAGAGGAGAAAAGAAAGAAGAGGAGAATGGTCAACAAACAGCACAACTTTCCTTCTAATGCCGAATTTATACTGGCACTTAACCTAGTCGAATTTTCCCCCCCAAAAGAAACCCTTGGCCGACCAACTCTTGCTCCTCAAGAGTCCACTATTTGGCCATCACTACTCTCCCCAATCAGCTCCTAAATCCTCTCCCTTATCCCCTCCTTACTCAATCCCTTGAGCAATTTAAACTCCTCCTTACAGTCTTTCACTTAGGTTCTATTACTTTTCCTGCACATAAAAATTAATATCACTAGTTTGCTTACCTTGCGACTCGAACCTTAGCTCTCCTTGGTCATCCACACGCCACCTCTCAAGCCCCTAAGTGACGCCAAAAGCCAACTTACCACGGGCTTCCTTGTGTTTTATTTTACCCAATTAATACCTTAAAGCCCAGTTAACCAGAAGCTCTTTTTCTATAGAATTAAAATTAACTAAAATTACCGGATTTTAACGTAAACTTGGGCCTTCTAGAGACCCACTAACCTGATTAAATCTACGCCAAGCAGACAAAACACCAAAATTTAAAATTTTCCAACACTCACAGAATTCCCGAAAATTGGGGCGTTACAACTCTACCCCCCTTAAAAAAAATTTCGGCCTCGAAATTTACCTGATCCAAATAGTTGAGGGTATTGTTGACGCATAGTCTCTTCTGATTCCCAAGTAGCTTCTTCCCTTCCATGATTACGCCACAATACTTTTACCAATGGAACCGACTTCCTTCTTAGAACTTTAACCTCTCGATCTAAAATTTGTATGGGGTCTTCCTCAAAGGTCAAATTAGTCCTTACTTCAACCTCCTCCACTGGCACAACATGTGAGGGATCCGATCGATATCGTCTTAACATATACACATGAAAGACATCATAGATTCTGTCCAACGTCGGTGGTAACTCTAACTGATACGCTACTGGCCCTACCCGCTTAAGAACCCGATAAGGCCCTGTAAACCGCGGACTCAATTTGCCTTTCTTATCGAATCTCAAGATCTTCTTCCAAGGTGAAACCTTTAAGAAAACCATATCCCCAACAGCGAACTCTATCTCTTTGCGCTTTAGATCCACATACGATTTCTGTCTATCAGATGCCTCCTTTAATCGATCTCTTATAAACTTAACCTTATTCTCGGTATCTATCACCAACTTCGGTCCAAGCACTTGTCGTTCACCCAACTCTGTCCAACACGTAGGCGTACGACATCTCCGCCCATAAAGTGCCTCATATGGAGCCATCTGAATACTTGCTTGGTAGCTGTTATTGTATGTAAACTCCACCAATGGCAAATAGTCCTCCCAACTCCCACGAAAATCGATGATATACCCCTTAACATATCCTCCAAAATTTGAATAACCCTCTCCGACTGTCCATCTATCTTTGGGTGAAAGGCAGTACTGAAATCCAAGCGGGTACCCAATACCTCCTGCAACTTCTTCCAGAACTGAGATGTAAACCTAGGGTCTCGATCGAAAATAATCGACACTGGCACTCCATGTAGTCGCACTATCTCTGCCACATACAACCTAGCCAACTTTTGCAGGGAGTAATCAGTACGAACTGGTATGAAATGGGCAGATTTTGTTAACCTCTCCACCACTACCCATACAGAATATTTCTTGATGGGTGTCAAAGGTAGCCCACTCACAAAGTCCATAGTTACTCTCTCCCACTTCCACAATGGAATTTTCACTGGTTGCAGTAATCAGAAGGTAATTGGTGCTTAACTTTCACTTGCTGGCATGTCAGACATTTCCCCACGAGTTTTGTTACTTCTCGTTTAAGCCCAGGCCACCAGTACAGTTCTCGCAAGTTATGATACAACTTATTCCCTCAAGGATGCATGGCACAAAGTGCCCCATGAGCTTTCTTCAATATTGACTGTCTCAAGTTAGAGTCCTTCGAAACACAAATTCTTCCTCGGAAGCATAAGACTCCTTCAGTATTCAGTCCAAAATCCTTATTCTCACCCTTCTTAACCTGCTGAAACCGAAGAACCAATGAATCATCCTTCAACTATTTTTCTTTAATCTGCTCAGTCCAAGTAGGCCTCACTTGCAATTCTGCTAACAGACTTCCATTGTCAAACAGACTCAAACATGTAAATAAGGCTCTCAAATCAGAAGCAACCCTTCGACTCAACGCATCAACCACCACGTTAGCTTTACCTGGGTGGTACTCAATCGAACAGTCGTAATCCTTAAGCAACTCTACCTATCTTCGTTGCCTAAGGTTTAACTCCTCCTGAGTTAGCAGATACTTTAGGCTCTTATGGTCTGTGTGTATGATACACTTTTCTCCATATAAGTAATGTCTCCAAATTTTCAACGCGAAGATCACTGCTGCTAGCTCTAAATCGTGCGTAGGGTAGTTCGCTTCATGAGGCTTAAGCTGTCGTGAAGCATAAGCAACCTCCTTACTCTCTTGCATCAGTACACATCCTAACCCCACATGCGACGCATCGCTGTACACAGTGAAGTCCTTCCCAGACTCCGGTTGAATCAACACTGGTGCTTCAGTCAATACCTTTTTCAAATGGTCAAAAGCTTTTTGCTAATTCTCAGTCCAGACAAATGTTACCCCTTTCCTTAACAGTTTTGTCAATGGTACAGCAATCAGAGAAAATCCTTTTACGAACCTTCGGTAATAGCCTGCCAAACCCAGAAAACTCCAGATTTCTGATACTGATTTTGGTGGCTTCCATCCCAGAACTGTCTCAACTTTTCGAGGAACCACTCTAATTCCTTCAGCAGCAACCACATGACCTAGAAAAGCCACTTCTCGCAACCAAAATTCACACTTACTAAACTTTGCATACAGTTGCTTCTCTCTCAGTACTTGCAGCACAATACATAGATGCTCCTCATGTTTCTCCTTGATTTTCGAGTATCCCAGAATATCATCGATGAAAACTACCACGAATCGGTCCAAGTAAGGTTGGAACACTCGATTCATCAGATCCATGAAAGCGGCAGGTGCGTTCGTCAACCCAAACGGCATAACCAGGAACTCGTAATGACCATATCGAGTCCTGAATGTTGTCTTATGAATATCCACTTCCTTTACCTTTAACTGATGGTATCCAGATCGAAGGTCAATCTTGGAAAATACCAAAGCTCCTCTAAGTTGGTCGAATAAATCATCAATCCTTGGCAGTAGGTATTTTTTCTTTATCGTGAGTTTGTTCAACTGGCGGTAATCGATGCACATGCGCATTATCCCGTTCTTTTTCTTTACAAATAGGACTGGTGCTCCCCATGGAGACACACTAGGTCTAATGAAGCCTCTATCTAACAACTCTTGGATTTGAGCTTTCAGTTCCACTAACTCCATTTTATAGGGTGCAATGGATACTGGAGCTGTTCCAGGCAACAAATCGATTCCAAACTCCACTTCCCGATTCGGAGGCAATCCAGGAAGCTCCTCTGGGAAAACATCTCAGAATTCCCTAACAGTCCTGACGGTATCCACTCTCAGATCCCCAGTTTCAACTGGATTTACAAAAGCCAAGTACGCCTCGCATCCCTTACGCATCAGCTTCTCAGCCCTTAAAGCTGATACCACATTGGACAAGTAATATCTTGCTCCCCAATAATCATTACCTCCTTATCCTTAATAGTCCTTAACACCATCCTCTTAGCTCCACAATCCAGTGTTTCCCTATGTCTGGTCAACCAATCCATCCCTAAAATTAAATCAAATTCTCTGAACGGTAACTCCATTAAGTCTCCACAGGAAATCCTACCTTGAGTCTCTAAAGGCACCTCCCTAAAGAGTTTCTCTACTTTAACTGAGTGACCTAACGGACTTATCACAGTTACCCCACACACAATCTCCTCAAAGTGAACACCCAATGCCCCAGAAATATCACATGCTACATATGAATGAGTTGACCCCACATCTATCAGAGCAGTATAGGGTACGTTAGAGATAAAAAAAATGTACCAGTTATGACATCAGGTGCATCACCCTCCTCGCGGCGACGAGCAGCATATACCAAAGCTGGCTGACGAGCCTCAGTGTTAACAGTACCCCTGCTAGGTGCCCCACGTCCATGGCCATTGCCACCGCGACCTTGGCCACGACCTCTCGATGGCGGAGGTCCACCTCGCGCTGGTTGGACGGGTTGCACAGCCCTTTGTTCAACCACATGAGCCTGAGCTGGCCTCCTAGGGCAATCCCTGATCTTATGTTACTTTGATCCACAACGAAGACAAGCCCCAGAACGTTTCCAACATTCCCCCATATGCATTCTACCATAATCTCCACAAGCTTGTCTAACAGTGTTCACCGGAACCGCTCGAACTGGTTTCTCCATCCTAGCTCTCTTAGCATTCCAGTTTGCAGCACCAGTTGGTCCAGCATCTCTCCTGAACTGGTTTCGATCCCTGTCGCTGTTCCTTCGTTCAGCTTGCTTCACCTCTTCGGCTATCTTAGCCTTTTCTACCAGTGTAGCAAAATTGCGCTCTCTCTGCAGAGTTATGAGCACCCTTAGCTCATCCTTGAGGCCATCCTCAACGCGAACACTGCGCTCGTATTCGGTAGAAACAATACCACTAGCATACCGGCTCAATCATAGAAACTCTGCCTCATATTCAGCAACGGTCTTACCACCCTGAGTCAGGTTCAGGAATTCCTTTCTTCGTGCATCCACATAGCTAGCTCCGACATACTTTGCCTTGAAGGACTGCTTAAACAACTCCCAAGTTACCCTCTCAGCTGGGGTACCCTCTCTCACAGTGATCTACCACTGATATGCCTCGTCCCGCAGTAAGGACACTGCCCCTTTTAACTTTTGCTCCACTGAGCAGTCTAGGTTAAGGACACTGCCCCTTTTAACTTTTGCTCCACTGAGCAGTCTAGGTCATCCATAATCCTCTCCTTGGCTTCCAGCCAGTACTCAGCCATATTTGGGACTACTCCAGATATACCCCTAAAGACCTCCGCTCCATTGGCCCAGAGTCGCTCAAAAATGGACCCCCTATTCATGGGCTCGATATTAGCTCCAGCCACCCTTTCCAATACTCTTAACATGGCCTGGGACAGAGCGTCATCCCCCGCGGCCCGATCATACGGCCCATTCTCATCCACCAGTGGTGGTCGTGCTACTCCAGCGGGTATGTGTTCAGAAGACGAAGATCCAGCTTGAGTACTACCTCGACCTCGACCACGGCCTCTTCCCCGAATAGCTCTCGTACTCATATCGATTTATCTGGTTACGAATTTTATGCAGTTAGTTTACTGTTTCCACTGTTTATTATAGAATATCTTATGAACAGATAAGGTTTCAGAGTTGTTCTCGCGTAACAACAGTTTAGCTACTGTCTCGGTTTCATAGGGCTTAGTGTACCCTACAGTCTCAGTTTTGTAGCCTGTACGCTACGTTATCCATAGTACTATCTCTAAGGTCTAGTATTAACTACAGTACAGTTCGGTATGTAAAACAGAAAGGTACTTACAGCCTTGGTGTCGGGGATTCAGTGTGCCACCTCATTAGTTTTCAGATAAACTCAAAAGATTTAGGCTTTCTAAAATCTATTTTTCAAACATTTGATATTTTTTAAAAAAACAAGTTAGGAGATTATCTCTGTAACGCCGTATTAGTTCGAATGTACTGATTGAACCACTCATTCATTACGCTATAAAAAGCCTATCTAGCTTCATCATTCTGATTACTAGCAATATGTTGAGAGTCCGCCGGCGTTGTCCCTTGCGCGGGAGCAGGCGCTACACTCTCAACATCATCAGCTACCGCTCGGTTGGGATCGAGATCCATTACTATAAGTAAACACATTTTTAACTGTCAGAAATCACCACAGTATCAATAAACACATAATGGCATGTATAGCTAAACCCGAACGTATTACGGTAGTCCTAGAATCGACAAAACCGTAGCTCTGATACCAATAGAATTGTAACGCCCCGTATCCGAGACCGTTGCCGGAGTCGAACACGAAGTGTTAACGAACTTAATTCATTTACTTACCCAGTTCATTTTAAAATTTCCAGACAAGCTGGCTAACTACATCACAGTTACTTTAAAAATCATATATCGAGTTCCAAAACTCGAAAACCGATTCTGTAAATTTTTCCTGAAACTAGACTCATATGTTCATCTATAAATTTTTTTTCTAGAATTTTTGGTCAAGCCAATTAGTACAGTTTATTAGTTAAAGTCTCCCCTATTTTAGGGTTCGACTACTCTGACCTTCATGCCTTACAACTTATATATCTCCCTGTACAGAGCTTCAATACTTATTCCGTTTGTTTCTAATGAAACTAGACTCAAATAGGAATCTATACATATAAATCACGACTTCTAATTGTCTTTGGTTGATTTATGGTAAATTTTCAAAATCAGAATAGGGGATCCAGAAAACGCTCTGGCCCTGTTTCACGAAAACTTAAACATCTCATAAAATGCGGCTCATATAGTCATTTCGTTTCTTTCATATGAAAATAGACTCATCAAGATTCGATTACATAATTTATTCACTATTTAATTCCATTCCTACTATTTTTAGTGATTTTCCAACTTACATCACTACTGTTGTCAGCATCTATTTTAAGGTAAATTTTACCTATTTCATAATTTTCCATGAATAAAATAGCAAATAGACATACATTATTATCAAGGGTAATCCCGATTAGCCATGACGTACGTAGCACCAATAGGACCATGATTGGCCATTCCAATGGCTAGTCATTACCAAACATTTCCACACCACTTAATAACCATATCAGAAGACCATAATGTTATACTTCGAAATATACGAGCCATTTTCGCATGGCTATACGAATACACATTACCAAAGGGTACTTAATTAACAACAAGGGTCAGCCCTATACATGCCATTTTCAAAATTGAACTAAAAGAGTACCAAAAGTGGCTTAGATAGTGTGGATGACTTCGACTTTGACACTCCCGAGTCCGATAGCTGACGAACAAAATCTATAAAACAGAGAATCAAAGTAACAGAGTAAGCATTTTGATGCTTAGTAAGTTCAAGTAATGAGATTATTTACAACTAAAGTGTAGCGTTCATATGACTAAATGAATAGTTGCATATACACATATTCCCAAAATCATACTTACTTCACACCTCAACCAGTATATTCATACACAGGGGATCAAACCTAACTAAAGGCCGGAAGTTGTTAATCAATAGAGCGCATACAATCTAAAAAGGAATTAACTTTTCCGATGCATATACGAAACATACCTTATCGTTAGGATTTTATGAGCGTATTAATTGAAATTATTACAGCAAGATCGCTCATTTCCAAACCCAAGTACCTTCGGGATTTAGCCGGATATAGCAACCCGCACAAATGCCTTCGGGTCTTAGCCCGGATATAGTCACTAGCACAAAAGCCTTCGGGACTTAGCCCAGATATAGTCAATAGCACAACTGCCTTCGGGACTTAGCCCGGATATAGTCACTAGCACCATGCCTTCGAGACTTAGCCCGGATATCATCCGAATAATCATGCACATATATCGATAAATCATGACACATCCATATTTCATTTTCATTACTAAAGCTCAAACACAAGACACTTATCAAACCTTACCAATTTCGGCTCAATAGCCACATAAAAAAAGCATGATTTCGAGTGGCTTTCTAACTTGATCTCTATACACATTCGGCTACCCGTCATAAGTATAAACTAATCACCTCAATATATAATTCAAGTGGAATCATTATATCTCCGTTTATTCGTTATGCTTATATGTCATGACTTAATCAAATCATAAACTACGTTTCATTACTCGAAGACTTACCTCAGATATTTGGTACAGTTGCGGAGTGGCTACTTGGTTATTTTCTCTTTTCCCTTATCTGAAATTGCCCCCCTATGCTCTTGAGCTTAAGTTCAACAATTTTAACTAGTCATTAATCGACTATTCAAGTATTACTTTTAGAATATAATACATAAGGATTCGACTTTCACACATATAGATTATAGTAACCTTTATAAAAATCAATAAATAATTCATTAGCAAATTTTCATTAATGTTTACAATATACTTACAATTTCCCTATAAGCTGACTTCCTGAGCAACAGTCACTAAATTTTTTATAACTGGAGCTACAAAACTGCAAATCAATTGCCGTAAATTTTTCTTGACAGAAGACTCATTTATCTATTATCCATAAAATTTTCAAATTTTTTAGTTTAGCCCAACAATACCAGATTTTTCTTAAAGTTCACCTTGTTTCACTGTTTGACTAAACTGACTACTCTTCACTACAAATAAAATTTCTCATTGTACAGAATTCAAAATATGTTCTCGTTTATTTCATTTGAAACTAGACTCATTAAGGAGTCTAAGCATATAAATTTTATCTTAGGGCCATTTTTGTACAATTTATACTGATTTTATAAAAACAGAACAGGGAATCTAGTAGTCATTTTGACTCAGCCCCACAATACTTCAAATATCTCAAGATCGGTAACTCTTTTGTTTTTTATAGCTTCTTTTGTAAGAAACTAGACTCTTCAAGCTTTAATGACATAATTTATTCAGCTTCTAACTCAACTCCTACAAATTATGGCGATTTTCCAAAATCACCCTACTACTGCTGTCCCCAAGCAGATTATTACCAAATCACTCTCCATTCCATCAATTCAAAACACATACATTACCCAACATCATTTTAAATTTGCTATTTCCTACTCTTCAAATTATCAATTACAAGGTGATTTACATCTATATATTGAACCAAACTTGCTAGCACACAAAATTCCTTGACCGAATGTTATAAACCCAAGCCACACATATTGTTCATTTAGACCCTTCAATGGCCACATTCGGCGCCTCCCTATGAACAAACCAATTTCAACCTTCAAGAAAAGAAAAGAAATATATGTACTAAGAGCTTCAAACTACTTGGCCGAATATCAAACCTCCAAACAACCAAAACCTAATCCATGGAATGAATAGAACTTGTACTAATCACCTTATTTATACATAAATTTTCAAGGATTTCAAAGTACTTACCTCTTCCTAAACATCAACCAAGCTGAACATGAAACAAGAGAATTCTTTTCTTCTCCCACCCTCAAGTCACGCAAAGGAGGAACAAGGATGAGACAACTTTGGTTTCTCCTCCCACTCACCTCATGTTTTATTATTCTAAATTCATTATTTTATTTTGTAAACTAAAAGTGTTTATAGAAAAATACATGTTATCATCAATAACCCATACCATGACCGGCCACTACTTATTATAAATGGAAATTTGACATGCAAACCCATCATTTTTATAACATGCATTAATAGATCCTTATAGATTAACCTATCACATTTCAGAAGTGTCACACATAAGTCCTATTAACTAAATTCACATGCAATCGACTAAATCGAAGCTTAAAACTTTCACACATTCATATTCACATATTTTAGACAATAAATATCATATTCAAATACTTCGGTGACTCGGTTTAGCGGTCCCGAAACCACTTTCCGATTAGGGTCAATTTAGGGCTGTCACAACTCTCCCCCACTTAAGAAATTTTCGTCCCCGAAAATCTTACCGGTAAATAGGTTTGGGTATCGTTCTTTCATAGAGTTCTCGGTTTCCCAAGTAGCTTCTTCGATCACGTGTTTGAGCCATAACACCTTTACTAATGGAACCTTTTTGTTTCGCAACTCTTTCACTTCACGAGCTGGGATACGAATCAGTTCTTCTTCATAACTCATATCGGATTGAATTTTGACCTCGGAGGGATTAATTATGTGCGAAGGATCAGATCTGTAACGTCGAAGCATCGAAACATGAAAAACGTTGTGAATCTTTTTGAGATCAGGGGGTAAAATCAATCTATATGCCATTGGACCAACTCGTTCGGATATTTCATACGGCCCTATGAACCTCGGACTCAGTTTGCCCTTACGGCCAAATCTGAGTATCTTTTTCCAAGGTGAAACTTTAAGAAACACTTTGTCTCCCACCTGATACTCAATATCTCTTCGTTTTAAATCCGCGTACGACTTCTGACGATCTGATGCTGCCTTCAGACTTTCACGAATTATCTTTACTTTCTGCTCAGCATCTTTAATCAAATCAACTCCGAAAATTTTACTTTCACCGAGCTCGGTCCTAAACAATGGTGTACGGCATTTACGACCGTACAAAGCCTCGTAAGGTGCCATATTAAGACTTGATTGAAAACTATTGTTGTAAACAAATTCAATCAAAGGTAAATACCGTTCCCATGAACCACCAAACTCAAGAATGCAACACCTCAACATATCTTCGAGTATCTGAATTATCCGTTCAGATTGGCCATCAGTCTGAGGATGAAAAGCGGTGCTAAAATGCAACTTGATACCCAAAGCTTCTTGCAATTTCTTCCAAAATCGCGATTTGAATCTCGGATCTCTATCTGACACAATGGAAATAGGTACTCCATGTAACCTTACAATCTGAGATACATACATTTCAGCTAGCTTGTCAAGGGAATAATCCGTACGTACAGGAATAAAATGAGCTGACTTTGTCAGTCTATCAACAACAACCCAAATCGCGTCTTTCTTACTTGCCGACAATGGCAACCCAGATACAAAATCCATCGTGACTCGATCCCATTTCCATTCAGGTATCATGATCGGCTGAAGTAAACCTGTAGGCACTTGATGTTCCGCTTTCACTTGTTGACATATTAAACACTTCGAAACAAAATCGGAAATGTCTCGTTTCATACCATGCCATCAAAACTGACGTCCCAGATCGTTGTACATTTTCGTACTCCCCGGGTGAATTGACATTCGGCTACAATGAGCTTCGTTCAGAATTGTCGAAATAAGTTCTGAATTTCTTGGAACACACAAACGACTTCTGAACCTCAAACAATCATCATCATCAATTTGAAACTCTAATTCCTTATTCAAAACACATTCAGCCCGTTTTGCAACCAATTCATCATCGACTTTCTGAGCTTCACGAATTTGATGAATCAACAATGGTTTGGCCTTTATTTCTGCTACTAACACATTATCGGATAGAACCGACAAATGTACATTCATCGCTCGTAAAGCAAACAGTGATTTACAACTTAAGGCATCCGCAACCACATTAGCCTTTCCCGGGTGATAGTCAATGACAAGCTCATAATCTTTTAACAACTCAAGCCAACGTTTTTTTCACAGATTCAAATCTCTTTGAGTCATCAAATATTTGAGACTTTTGTGATCCGAAAATACATGGCATTTCTCACCAAATAAGTAGTGTCTCCATATTTTCAAAGCGAATACGATGGCAGCTAATTCGAGATCATGGGTTGGATAATTTTTCTCATGTGGCTTCAATTGCCTCGACGCATACGCTACAACTCGACCATCTTGCATCAATACACAACCCAATCCAAGTAAGGATGCGTCACTGTAAATGACAAACTCTTTGCCTGATTCAGGCTGCACTAGCGCTGGAGCTTCAGTCAAGTAAGTTTTTAGTTGATCGAAACTTTTTTGACATTTTTCTGACCATTCGAACTTAACATCTTTCTGAAGTAGCTTCGTCATTGGTGTGGCTATCATTGAGAAACCCTTTACAAACCGTCTGTAGTAACCGGCAAGTCCCAAAAAGCTCCGAACCTCAGTAATATTTCTCGGGGGCTTCCAGTTAAGTATGGCTGAAATTTTGCTCGGATCAACTCGAATACCCGATGCAGATACCACATGACCCAAGAAGCTAACCTCTCTTAACCAGAACTCACACTTACTGAACTTAGCATATAACTGCTTATCCCGTAAAATCTGCAACACTAATCCCAGGTGTTCAGCATGATCGATTTCATTTCTCGAATATACCAAAATATCATCGATGAACACAACTACAAACCGATCTAAAAACGGTCTGAAGATTCGATTCATCAAATCCATAAATACCGCAGGGGCATTAGTGATCCCAAACGGCATCACTAAGAACTCGTAGTGACCATATCTTGTTCTGAAAGCAGTTTTGGGTATATCCGAATCCCGAATTCGCAACTGATAATAGCCCGATCTCAAATCTATCTTTGAAAACACTAAGGCTCCCTTTAGTTGATCAAACAAATCATCAATACGCGGTAAAGGATATTTATTCTTTATTGTCACTTTATTCAGCTGACGATAGTCGATGCACAACCTCATGGTTCCGTCCTTCTTTTTCACAAACAATACTGGTGCACCCCAAGGTGAGAAACTTGGTCGAGCGAAACCTTTATCCGTCAACTCTTGCAACTGAGCTTTCAATGCCTTTAATTCTGTTGGTGCCATACGATACAGGGAGATCGAAATCGATGTAGTCCCAGGTACAAGTTTGATGCCAAACTCTACCTCCCGAACAGGTGGTAACCCTGGTAATTCTTCGGGAAAAACATCCGGATATTCACAAACCACTGGTACCGACTCAAGTTTCTTTCCTGATTCTTCATTATCAAGTACGTATACAAGATACGCTTCACACCCCTTTCTCACATATTTTTGAGCTAACATCAAGGATATTATTGTTGGCAATCCATTCAAGACAGTAGAATCAACTCGGATTATCTCATTATTTGCACACTTCAAATCAATAGTCTTGCTTTTGCAATTCACAACCGTATCATGCATGATCAACCAATCCAAACCGAGAATAACATCAAATTCATCAAACGGTAAAAGCATCAAGTCCGCCGGAAAACAGGAACCTCGAATTACTAGGGGACATTTCTTACACACCTTATCAACAAGCACATAATGACCCAAGGGATTCGACACTCTAATAATGAACTCAGTAGACTCAACAGGTAAAGTCTTACTGGATGCTAAAGTCTCACATATATAAGAATGAGTAGAACCAGGGTCAATCAATGCAATCACATTAGTATCAAAGAGAGTGAAAGTACCAGTAATAACATCTGGCGAAGAAGCATCCTCGCGTGCACGTATAGCATAAGCTCTAGCAGGAGCACGAGCCTCAGATCTGGTAGTAACATCTCTAGATCTTCTCTGACCGCCACTAGCATTCCCTGCATTTTTAGATGGTCTACCTCGAGCAGTAGTAGCACTCAGTTTCCCACTCTAATTTACATTCTGTTCAGACAATCTCGGGCAATCTTTAATAAAGTGGCCAGCTGATCCACACTTATAACAGGAGCGGTCATGGAATCTACAACTCCCCGAATGCCATTTACCACAATACTGGCACTCTGTCCTGTCCCGACGATCATTTCCAACACTGGCAACCGAAGTGACTCGTGTACTCACAGGGGGTCGATCACGATCCCGTCTAGAAAAGCCCGAAGTGTCTTTAGATCGGCCTAAATCATCTCTAAATTTCTTCGATGACTGTTGAAAGGGCTTCCCCGAAGATCTCTTACGAAACTCCTTTGCTCCCATATCAGCTTTTCTTTTCTCCTTACTGAGCTCTTCGGCTTTGCAAGCTCGCTCGACAAGTACCACAAATTCTCTGATTTCTAAAATGCCAACACACAGTTTTATATCTTCGTTCAGTCCATCTTTGAAACGTTTGCACATTACGGCTTCTGAGGAAATGCATTCTCGAGCGTACCGGCTAAGCCTTACAAACTTTCGTTCATAATCAGTAACCGACATGGAACCTTGTTTAAGTTCAAGAAATTCTTTCCGTTCTTGATCAATGAATCTCTAGCTGATATACTTTTTTCAAAACTCGGTTTGGAAAAACTCCCAAGTTACTTGCTCTCTGGGTACAACAGAAATCAACGTATTCCACCAATAATAGGCAGAATCTCGTAGCAAGGAGATAGTACACTTAAGGCATTCATCGGGTGTTGTCCAACCAAAATTCATCTTGCTCAGCATCATCGCTGTCTGTAGCCTTAAATTCAGTTGCCCCGTGTTTTCGGATTCTGTCAACTGGGGGCTTATTTAACCTTATCTGGTCAGTTACCGGAGGTATCGCAGGTGCAGGGGTTGTATTGGTCGGGAATGGGAGTTGTGGAACAGCCGTATTAGTTCAAATGTACTGATTGAACCACTCATTCATTACGCTATAAAAAGCCTATCTAGCTTCATCATTCTAATTACTAGCAATAGGTTGAGAGTCCGCCGGCGCTGTCCCTTGCGCGGGAGTAGGCGCTACACTCTCAACATCATCAGCTACCGCTCGGTTGGGATCGAGATCCATTACTATAAGTAAACACATTTTTAACTGTCAGAAATCACCACACTATCAATAAACACATAATGGCATGTATAGCTAAACCCGAACGTATTACGGTAGTCCTAGAATCGACTAAACCGTAGCTCTAATACCAATAGAATTGTAACGCCCCGTACCCGAGACCGTTGTCGGAGTCGAACACGAGGTGTTAACGGACTTAATTCATTTACTTACACAGTTCATTTTAAAATTTCCAGACAAGCTGGCTAACTGCATCACAGTTACTTTAAAAATCATATATCGAGTTCCAAAACTCGAAAACCGATTTCGTAAATTTTTCCTAAAACTAGACTCATATGTTCATCTACAAATTTTTTTTCTAGAATTTTTGGTCGAGCCAATTAGTACAGTTTATTAGTTAAAGTCTCCCGTGTTTCAGGGTTCAACTACTCTGATCTTCATTCATTACGACTTATATATCTCCCTGTACAGAGCTTAAATACTTATGCCGTTTGTTTATAATGAAACTAGACTCAAAAAGGAATCTATACATATAAATCACGACTTCTAATTGTCTCTGGTTGATTTATGGTAAATTTTCAAAATCAGAATAGGGGATCCCGAAAATGCTTTGGCCCTGTTTCACGAAAACATAAACATCTCATAAAATGAGGATCATATGGTCATTTCGTTACTTTCATATGAAAATAGACTCATCAAGATTCGATTACATAATTTATTCACTATTTAATTCCATTCCTACTATTTTTAGTGATTTTTCTAACTTACGTCACTGCTGCTGTCAGCATCTATTTTAAGGTAAATTTTACCTATTTCATAATTTTCCATGAATCAAATAGCAAATAGACATACATTATTATCAAGGGTAATCCCGATTAGCCATGACGTACGTAGCACCAATAGGACCATGATTGGCCATTCCAATGGCTAGTCATTACCAAACATTTCCACACCACTTAATAACCATATCACATGACCATAATGTTATACTTCGAAATATACGAGCCATTTTCGCATGGCTATACGAATACACATTACCAAAGGGTACTTAATTAACAACAAGGGTCAGCCCTATACATGCCATTTTCAAAATTGAACTAAAAGAGTACCAAAAAGTGGCTTAGATAGTGTGGATGACTTCGACTTTGACACTCCCGAGTCCGATAGCTGACGAACAAAATCTATAAAACAGAGAATCAAAGTAACAAAGTAAGCATCTTAATGCTTAGTAAGTTCAAGTAATGAGATTATTTACGACTAAAGTATAGCGTTCATATGACTAAATGAATATTTGCATATACGCATATTCCCAAAATCATACTTACTTCACACCTCAACCAGTATATTCATACACAGGGGATCAAACCTAACTAAAGGCCGGAAGTTGTTAATCAATAGAGCGCATACAATCTAAAAAGGAATTAACTTTTCCGATGCATATACAAAACAAACCTTATCGTTTGGATTTTATGAGCGTATTAATTGAAATTATTACAGCAAGATCGCTCATTTCCAAACCCAAGTACCTTCGGGATTTAGCCAGATATAGCAACTCGCACAAATGCCTTCGGGTCTTAGCACGGATATAGTCACTAGCACAAAAGCCTTTGGGACTTAGCCCGGATATAGCAACTCGCACAAACACCTTCGGGACTTAGTCCGGATATAGTCAATAGCACAACTGCCTTCGGGACTTAGCCCGGATATAGTCACTAGCACCATGCCTTCGGGACTTAGCCCGGATATCATCCGAATAATCATGCACATATATCGATAAATCATGACACATCCATATTTCATTTTCATTACTAAAGCTCAAACACAAGACACTTATCAAACCTTGCGAATTTCGGCTCAATAGCCACATACAAAAAGCATGATTTCGAGTGGCCTGCTAACATGATCTCTATACACATTCGGCTACCCGTCATAAGTATAAACTAATCACCTCAATATATAATTCAAGTGGAATCATTATATCTCCGTTTATTCGTTATGCTTATATGTCATGACTTAATCAAATCATAAACTAAGTTTCATTACTCGAAGACTTACCTCAGATATTTGGTACAGTTGCGGAGTGGCTACTTGGTTACTTTCTCTTTTCCCTTATCTGAAATTGCCCCCTATGCTCTTGAGCTTAAGTTCAACAATTTTATCTAGTCATTAATCGACTATTCAAGTATTACTTTCAGAATATAATACATATGGATTCGACTTTCAGACATATAGATTATAGTAAGCTTTATAAAAATCAATAAATAATTCATTAGCAAATTTTCATTAATGTTTACAATATACTTACAATTTCCCTATAAGCCAGTCACTAAAGTTTTTATAACTGGAGCTACAAAACTGCAAATCAATTGCCGTAAATTTTTCTTGACAGAAGACTCATTTATCTATTATCCATAAAATTTCAAAATTTTTAGTTTAGCCCAACAATACTAGATTTTTCTTAAAGTTCACCTTGTTTCACTGTTTGACTAAACTGACTACTCTTCACTACGAATCAAATTTCTCATTTTACAGAATTCAAAATATGTTCTCGTTTATTTCATTTGAAACTAGACTCATTAAGGAGTCTAAGCATATAAATTTTATCTTAGGGACATTTTTGTACAATTTATTCTGATTTTATAAAAACAGAACAGGGAATCTAGTAGTCATTTTGACTCAGCCCCACAATACTTCAAATATCTCAAGATCGGTAACTCTTTTGTTTATTATAGCTTCTTTTGTAAGAAACTAGACTCTTCAAGCTTTAATGACATAATTTATTTAGCTTCTAACTCAACTCCTACAAATTATGGCGATTTTCCAAAATCACCCTACTACTACTGTCCCCAAGCAGATTATTACCAAATCACTCTCTATTCCATCAATTCAAAACACATACATTACCTAACATCATTTTAAATTTGCTATTTCCTACTCTTCAAATTATCAATTACAAGGTGATTTACATCTATATATTGAACCAAACTTGCTAGCACACAAAATTCCTTGACCGAATGTTATAAACCCAAGCCACACATATTGTTCATTTAGACCCTTCAATGGCCACATTCGGCACCTCCCTATGAACAAACCAATTTCAACCTTCAAGAAAAGAAAAGAAATATATGTACTAAGAGCTTCAAACTACTTGGCCGAATATCAAATCTCCAAACAACCAAAACTTAATCCATGGAATGAATAGAACTTGTATTAATCACCTTATTTATACATAAATTTTCAAGGATTTCAAAGTACTTACCTCTTCCTAAACATCAACCAAGCTGAACATGAAACAAGAGAATTCTTTTCTTCTCCCACCCTCAAGTCACGGCAAAGGAGGAATAAGGATGAGACAACTTTGGTTTCTCCTCCCACTCACCTCATGTTTTATTATTCTAAATTCATTATTTTATTTTGTAAACTAAAAGTGTTAATAGAAAAATACATGTTATCATCAATAACCCATACCATGTACGGCCACTACTTATTATAAATGGAAATTTGACATGCAAACCCATCATTTTTATAACATGCATTAATAGATCCTTATAGATTAACCTATCACATTTCAGAAGTGTCACACATAAGTCCTATTAACTAAATTCACATGCAATCAACTAAATCGAAGCTTAAAACTTTCACACATTCATATTCACATATTTTATACAATAAATATCATATTCAAATACTTCGGTGACTCGGTTTAGCGGTCCCGAAACCACTTTCCGACTAGGGTCAATTTAGGGCTGTCACAATCTCCTCTAAACAGAAAATTTATTTTTCAAAAGTCAAGTTTTTCCAAAAATACCCTTTTTGGCATAAAGTTTTGAAAACTCCTTTTCGGACCTGATCCACAGCCGAGTTGTTGCAACTGGGCTCTGATACCACTAAATGTAGTACCCCAAACCCAGCCCAGACGTTATGGCCAAATCTGACATGCCACATTGAAGTTAAAAACCCATGTTTTCTTTTTAGTGTTTTAAAAGTCGACTTTTGTTAAGCTAACCAAGTGAATGGAAGCTAGGCACCAGGTAGGTATCCGTAACAGAGGAGGTGAGCCATGAAGGCTGCTTAAGTACCAAGCTCTTCGATTGGATCCAATCCTAGACATGCCCACATCCATTGCCACACTTGGTTATAACAATTGAAATTTCTTTGAGTGGTTATCTTTGGTAAATCGAATATTCGTGACATCATGTTATTTTAAAACAAGCATCGTTTTGAAATCGCGCCCTAAGTCTAGCCCATTTGAATTATTATCCATCATTTTAAAGTTATTTAAAATAATATAATCCCAAAAAATCAAAGAAGAAAATAAAGTTAAAATGGCCTTATTACAACCCAAAAATTAAATAGTAATTAAAAATAGCTTAAGAAAACCAGTCTCTTTTTCAAACCCAAAAGCGTTCACCATGGCCACTCTGAATCCCCTCCGGCTCCAAGACACCCACATCAAGGCTCACCTGCAAGGTTAAAGAAGGGGTGAGTTTGGAAACTCAGTGCGTAAAGAAACCCATCCAAAGCTCAAGTCAGCTCAAGCCCATTGGGCCTAAGCCCATTCAGATAACAGTGATACTGGGCCAGAGCCCTTTTCAGATTACATTAAACTGGGCCTTAGCCCCTTATTCAGATAATAGTATGGCCCATAGGCCCATTTCAAAATACATGCAACATCAATAAACATATGAAAGCCCATTTGGGGAGTCTACTCAACCCACCAACCGCTACACTCCACTTGTACCAGCACTACACTCCATATGGGGAATAGCTCAACCCACCCAGCCCTACACTCCACAGTTGCAGCCTTGCTGCTCAGTTAATAGTGAATTGAGGCAAAGCCTCCAGTATGTGGACAGGCCACTTTCAGTACTTCCTCCATCAATATCCCAGTCCCATGCATCAGATAATAACAACATGGTATGTAGTAAATAACAACAGTCAAACATGCATTCAGGTCAATTTAACCGTAGGGTATTTCGGTAATTTATCTCCTAGGGGTAAAACTGTAAATTTTCCACTTTTAAAGGTATTTCAGTAATTGATCTATTCTAGGGTTTTTCATGCATACTCCTACCTTTCACATACTAACAGAATCACTTACCGAGGGTTCTTACCGAATTGGGCCCGTTGGCCCTTTATTCCAATTTTGGCCCAATAAGCCCAAAAATATCGAGGGTACAGAAATCATGCACTTTGCAGTCCAAACATTGCAGCTTACCAAAAACATTAATCGATTTACCTCACGAGCATTCGTACACTCGCAAATCTAAAAAATACCGGTTTTCGGCATTTTGACTTTTTGGCTTTTGCCGATCTAGACTAAGAAAGGGTGTCAGTTACACACCTATTTTATGATGATTCGTTGACGAGATCCACGCTTGAACTACCTACAATTATATTACTACCATGTTAATCTACTACCGAAACGAACTACATAATAACTCCTTACCTTATTCGGCCATAACTCCTTAGGCACTAGCAATCCTACCTTTACCGAAGTTTGCAACTAGACTTAGATCCCGTTGCTCCACTTGTCCAAGCCCTTGATCAGCAGCCTCTAGATCATATTATTATCAAGACAAAACAGTTATCACAACCCCTTAGGGCTACAAGTCCAAGTCGACAGCCTCCCTAACCTTTAGGGGTGTCGATTTTTCTAAAATACGAAATAAAGACTAGATTGAAAAGACTTACCACCGGTTCCTTCGGTCAATGATCCCAAATAATTTTTACTCAATTTTGATGCCGATCTAAGCCCTCAAATGATAACAAAAGTTGAGCCTTCAGTGATCTCACTATTCGGCTAAGTCCCTAAAAGAGTGGGGTTTTCGACTTTTGTTGAAGCTGTGTAAAGAAAGATGAAATAGGAGGGTTTTGCTATGGTCTTGTTGACAGAACCTTGAGGTTTAGAGAACTAGAGAATCAGTCAAGAATGATGGAAAAGATAAAAAAATTGGCTAGAAGAAATCGATACAGAAGAAAGTATGGGTTTCGGGATTTCGGCTTTTTATGGCAATGGCTATGAATGTTTTAGAAACGTTTGAAGCAAAAGATGGAGATGAACAGGTGGTTAGAGAGATTTGTCTATGGAGGAAAAGAAGAAGAAAAAAAAGAAAAAGTTGAAGAGAAGAGGAGAAAAGAAAGAAGAGGAGAATGGTCAGCAAACGACACAACTTTCCCTCTAATGCCGAATTTATACTGGCACTTAACCTAGCCGAATTTGGCCCCCCAAAAGAAACCCTTGGCCGGCCAAATCTTGCTCCTCAAGAGTCCACTATTTGGCCATCACTACTCTCCCCAATCAGCTCCTAAATCCTCTCCCTTATCCCATCCTTACTCAATCCCTTGAGCAATTTAAACTCCTCATGACAGTCTTTCACTTAGGTTCCATTACTTACCTTTCCTGCACATAAAAATTAATATCACTAGTTTGCTTACCTTGCGACTCAAACCTTAGCTCTCCTTGGTCATCCACACGCCACCTCTCAAGCCCCCAAGTGACGCCACAAGCCAACTTACCACGGGCTCCCTTGTGTTTTACTTTACCCAATTAATACCTTAAAGCCTAGCTAACCAGAACTTCTTTTTCTATAGAATTAAAATTAACTAAAATTACTGGATTTTAACCTAAACTTGGGCCTTCTCGAGACCCACTAACCTGATTAAATCTACGCCAAGCAGACAGAACACCAAAATTTAAAATTTGCCAACACTTACAGAATTCCCGAAAATTGGGGCGTTACAGAATCCCTCGGTAAGGTTGTGATTGAGTAAATTTGATAATGAGATTTATAATGACATTTATGTTAATTTACTTCAAGTGAATTGTATGTTAAATGTGATTTTATAATGCTTATGATTTGCATGAGAACTTACTAAGCTTCATAACTTACTCCCCTTTCTTTTCTCTTATCTTATAGTGTCACCAAGCCAGCTCGGGGATCGAAGATTGTCAGAAATCCAGTCACACAATCAACTTATTATTTTGGGTACCAAAGAATTTAACATTTTGTGTTATGGCATGTATAGGGACTTGGTTATTTTGTTATGTGCCATAATTGAATTGGTCTAATATGTTGGACAATATTGGTTGATAATTCATTTTGTAAATGGCCATTGAAATTGGTTAATATTGATTTTATATATCTGCATATGATGATGTCTTTCATGGATGTGGTGTAACGGCCCGATTTTTGGGACTGGAAGTATTGGGCCTTGAGTCTAGGTTCGGGTAGAAGACGGCCTGAATAATTTGGATGTTATTGTTATTATGTCGTATGTTTAGTTTACTAATTAAATAAATTGCGAAGGGTTTATGGTGAGGGAAAAGTCCAGGGCTCGACCCATAGCTTTAGCAAAGTTCTTAAATTTTGCCTCTTAAGGGAATCTGGGCAGTAGGCCTTATTAATAATTTGGGCTGAGTTTTAGCACAAACAAGCGCCTGGCCTAGTGGCTAAGCACGCTAGGAGGGCGTGGGAGGTGCCTGGGTTCAAGGCACGACATGCACAAATGGTTGTTTTTTTAGTATTCAGGTTGCGGTTAAAATAGGGGTTAAAAAGAGTTGCGAGCATAACCCAACACAAGGAGTGCCCGTGGCGCAGTGGCAGCAGTGTGTTGGGCACGCAGAGAAGGCGCAGGTTCGAGTCCTTGCACTGGAAAATTCTGTTTTATTTTTAAAAGCGGGCCAGAACTGAAGCAGGTAGGGGTTATAAGTTAATTGTGAGAAGATTATGTCATGAAAGGAACTTTGGTGCAGTGGTAAGAAGCGTATGTGTATGTTTAGAAGGTCGCAGGTTTGAGATGTATAGCAAGCAAAATTTCCTTTTTATTTCGAAAGTAACCGAGGCTTCAGCAGGAATAGATTAAGATTAATTGTTACCCTATAATAGTAAAGAAAGAAGCGTAGTGCAGTGGGTAGCAGCACGGGCGAAGGAGCAAGGGCGGACGGAGGACTGGGGTTCGAGTCTCACCTTGCGCACAGAAGGTTTGGGTTTTTTTTGTTCGCGTGGGGAAGGAGTTGGAGTTGGAGCTTGGTGTTGGCCGAATGTTGGACTCTTGAGGACCAAGAGTAGGCCGGCCAAGGGTCTTTAGTATAGGCAAATTCGGCTAGGTCATTTAGTGTGGGGAATTTCGGCATTTGGACTAGTGGCTGCCGAATTCTTTTTGTATTTTCGGGTCTGGGTTTTCCCTTTTTTCTTTCTTTTGCCAGAAGGCGAAACCTACACCCTACACCTGTGCCGACTTCTCTTCTTCAAGAACCGAATTCTCTCATCTTCTCCCCTCTTCTTTTCACTTTTCTTTTCTTGTCGACTCTCATCTTCTTTATCTCTGTTTCCTCTCAAAACCAAGTACCTGTTGCCGATTACCCCTTGGACGAACCTAAATCTTTCATATTTCTCTTTTTTTCTTTTCATTTGTTTCCCTCACATCTAAGAGGCCTAATCTTGCTATAGCCGAACCCCTTTCCTTTTTTCTTTAAAAAGTCAAAACCTTCATACCTGTGGTTTGGAAGCCGAATCTTTGGCTACTTGAACCTGTTTCTTCTAACTACGGTAGATCGGGATTAATATCATAGATAGGAACACTCTTTTGGGCAGAACAACGATTGGTAAGTATTCGAATCACTTTCGCTAGTTACTCATGATTTAAGGTAAAAGCCGAAACCCCTTAAGGGTGGCTAACGTTGGGACTAAGGGCATTTTTGCCTCTTTCTTTTGGTTTTGTCTACGCTAGACTGGACAAGGGGGTGTACAGCGAAGGGTTTGAAGGCTAACTCAGTTGGACATCTAGATCTAGTCCATATTTCGGCAGAAAGGTAGGAACTTTAGGGACTAAGGCAATGTTGGCCGAATATGGTAAGGAGGTTAGTTAGTAATTCGTTTTGATATGTAGTTTGACGTTTTAGTACCTCGATTGTAGGCAACTCGTGTGTGGATCTCACCAACATATCGTTATAGATCAGGTGTGTAAACGACACGCACTAGTAGACTAGATCAGCAAAAGCCGACAAGCCGAAATGCCAAAAAGCCGACATTTCGAGAACTTACGAGTGTGCGAGCGCTCGTAGGATTGTTTGTATTGATAATTTTGGTAACTTCAACGGTAAGATTGCAAAGTGTGCAATTTTGTGCAACTCAGTGAGTTTGGGCTTCGATGGTCTGAAATTGGGTTAATGGGCCAACGGGGCCCAATTCAGTTAAAACGCTCGGTAAGTGTTTTTGTTAATATGTTAATGGCTGTAATATACATTGAAACCCTAAAATTGTAAATTTACTAAAATACCCCTAAGTATGACAATTACCATTATACCCCTAAGTATGCAAAATGACCATTATACCCCTAGGGTTAATTTTGTCTGAAATGCATGATAATCGGATACTGTATGTTGTATGCTATGGCATGTATATCTGTTGCATGGGATATGAGTTCTATTGATGGAGGAAGTGTTCTGGTGGCTATGCCACAATTATCTGTTTCTGGTGGCTATGCCACAGATATCTGTTCTGGTGGCTCTGCCACAATATCTGTATCTGGTGACTCTGTCACAATATCTATTCTGGCAGCCATGCTACAAATTCTGTAACGTGTAGCGGATCGGTGGGTCGAGTAGTCTCCCCACATGGTGTAAGGTTGGTACGGGGGTGTATACGGATGGATAAGGGTTGGGTTTTCTACATACATGCATAATATATGCTCTGTTACTGTAATGGGCTTAAGGGCTACACTGATTTTTGAACAGGGCTAAGGCCCAGATAATACTATTTCTGGATAGGGCTTAGGCCTAGTAAAGCTTGAAACGATTTAGGCTCTAGTTGGGTTTATTTTACACACTGAGTTTTCCAAACTCACCCCTTGTTTGCATCCATGCAGGTAATCCCCAACCATAGTGGACTTGGAGTCGTGAGGGATTCGAAGTGGCCACATGTTCTGCAAATTCGGTTTTCTTCATGTGTTTCGATTAGCACTTATTTTCTTTAATTGCTTTGGGTTTTAAGTTGTAATAAGGCCGCTTTAATTATTCTTAATTGTTTAAGTATGTTTTGTTAGCTTAGGCATGATATTGATTTAATTGTTGAAGTTGAATAGCTCTAGGGCGCATTTTAAAAAGGTTACTTGATTTCAAAATATCGCGATAACATGGCAAAGCTTCCGCAATGAAAATGTTTTCAAAATTAATAACCTTTTAAAATGGTTTTAAACGAATCAGTTTCCATGAACAAGCACTCGGTTAAAGTGTGGCAATGGTTGTGTGTATGTCTAGGATTGGATCCGTAGAGAGCTAGGTACTTAAGCAGTCTAATTGACTCACCTCCTCTTTTCTGGCATCCTACCTGGTGCACAGCTTCTATTCACTTTAATCTATAATGATGATATTCTTTAAACACTAAGAAAGACTTTAGCTAAAACATGTCTTTTTAGTAATGCTTCAATATGACACGCCGGATTCGGTCGTAACGTCTGGGCTGGGTTGGGGTGTTAGATGTGGGACATTGCATGATTTGAGTTAAGATATATGTGATGTTTGTGTATGATAAATGATAGCATGTGAATGAGGTATTGATGCCTTGCTTGTGGATGATTTGGTTGAATGTATATGCTTGGAATGGTTCTATGTTTTGTTGTGTAAGTTTGTGCATGGAAGGGTCACAATATGGCTTGGGAAATAGCCTTATTTTGTTCATACAAGTAGATACACGGACGTGCGTCTAGGCCGTGTGTGACACACGGCTTGCCCCATGGGCGTGTGTTCTGGTCGTGTGTCCCCTGCACCTTAATTGTTGCAAAGCAGAATGCTCAGAATTGAGCACATGGGCAGAGATATGGGCATGTGTCTCAACTGTGTGGATGACACGGCCTCAGGTGTGAAGTCTGCACCTATTTTATGAAAAATTATGAAAATTAAATTGACCACACGGCTTCAGAACACAAGCGTGTGCCTTGGCCGTGTAACTTCAACTTGTTCATCGGTGACAAACAGAGAGTTACATGGGTTAGGGACATGGACGTGTGTGACCACACGGCCTGCCCACACGGCGTGTCCCAAGCCACACGGGTGTGTGGCTCTTAAAACATCAAAAATTTTACAAGTGCTGTGAAATTTTCTAAAGTTCTCGGTTTAGTCCCGAACCGCTTCCAATGTATGTTTTAGGCCTTGTAGGTTCGTTTTAGGGACGATGTGAATGTATGTGAAAAGTTTTAAATTTGGATGGAAATTTACATCTCAATTTTGTATGATTGCTTGTGTGTAGGTCCGGTAATGCCTCATACCCTATTTCAACATTGAATACAGGTAAAGGGTGTTACATTTAATGGTATCAGAGTCATGGTTTAGTCAATTCTCGGACTAACATAGCGTGTGTAAGAGTCTAGCTATACATGCCATAAATGAACTATGATAGCGTGATGACTCCTGAAAAGCTTGAATTCTATTTTCATATAGTAAATGGATACCAATCGAGCTGAGGCTGATGAAGTTGAAAGTAATATGCCGACTCCTGCTCAAGGGGCAGTACCGTTTGATAGTAGACCCCCAATGATTAGTCAGGGAGATGGGGTAGGGAAGCCTTTCCCCGCATGATGAATGAGTGGTATATGAAATTTGTTTGAACAAATCCGAATGCCCAGCCTCCTCTACCACCACCTATTCCTCGACCAGTTTTCGTAGCTCCACAAGGTATGAATTTGTAAGAATGAACAAACCCCTGGTTGATAAGATCCGAAAGCATGGGGCTAAAGATTTTAAAGCTAATGTGCATGATGATCCCGAGAGAGTCGAGTTTTGGCTCAAAAACTCCATCTGAGTATTTGATAACCTGTCTTGCGCACCGGATGAGTGTTTAGAGTGTGCCATCTCACTTCTGAGTGATTCTGCATATCACTGGCGGAATACATTAGTATCGATGGTACCGAGAGGGGGTTACATAGGAATTCTATCAATAGGAGTTTCGAAAGAAATATATTAGTCAGCAGTTCATCGATCATAAAAGTAAGAAATTTCTTGAGCTGATACAGGGTCGTATGTTAGTGACCGAATATGAGCGGGAATTTGTTAGGCTTATTAAATATGCTCGAGAGAGTGTTTCCACTAAGGCTATCATGTGCTAGAGATTTGAGGATGGATTGAATGAGGATATTCATGTGTAAGGCCAAAGAGTTGAATAAAGAAAAGAGGAAAGCTGAATGTGAAGTTAAAGATTCGAGGAAGAGACCGATTAGTAAGTTATTTCCATCTCATTCAAAGAAATCTAAAGAAATGTACTCCCGTTCGAATGTATCAGCTAGGTATTCTTATAGAGACCGTGAGAAGCAACACTCGAGTTTCAAATCTCAAGCCACTTCAATGGCAAGTGTGGGTAATGTGAGGCCTAACAGACCTGAATGTCAGCATTGTGGCAGACGTCATCCTAGTGAGTGTAGAATGAATGATCGGGCTTGTTTCAAGTGTGGTTCTTAGGAGCATTTTATCCGAGATTGCCTTGAAATGGTTGAGAAAGAAAAATTTCAGAGTGCGAGGCCAAGTAATACTACTAATAGGGGTAGCCCACCAAGGAATACCGCAAATGGAGCTAGTAGTAAATGTGTGACAAAGGAAATAGCTGTGAGATCCGAAGCTCAAGCACCTACTAGAGCCTATGCCATCCGTGCTCGTCAAGATGCAACATCTCCCGATCTTATCACTGGTACTTTTTCTCTCTATAATACTAATGTGGTTGCATTGATTGATCCTGGATCGACCGATTGTTATGTTTGTGTGAAATTAGTCACTAGTAAAAGCTTACCCGTTGAGTTTACTAAATTTATGATTAGAGTGTCAAAGCCTTTAGGCAAACATGTGTTAGTTGATAGAGTTTGCAAGAATTGTCCCTTGATGATTCGAGGTCACTGTTTTCCTGCTGATTTAATGTTGTTGTCATTTGATGAATTCGATTTTATTTTGGATATGGATTGGTTAACACTGCATGATGCCGTAGTGAACTGTAAAAGAAAGATTATTGAACTAAAATGTGAGAATGGTGAAATCCTTCAGATTGATTCAGATGAGTCGGGTGAGTTACATGTTGTGATTTCTTCGATGTCTGCTCAAAGATATGTAAGAAATTGTAGTGAAGCTTATCTTTCTTATGTTTTGAATGCAAAAGAGTCTGAATTGAAAATTGAGTCAGTGCCAATAGTTTGTGAATATCCGGATGTGTTCCCAGAAGAGTTGCCTAGGTTACCACCAGTTAGAGTAGTCGAGTTTGGTATTGATTTAGTACTAGGGACCTCATCAATATCTATTGCTCCGTATAGGATGGCCTCAACTGAATTGAAAGAATTAAAAGCGCAGTTGCAAGATTTGACAGATAAGGGTTTTGCGAGACCATTTTTTTCTCCCTAGGGTGCTCTAATGTTATTTGTAAAAAAGAAAGATGGATCCATAAGGCTTGTTATCGACTACTGACAGCTCAACAAGGTGACTATAAAGAAAAAGTATCCTTTACTGAGGATTAATGACTTGTTTGATCAGTTGAGAGGAGTAACTGTGTTCTTGAAGATTGATTTAAGAGTTGCCTACTATCAGTTGAGAGTTAAAGAGGTGGATGTGCCAAAAACCGCTTTCAGGGCAAGGTATGGGCACTATGAATTTCTTATTATGCCTTTCAGACTAACTAGTGCACCTGTTGTTTTGATGGACTTGATGAATAGAATCTTTCGACCATATTTAGATAAGTTTGTGTTTGTGTTCATCGATGATATCCTGATTTATTCTCAAGACGAGTCTGAGCATGCTGAGCACTTAAGAACGGTATTGCAGACATTGAAAGATAAACATTTGTTTGCTAAATTCAGTAAAACTGAGTTTTGGCTTCGAGAAGTTAGATTTTTGGGACATAGTTTTAGGTGATGGTATTCGAGTTGATCCAAGTAAGATTCCAGCTATTGTCGATTGGAAACCGCTGAGAAATACATCTGAAGTTAGAAGCTTTTTAGGCTTATCCAGATATTATCGAAGTTTCATTAAAGGATTTTCGATGTTCGCTACTCCTATGACCAAGCTGCTGCAAAAAGATGTTAAGTTTGAATGGTCTGAAAGATGTCAACAAAGTTTCGAGAAGTTAAAAGAATTATTGACTGAGGCGCTGATTTTAGTACAACCTGAACCAGGAAAAGAATTCGTAATTTATAGTGACGTGTCACTGAATGGATTAGGATGTGTGTTGATGCAAGAAGGCAAAGTGATAGCTTATGGCTCAAGACAGTTGAAACCGCACGAGAAGAATTATCCGACGCATGATTCGAAATTAGACGCCATTGTGTTTGCTTTAAAAATTTGAAGACATCATTTGTACGGTGATAAATGCCATATCTTTACTGATCATAAGAGTTTAAAATACTTGATGACTCAGCAAGATTTGAACTTGGGGCAACAGAGATGGCTTGAGTCCCTGAAAGATTATGAGCTAGTAATTGATTACCACTCGGGTAAGACAAATGTAGTCGTTGATGTGTTGAGTAGAAAGACTTTGTTTTCTTTGAGAGCGATTAATACACAGTTGAATTTGTCCGATAATTGTTCGATCCTAGCTAAGTTGAGAGCTAGATTGTTATTTCTTCAACAAATTTGTGAAGCTCAGAAATGTGACAGTGATTTGCAAGCCAAAAGAGTTCTTTGTGAATCGGGTAATGATTCAGATTTTCATATCGGATCCGATGATTGTTTGATGTTCCAAGACAGAATTTGTGTACTAAAAAATGATAAACCTATTCAGAAAAATCTTCATGAAGCATATAATGGTTGTTTATCTGTGCATCCGGGCAGTACAAAAATGTATAATGATTTGAAGAAGTTGTATTGGTGGTCAGGTACGAAATGAGATATTTCAAAGTTTGTTTCGTAGTGTTTGATTTGTCAACAAGTGGAAGCTGAACACCAAGCACCTTCGAGTTTACTTCAACCAGTGATGGTGCTCGAGTGGAAATGGGATAGTGTAACACCCCTAACCCGTATCCATTGCCGAACTAGGGTTAAACGCATTACCAGACAAAATCGAAACATTAACATTCATTTCATAAACATCGAAGCATTAAAGATCAATCACCAATATAGAGTCCCTTATATAAGTCATCGGGACCTTAAACATGTATTAGAAAAGGGGTCAAGACTAAACCGAACACATACAAAATTTTTCAAAATTTAAAAAATTTTTCAAACAAGTACAGGTCACACTACCATGTGAACAGGCCTTGTGCCTCACACGGCTTTAGACACGCCCGTGTGTCTAGACTGTGTCAAAACAGGGCATACATACTAACTTATTCACACGGCCACAAGACACGCCCGTGTGCTTTGGCCGTGGTCTAATCTGACTTGGGCCACATAGCTAGCCACACGTCCGTGTGCCTTGGCCGTGCTCAAGTCTAACTTACAATTGTAGGGTACCCCAGGGGACATACGGTTGTGCAACATAGCCGCGCGTCACACACAGCTGGGACACATGCCCATGTCCCTGCCTGTGTGGACAAAAATAGGCCATTTGAACATCCAATTTGCCACCCCAATTTGTATCACCTACAAGCAAAGAAACAAGCATAATTGCACAACCATTTTAGCCAAAATCCATACAACATTTATGCCATAACATAAGACCAAATCATATCAAAACATATGGTTTCATAATCTCTAAACTCATGACCAGATCTCCTACCAAAACTTGCCAAACTTACCATTTCTCTAAGCCATACATGAACACATTAAATAGAACATTTTTCATCACATTTCATATGTAAAATCAAAACACAAACACAACCATATCAAGCAATATCACTTGGCTAAATATAAACATTACAAAACCTATCCAAAATACATCTAGCCTATACATGTCATACTTTAATAAATACATTTTCGAAAGGTACCAAAATGAGATTCGATAGTGTGGTGATGATCCTCGACGATCCCCAAGCTCACAGTAGCTTCGATATCTATAAAACAATGCAAACATACACAAAGTACGATTTTAAAAGCTTAGGAAGCCATATACAAATAAACATATCATTCAAAGTAATTAAACATCATCAAATCATTTATCCTTTGAAGACAAATTCTAACTCAAATTTCATATTCATACACTTACCTTTCATTCTCATATAAGCTATACAAAGCAAATATACCTAAGTCGGATATAACATTTCACATAGTTATTCATTATCTCGGAATGCCCGTTTGAACCTTTCGGAAACATAAGGATACGCGGATAGATCAGAAAGCATATACAATGTCAACGTCCCAGACGTGGTCTTACATGTAATCAAACATCGATGCCACTGTCCCAGACAGGGCCTTACATGAAATCAGATACGATGCCGATGTCCCTAACACAGTCTTACACGTAAAACAGAAGTTGATGCCAACGTCTCAGACGTAGTCTTACACAATAACACATATCAGAGTCCTATGTCATGATATATGTATCCTAACTATTCCTAAGGTTCGTACGGCGGTTTTAATACATTGAAAATTTGTCGATACTTTCTCGGGTAGCATATATTTATCTCAAACATTCATTCATCACAATTCAATATCAAATGAATAATAATTCAATTCAAACAAGCTTATTTGTATATCGACTTACCTCGTAGGGATTTGGATAGATGGAATTGGTTACTCAACGACTTCTGACTTTCCCTGATCTAATTTCGTATTCTTTAGTTCCCGATTAAAATCAATTCAAATTTAACTTATTCAATCACACGTTCATTCAAAACAATCCACAAACACACATTTAGGGCATTTTGCAAACTAGCCCTCACATTTTCACATTTTGACACTTTTGTTCCTAATTCACAAAATCACAAAATACACATAATTTGCTTATACACAAGCTTTGCCGAATTTTCATAGCTTCATTCAAGTCCATACATTTCATTTATTTCACATTTTAGTCCCTCAAAATAACATTTTTACAACTTAGCCCAAATTACCCAAATTCAACAAAAATCCAAAGACAAAACATGTAAACCAAACATCAAGCTTTCATATTTCAACATATAACATCACAAAGCTTATGAATTCATCCATGGCACATTTCAAAATCATTATCAAAATCAAAAATTGAGGCATGGGTTCGATAGTTTACGAAGCAACGATTACAAAAACGTAGAAATTATCAAAAACCGAGTAAAAACCATACCTGTATCTACAATTTACTTGGCAGAACCCTAGCTATTCTTTTTCTTTTTGCTTCCTTTAAATTTTTAGAAAAATGAGCATGAAATGAACTTATTTTCAGGCTTTTTTTATTATAATTACTTTAATATGCATTTTTCCATTTTGCCCATAATTAATAAATATTCTAAACATTAACATATAAGGTCAATATTGTCCACTTACCATATAAATGGTATGTTAGCAACATAAGGACTCATCATTTAAAAAGACATAACAATTAGGAACTTTTAACAATTAGCAGGCAACTTTTACAATTTACGCGATTAAGTCCTTTTTACAAATTAAACACATAAACGATTAAATTTTCATACGGGACTTTCACACATGCTAATTCACAAATCATAAACGTGAAAAAATATTATTTAAATATTTTTCTAACTTGGATATGTGCTACCGAAACCACTATTCTGACTAGGGTCAAACTTGGACTATTACAATTCTCCTCCCTTAGGGATTTTCGTCCCTGAAAATCTTACCATTGAACAGATTCGGATATTATTGTTTCATAGCATCTTCAGGCTCCCAGGTGGCCTCCTCAATACCGTGTCGATGCCACATCACTTTTACTAATAGAATTTTCTTATTTCACAGCTCTTTAACCTCTCAGACTGAATTTCATTCTCAGACGGAGGAATCACATGTGAAGGATCAAATCTGTATCGTCGAAGCATCGATACGTGAAATACATTATGAATCTTTTCTAACTCTGGTGGCAACAACAATCTATATGCTACCGATCCAATACGCTCGGTAATCTCATATGGCCCGATGAACCTTGGACTCAATTTGCCTTTTCTACCGAACCGAAGTACTTTCTTCCACGAAGATACCTTCAAAAACACTTTGTCACCAATTTCAAATTCAATATCTTTTCTTTTCAAATCCTATAAGATTTCTGAAAATCAGAAGCTGTTTTCAAACTATCTCGAATAACTTTTACTTTCTATTCAGTTTCTTTTATCAAATCAATTCCGTGAATCTTATTTTCGCTGAGCTCAGTCCAATACAAAGGTGTACGGCATTTGTGACCATATAAAGCTTCGTATGGTGTCATTTTAATGCGCGACTGAAAACTATTATTATAAGTGAATTCAATCAAGGGAAAATATTGTTCCCACGTACCTTCAAACTCAAGAATGCAACATCTCAACATATCCTCGAGTATCTGAATAATCTGCTCAGATTGACCATCCGTTTGTGGGTGAAAAGCAGTACTGAAATGCAATTTAGTACCAAGAGCATCTTGCAACTTCTTCCAGAATCGTGATGTGAATCTTGGATCTCTGTCTGGTACAATAGATAATGGTACACCATGCAATCTCACAATATCGAAAATGAATAACTCAGCCAACTTATCTAGTGAGTAATCAGATCGCACCGGAATAAAATAGGTTGATTTCATCAATCGATCAACTAAAAACTAGATAGCATCTTTCTTTCTCAGAGACAGGGGTAAACCCGAAACAAAATCAATTATTACTCGTTTCCATTTCCACTCTGGAACCATGATCGGTTGTAACAAACCAGATGGCACCTGATGTTCATCTTTAACTTGCTGAAAAATTAAACATTTCAAAACAAAGTCAGAAATATCTCTTTTCATTCCAGACCACCAGTAATACTGTTTCAGCTCATTATACATTTTCGTACTACTCGGATGCACAGTTAACTGACTATTGTGAGCTTCATTCAAAATCATCTAAATTAACTCCGGATTTCTCAGAACACAAATTTGATCTTGAAATCTTAGACAATCATTTTTATCAACTCTATATTCTGAATCAAACTCTAAATCACACAGAGCTCTTTTAGCTAAAATCTCATTATCAATCTTTTGAGCTTCGATAATCCGCTATAAGAACAAAGGTCTTACTTTCAATTCAGCTAAAACTGAACCATCATCGGGAAAAACCAAATGAGAATTCATCGCACGCAAAGCAAACAATGATTTTTGGCTCAAGGCATCAACAACAACATTTGTTTTTCCCGGATGAGAATCAATCACAAGTTCGTAGTCTTTTAGCAGTTCTAACCATCTTCTTTGTCGTAGATTCAGATCTTTCTAAGTCATCAGATATTTCAAACTCTTATGATTAGAATATACCTGATATTTCTCACTGAACAGGTAGTGACGCCAAATCTTTAGAGCAAACACAATCGCAGCTAACTCAAGATCATGTGTTGGATAGTTCTTTTCGTGCGACTTCAACTGTCTTGAAGCATAAGCAATGACTTTACCCTATGGCATTAAAACATATCCCAGACTGATCAATGAAGCATCATTGTATATCACAAATTCTTTACCCGATTCGGATTGTACCAATACTGAAGCTTCAATCAACAAAGTTTTCAATTGATCGAAGTTGTTCTGACACTTTTCATACCACTCAAATTTATTATCTTTTTAAAGCAGCTTTGTCAACAGAGTTACAATCATAGAAAAGTCTTTTACGAACCTTCTATAATAACCGGTGAGTCCCAGAAAACTATAGACTTCAGAGACATTCCTCGAAGGTTTGCAATCCAGTATAGCCGAAATCTTGCTCGAATCAACTTGAATACCCGAGGCTGATATAATATCACCCAAAAAACCAACTTCTCGCAACCAGAATTCACATTTACTAAACTTCACATATAACTATTTATCTCGTAGAATTTGTAGCATTAATCTCAGATGCTCGGCATGTTCGGACTCATCACGTTAATAAATCAATATGTCATCAATGAACACAACAGCAAATTGTTTTAGATACGGTCTGAAAATTCTATTCATGAAATCCATAAAGATAGCAGGTGCATTAGTTAATCCGAAAGGCATAACTAAGAATTCATAATGGCTGTACCACGTTCTGAAAGTAGTTTTTGAAATGTCTGAATCGTTTACTCATAACTGATAATGGCCTGATCTCAAATCTATTTTTGAAAATATAGCAGCTCCTTTCAACTGATCAAACAAATCATCAATTTGAGCCAGAAGATACTTATTCTTCATAGTCACTTTATTCAACTGACGATAATCTATACAAATTCTCATTGTACCGTCTTTCTTTTTCACGAATAGAACCGGAGCACCCTAAGGTGAGAAACTCGGTCTAACAAATCCTCTATCAATCAATTCTTGCAACTGAGACTTTAATTCTTTTAGTTTAGTCGGAGCCATTCTATATGGAGCTATCGAAATCAAAGTAGTACCAGGTACCAATTCAATACCAAATTCTACTTCTCTAACCGGAGGTAAACTAGGAAGTTCTTCAGGAAATACATTAGGGAACTCATAGACAATGGGCATAAAATCATCTTTCTTTTCTGACACTCTCGAATCAATCACATAAGCAAAATAGGCTTCACAACCCTTTCTCACAATATTTAAAGTTTTCATTGAAGATATCATAGCAGGCAATCCATTCAAATCACTAGATTCAATTCTGACTATTTCATCATTTTTGCATCTTAAATCAATAGTTTTCCATTTGCAGTTCACAATAGCATCATCCAAAGTTAACCAATCCATACCCAGAATTATATCAAATTCATCGAAAGGTAACAGCATCAGGTCAACTGGAAAACAAATGTCTCGAAACATTAACGAACAATTCCTGCAAACTTTATCAACTAAAACACATCTACCTAGGGGGTTCGAAACTCTAATTACAAGTTCAGTAGACTTTATAGGCAAAGTCTTACTGTTCACTAAGTTCATGCATATATATGAATGTGTTGATCTAGGATCTATCAAAGCAATCACAGAAACATCATAAAAAGTAAATATACCCGTAATCACATCTGGTGATGAAGCTTCCTCGTAAGCTCAAATAACATAGGCTCTGGCAGGTGCACGAGCCTTGGATCTAAAAGATCTATCTTTTGTCCCTTTCTGACTACCACTTACATTTCCCATATTTCTGAGAGGTCTACCATGAGAAGGATTGCCACTCGGTCTTGAATTTTGCACACTTTCTTGCTCGACAAATTCAGGGCAATCACGGATAAAATGGTCTAATGATCCACATCTAAAACAAGCCCGATCATATAGTCTACAATTACCGGGATGTCTTTTACCATAATGCTTACACTCAGGGCGATCAGATTTAGCATTTCTGACACTGGAAACAGATATACGATCTAGCACGATCTCTATTCGAATATCCCACATTAACCTTTGAACGGCTACTATCATCTCTAAACTTCTTTTATGTAAATTGAAATGACTTGCCCGATGATCTCTTTCACACTTCTCTAGCTTCATAATCATCTTTTCTTTTCTCTTTCCTGAGATCTTCAGCTTTACATGCTCGTTCAACAAGCACAACAAATTCTTTAATCTCAAGAATCCCAACTAGCGAACGAATATCTTTGTTTAAGCCATCCTCGAATCTTTTACACATTATTGCCTCAGAAGATACACATTCACGAGCATACTGACTCAGTCTTATAAATTCTTCCTCGCATTCTGTAACAGACATACGGCCTTGTTTAAGTTCGAGAAATTCTTTACGTTTCTGATCAATGAATCTCTGACTGATGTATTTCTTTCGAAATCCAACTTGAAAGAAATCCCAAGTGACTCGCTCACTCGAAACTACCAATATCAAAGTTTTCCACCAGTGGTACGTCGTATCTCTCAGAAGTGAAACGACACAATTTATACATTCCTCAAGATTCAAAGACAATTCATCAAACATTCTGATCGTGTTCTCTAACCAGAACTCAGCCTTTTCAGCATCATCATTCGTTGTAGCTCAGAACTCTTCAATCGCATACTTTCTAATCTTATCTACCGGAGGCTTACTTATCTAAATTGGATTCACTGATGGCATAACAGGATCTTATGGTGAATTAATCAGGGGTGGAAGTTGTTGAACAGCCGGATTGGTTCTAATATATTTGCTAAACCAATCGTTCATCATCTGATAGATAGCTTGTCTAGCCTCACTTTCACGGCTACTCGTAGCTGGTCTAGAATTGAATGGCGTCGTTCCTTGCGCAGGAGCAGGCTCATTGCTTTCGACATCGTTTGCAACTGCTCTTTCGAGCTACATCTGCTATATAAAAGAACATTTCAATGTCAGGATTCGTCACACTATCGCAGTTCCTAAATATGGCATGTATAGTTGGACTCACAAACGCTATAGTAGTCCTCGTACAGACTAAACCATGGCTCTGATACAAATAAAATTTTACACCCCTAACCCGTATCTGTTACAGAACTAGGGTTAAAGGCATTACCGGACAAAATTAGAAAATTAATATTCATTTCATAAGCATCGAAGAATTAAAGATCAATCATCAATATATAGTCTCTTATATAGGTCATCGAGACCTTAAACATGTATTAGAAAGGGGTCGGGACTAAACCAAACACATACAAAATTTCTCCAAAATTTAAATATTTTTCAAACAAGTACAGGTCACACACCCGTGTGAACAGGCCGTGTGCCTCACACGGCTTTAGACACACCCGTGTGTCTAGACTGTGTCAAAATAGAGCATACATACTGACTTGTTCACACAGCTACAAGACACGCCCGTGTGATTTGGCCGTGGTCAAATCTGGCTTGGGCCACACGACTAGCCACACACTTGTGTGCCTTGGCCATGCTCAGGTCTAACTTACAATTGTAAGGTACCCCAGGGGACACACAGCCAAGCAGCATAGCCGTGTGTCGCACACGGCTGAGACACACGCCCGTGTCCCAGCCCGTGTGGACAAAAATAGGCCATTTGAACAACCAATTTGCCACCGCAATTTGGGTCACCCTACAAGCAAAGAAACAAGCATAATTGCACAACCATTTTAGCCAAAATCCATACAACATTTATGCCATAACATAATACCAAATCATATCAAAACATATGGTTTCATAATGTCTAAAATCATGACCAAATCTCTTACCAAAACTTGCCAAACTTACCATTTCTCTAAGCCATACATGAACACATCAAATAGAACATTTTGCATCACATTTCATATACCAAATTCAATACATAAACACAACCTTATCAAGCCATATCACTTGGCTAAATATAAACATTACAAAACTTATCCAAAATACTTCTAGCCTATACATGCCATACTTTACTAAATACATTTTCAAAAGGTACCAAAATGAGATTCGATAGTGTGGTGACGATCCACGATGATCCCCGAGCTCATAGTAGCTTCGATATCTATAAGATAATATGAACACACACAAAGTACGCTTTTAAAAGCTTAGTAAGCCATATAAAAATAAACATATCATTCAGAGCAATTAAACATCATCAAATCATTTATACTTTGAAGACAAATTCTAACTCAAATTTCATATTCATACACTTAGCTTTCATTCTCAAATAAGCTAAAAAAAACATACCTGAGTCAGATATAACATTTCACATAGTTATTCATTATCTCAGAATGCTCGTTTGAACCGTTCGGAAACATAAGGATACGCGAATAGATCAGAAAGCATATACAATGCCAACGTCCCAGACATGGTCTTACAGGTAATGAAACATGGATGCCACTATCCCAGACAGGGTCTTACATAAAATCAGATACAATGCTGATGTGCTAGACATGGTCTTATATTTAAAATAGAAGTCGATGCCAATGTCCCAGACGTGGTCTTACACAATAACACATATCGGAATCCTATGTCATGACATATGTGTCCTAACTATTCCTAAGGTTCGTACGGGGCTTTTAGTACATCGAGACTTTGTCGATACTTTCTCGGATAGCACATATTTAGCTTGGACATTCATTTATCACAATTCAATATCAAATGAATAATAATAATTCAATTAAAACAAGCTAGTTTGTATATTGACTTACCTTGTAGAGATTCAGATAGATGGAATTGGTTACTCAATGACTTTCGACTTTCCCCGATCTAATTCAGTATTCTTTAGTTCCCAATCTAAATCAATTCAAATTTAGCTTATTCAATCACACATTTATTCAAAATAATCCACAAACACACATTTAGGGCATTTTCCAAACTAGCCCTCACATTTTCACATTTTGACACTGTAGTTCCTAATTCACAAAATCACAAAATACACATAATTTGCTTATACACAAGCTTAGTTGAATTTTCATAGCTCTCATACAAGTCCATTCATTTCATTTAGTTCACATTTTAGTCCCTCAAAATAACATTTTTACAACTTAGCCCAAATTATTCAAATTCATCAAAAATCCAAAGACAAAACATGTGAACCAAACATCAAGCTTTCATATTTCAACATATAACATCACAAAGCTTATGAATTCATCCATGGCACATTTCAAAATCATTAACAAAATTAGAAATTAAGGATGAAGCAACGGTTACAAAAACGTAGAAATTATCAAAAACTAATTCAAAACCATACCTATATCAACAATTTGCTTGGCTGAACCATAGCTATTCTTTTTCTTTTTTCTTTCTTTAAATTTTCGAAAAAATGAGCATGAAATGAACTTATTTTCATGCTTTTGTTTTATTATAATTACTTTAATATGCATTTTACCATTTTGCCCATAATTAATAAATATTCTAAACATTAGCATATAAGGTCAATATTTTCCACTTACCATATAAATGGTATGTTAACAACATAAGGACTCATCATTTAAAAAGACATAACAATTAGGTATTTTTAACAATTAGTAGGAAACTTTTACAATTTACGCGATTAAGTCCTTTTTACAAATCAAACACATAAACGATTAAATTTTCATATGAGACTTTCACACATGCTAATTCAAAAATCATAAACATGGAAAAATATTATTTAAATATTTTTTTGACTTGGATATGTGGTCCTGAAACCACTGTTTCGATTAGGGTCTAAATCGGACTGTTACAAATAGGATTATGATGGACTTCGTAACTGGGTTACCATTGACTCTGAAAGAGAAAGATGCCATTTGGGTCGTTGTTGATAGATTGACAAAATTGGCTTATTTTATTCATGTACGTACTGACTAGTCACATGATAAGTTAGCCAAAATGTACATTTCTAAGATTGTGAGATTGCACGGGGTGCCTATGTCTATTATTTTGGATAGAGATCTGAGGTTCACTTTGAGATTTTAGAAGAAGTTACAAGAGGCTTTAGGTTAAAAGTTGAACTTTAGTACCACATTTCATCCACAAATCAATGGTCAGTCAGAAAGAACAATTCAGGTACTCGAAGATATGCTCTGTTGTTGTGTTCTAGAATTTGAGGGTAGTTGGGAAAAGTATCTACCATTATTGAGTTTGCTTATAACAACAATTTTCAGTTGAGTATTAAGATGGCACCTTATGAGGCATTGTCTGGCCGCAAGTGTCGAACACCCTTATATTGATTCGGGCTTAGTGAGAAACAGATTCACAGGGTTGACTTGGTTAGGGAAACTGAAGAAAAAGTAAAGGTAATCCGTGATTGCTTGAAAGCAGCTTTAGATCAACAAAAGTCGTACGCAGATTTGAAAATAAAACAGATCGAATATCAGGTCGGTGATAAAGTATTTTTTAAACTATCTCTATGGAAGAAGATTCTGGGATTTAGTCGTTAAGGCAAGTTAATTCCATGTTTCATTGGGCCATACGAACTCATCGAAAGAATAAGGCCAGTGGCATATCGGTTAGCTTTACCGACAGAGTTGGAAAGGATTCATAATGTATTTCATGTGTTGATGTTACGCCATTATCGATCAGATCCCTCACATGTGATTTCTCCATCAGAGATTGAGATTCGATCAGAAATGATGTATGGTGAAGAACCGATCAAGATCTTAGCTTGGGAAGTCAAACAGTTGAGAAATAAAAATATAGCCCTAGTGAAAGTTTTATGGCAAAGACACGGTGTTGAAGGGGCTACGTGGGAACCCGATTAGGCTATGAGAAAACAATACCCAAATCTATTTTTTGGTAAGATATTTGGGGACGAAAATCCTAAAGGGGGGAGAGTTGTAACAACCCGTTTTAGGGCCTAGTTAGAACAGTGGTTTTAGGACCATGAATTCGATGTAGAAAAATTATTTTTATTACATTTTCATGGTCTATAGTTTTACGGAGTGATTTCGTGAAAATTTTGTTTGAAATTTTTGACATTTAGGCACTCAATTTAGAAAAAATGTCTAAATTGTAAAAAGTGCAAGAGTTGAGTTCTACATGCTAGAGGTGTCCAATTGCTATGAAATTTTAAATTGAAGGTTCTTAGATGGTAATTAGACCATTTTACTTTAAGTTGGACAAAAATAGACATGAGTAAGAGAATTTTAGTGTTTTGAGAAAAGGTCATTTTGGTGATTTGGTAATTAAATGAATGAAAAACCAATAATCAAGCCAAAATTTAGTCCATCTTTTTCATGTTTTGCTGAAACTTGCAAGGGAGACATAGCTAGGGTTTTTTCACTTTTTAAGCTCGATTGTAGGTTCATCCTTACCCCGTTTTTAATGCTCTTTACATTTTTGAAGCCGTTATCACCTGATCTATCTATTTCTACCTCTAATTTCAGAGATGAGTGAGGTCTAGGGTTTGACCCATGTTAGATATTTGTGTATTTTGATGTCTAATGGTAGACTATGCAAGTTTAATGTTAGATAAACAACTTTTGGTAGGTGATTTTTGATGAAAATGTCAAAAGGACCTACTTATAAAAAGATTTCAAAATATGTATAAAAGTGTGATTAAATGGAAAATGTGAGCTGTTATTATCATGAAAGAGGTTTGGCTAGGCTTGGGTCTTGATGAAATTGAATAGATTTCATTTTACGAGCCAAGGACTAACAGTAAATATGTCAAAGTTTAGGGGTAAAAGTGTAATTTTTCTATAACATAAGTTTTGGACTGAATTGAGAATGTGATTAATAAATGAGTTAAATTTTCCATTATAGATCAAGAGAAACAAGGTTCGGACCTAGATCAGGGGGAAAAACAAAGTATTTGATGATTAGGTCCATTTCTTACTATTTTTGTACCGAGGTAAGTTTGTATGTAAATAATGCATTGCTAATTATGCTTTAATTGCTTTAATATTTGTATGAATTGTGATTTGCTCTTGAACATGATGGATACAAATGTCATGACATTAGGGTTATTTGAGATTACGTGTAAGACCATATCTAGGATATGGCATCAATATGAGGATTCGTGTAAGACCATAGCTGGGCTATTGGCATTGATATGAGATCCCATGTAAGACCATATCTGGGATATGGTGTAATAGCCTGATTTTTGGTCTAGTCAAAATAGTGGTCTTGGGACCACGAATTCAACATAGAAAAATTTATTTTTATTATGTTTTTATGGTTTATAATTTTATGGAATGATTGTGAAAATTTCGTTCAAAAAATTTGACGTTTGGGCTCTCAATTTAGTCAAAAGGACTAAATTGTAAAAGGTACAAAAGTTGAGTTCTACATCCTAGAAGTGTCTAATTGCTATGAAATTTAAATTAGAGGTCCTTAACTGGTAATTAGACCATTGGTTAAGTTTTTGGACTTGGACATGTTTAGGTATGTTTTTAAAGTTTTTCATTAAGGGTATTTTGGTAAATTGGTAATTAAATGAATTAAAAAGCAAAATTAAAAGCCAAATCTTGTCCATCTTCCTCCCATGGCCGAATTTTACAAGGAGAAACCATGGCTAGGGTTTTTCAAGCCTCCAAGCTCTATTGTAAGTCCGTTCTAGCCCCATTTTAAATGATTTTTATGTTTTTGAAATCCTTGCAACATGATCTATCTATTTCTACCACTAATTTAAGACATAATCAAAGTCTAAGATTTTACCCATGATGGATATTTGTGTATTTTGATGTTTAATGGTATATTGTACAAGTTTGATGTTTGATAAATGATTTTTGCTAAGTGATTTTCAGTGAAAATGCCTAAAAAGACTTATTTGTAAAAGTTATAAAATAAGTGGTAAAAGTGTGATTTAATGAAAAAATGTGGGCTAGTATGAGTACAATAAAGATTTGGCTAGGGTAGGGTAATGAAGAAATTTGATGAAAATCATTTTACGAGCCTAGGGACTAAAATGTAAAAATGTGAAACTTAAGGGGCAAAAATGTATTTTTTCGTTAATGTGATTTTGGGATGATTTAAGTAGTATAATGATTAAATGAGTTAAATGTGATATTATAGATCAAGAAAAATGAGGTTCGTAATTAGAACAGGGGAAAAACGAGTATTTGACGATTAGGTCCTATTCGCCAATTTTATGTTAGGGTAAGTTCGTATGTTTAATAAGCATTAAATTCTGTATGTATAAATGCCTAAATTGATATAATTGTGGTAAATGTTATATTATTGAAATAAACTGTGAATGTTATTGAGTACAACACTACGAAAATGATCGATAGAGGTTCGATACAACGAAAATCCTGGTTGAACCTTAGGAATTGATAGGATACAAATGTCATGACATTAGGGTTACTAAGACTACGTGTAATACCATATTTGGGATATGGCATCAATATGAGATTTTGTGTAAGACTATATCTGGGATATGGCATCGATATGAGACTTCGTGTAAGACCATAGCTAGACTATTGGCATCGATACGAGATTACATGTAAGACCATATCTGGGATATGGCATTGGTACGGTACTATAAGTATGAGATTCCCGAGTATCATTTAGTATTCCAAGTGGTTCAACGAGAAATTCAATGGGTATGTCAAAGAAGAGAAAGAGCATGTAAGTATTACGAAGTTGTACAGGTATGTACATAAGTTTATAAGCATTAACTTCATGATATTGTGAGTTCATGGATTTCATGAGAATGTTTTTGTGAAAGTCTTATGATTATTGGTCTATGTTTGTGATGTATGAAATACATGGTAAATTCGGTTGGCAAATGTGTAATTGGTTTTTGGGCCAACTAAGTTATGATATAACATGTTTTATTCGCACGAATTGTGATTTATTGGACACGAGAAAAAGGAAAGATTGGCATAATTGCCTAATAAAATGATTATGGAAGTATGAGAAGATATGGGCTTTAAACAATTGAAAAATGTTAAAATATATGCTTGAAATGTGAATACTCATAATTAATGTGCATGTTTACTATGAGGTTTGAAATGATTTATTAATTCCTGTAATATGTTACAAATGAGAGATTACGGTTGTTAGGCTAATGTCAAGATGTGTTTAAGTTATGCTTATAAGTTGATAGAGCAAACATTGTGACTAAATAAAATTACAACTATGAGATTCATAGTAACTTGTATTATCTTGTGTTTAAATTGATAGATTTGATAAAAGATTGGTAAGAGTTGCTTATTATTTTCGTACGGACTTCCTAACTATATAGCTTACCCCTTTCCTTTCCCATGTTTTATAGTGCTGTCAAGCTAGGTCGAGTTGGAGTCTGTCGAAGATCCTATCACACTATCAAGCTATCAATTTTGGGTATTGATGAATTCAAGTATTTTGAGTTTTTGGCATGTATAGGGACTTGGTCTTTTGGTCATATGTGTCATTATGATTTTAGCCAATGTAATGGCTTGTAATCGTCAAAGGCTTCTTTAGCTATTTGGCCATGTAAGTTGGCTTATAGTGGCAACATGGTTGTAAGCTTAAGTATATTCATATACGTGTCAATTTCTATGGTGATATGGTCATGGTATGCTTGGTGAATGTGAAATATTTGGAAATGTGATTTATGGCATGATGGTGTAATGTTTGGAATTATGACCTATTGATGAGAAGAGGAATTTTAGTATAATTTGGTAACTAAAAAGTAGTTAAATGAAGCCTAATGAAGGTGAAATTTACATGAAGGATTTATGGCATGATAAATGTTGTGTGTATGATAAATGTTGATATGGTATTGGTATGTGATGGTCAAAATTGTGAATGTGGAATCTTACATAATTTGATGTGGAAAGGTTGATGTTTTAAGCATGATTAATAATGGTATGAGAATGATATGTTATTTTTTGGTTGCTTTTACATGCTTGAATTTGTGCCATATATTGTTGTCTAGATGTATGCAAGTGAGGATAGCAAAATGGCTTGGTAAATAGCATTGCTTTTGTCCACACGGGTAGACATACGGACGTGTGTCTAGGCCATGTGTGACACACGATCAGCCCTATGGGCATGTGATCTGGTCGTGTGTCTCTTGCACATAAATTGTTTCAAAACAGAATGCTCAGTATCGAGCACACGAGCATGAGACATGGCCGTGTGAAGGACACGGCCTCGGGACATGGGCGTGTGTCTTGGTCGTAAGACTTCAATTTGTTATTGGGTGACAAACAGAGAGTTACACGGGTTAGGGACACGGGCATGTGTGACCACATGGCCTGCCCACACGGGCGTGTCCCAACCTACACGGGCGTGTGACCCCTGTTTGGTAGAAAAATTTTCTAAGTGTTGTAAAATTTTCTAAAGTATCTAGCTTAGTCCTGAACCGATTCTAATGTATGTTTTCGGCCTTGAAGGCTCATATTAGGGAGTTTATGAGTATTTGAAAAACATTTTAATTTGGACGAAAGTTGTGGCTCGAAAAAGTGTGTTTGCTTGTGTTTAAGCCCGGTAATGCGTCGTACCCTGTTCCGGCATCAGATACGGGTAAGGGGTGTTACATATGGCATTGGTATGGTAAATGTGTGTGAGAGTCCCGAGTATCCTTTAGTATTCCAAGTGGTTCAACAGGAAATGCAACGAGAATGTCAAAGTTATGAAAGACTACAATATGTTGTAAATTGGTGCAGGTATGTGCATAAAACTCATGCTTAATGAGCTCGATATGTGATGAATCCCTCGGTAAGGTTGTGATTAAGTAAGTTTGATTATGAGATTTACAATGACATTTATGTTACTTTACTTCAAGTTAATTGTATGTTAAATGTGAGTTTATAATGCTTATTATTTTCATGGGAACTTACTAAGCTTCATAGCTTACTCTCCTTTCTTTTTCCTTGTCTTATAGTGTCACCAAGCCAGCTCGAGGATCGGGGATTGTCGGAGATCCAGTCACACTATCAACTTATTATTTTGGGTACCCAAGAATTTAACATTTTGACTTATGGCATGTATAGGGACTTGGTTATTTTGTTATGTGTCATAATTGAATTGGTCTAATGTGTTGGCCTATATTGGTTGATAATTCATTTTGTAAATGACCATTGAAATTGGCTAATATTGATTTAAGTATATATGCATATGATGATGTATTTCATGGATGTGAAAAGTTGCATGATTTGTGTTGAGATATATGTGATGTTTGTGTCGTATAAATGATAGCATGTGAATGAGGTATTGATGCCTTGGTTGTGGCTGATTTGGTTGAATGTATATACCTGGAATGGTGTTATGTTTTGTTGTGTAGGTTTTTGCATGGAAGGGTAACAATATGGCTTGGGAAATAGCCTTATTTTGTCCATACGGGTAGACACAATGGCATGTTTCTAGGCCGTGTATGACACACGGCTTGCCCCATGGGCGTGTGTTCTGGCCATGTGTCCCCTGCACCTTAATTATTGCAAAAAAAATGCTAAAAATTTAGCACACGGGTAGAGACACAGGCGTGTGCCCTAGGTGTGTGAAGCCTGCACCTATTTTCTAAAAAATTATGAAAATTAAATCGACCACATGGCCTAAGCACATAGGCTTGTGCCTTGGCCGTGTGAATTCAATTTGTTCGTGGGTGACAAACAGAGATTACACAAGTTAGGGACACGGGCGTGTGTGACCACACGGCCTGCCCACACGGGTGTGTCCCAAGCCACACGGGCGTGTGGCTATTAAAACATGAAAAATTTTCCAAGTGTTGTGAAATTTTCTATAGTTCTTGGTTTAGTCCCAAATCGATTCCAATGTATGTTTTGGGCCTCGTAGGTTCATTTTAGGGACGATGTGAATGTATGTGAAAAGTTTTAAATTTGGATGGAAACTTACGTCTCAATTTTGTATGATTGCTTGTATGTAAGTCCAGTAATGCCTCATACCCTGTTCTGGCGTCGACTATGGGTAAGAGGTGTTACATTAACTTTCATGGTCAGTTCACCATTTTGGACATCGATTCTCATCCTGCCAATTTCCAGGAAAGGCTTTCTTAGAATGATTGGTACTTCTTGATTTGCTTCAAAATCTATGATAATAAAGTCAGCAGGAAATATGAATATATCAACACGCACCAAGATATTCTCGATTTTTCCTTCTGGGTATGCCAAAGATCGATCCACCAATTGGAGTGTAATTGTAGTCGGTTTGGCCTTAGCAATACCTAATTGCCTAAACAAAGACATAGGCATTAAGTTGATACTCGATCCTTAATCGTACAAAGCCTTACTACAATAGGATTCTCTAATATTGAAAGGCGCGATGAAACTTCCTAGATCTTCAACTTAAGAGGCAACTTGTTCTAAAAAAATAGGCTACATTCTATAGTCAGGGCTATAGTTTCAAATTCCCCACACCTTCTCTTCTTTGACAAAAATTCCTTGATAGCTTTTGCTTAGTTCGGCATTTGCTCCAAAGCTTCTACCAATTGGGATGTTGATACATAGTTGTTTCTGTAACACCCCTAACCCATCCCCGTCACCGGAACAGGGTTTCAGAGCATTACCAAAACATTCAGAACATTTTTCAATTAATCTGCGTAAATTACTAATCATTTACTGAGATCATCCATAACGTCCCTTGATCGGACCCTTAAGGCCTAATACGAGCATTAGAATCAAGTCGAGACTTAATTAGGACCTCTAAGAATTTTTCGCAAAATTTCAAAATTTTTCCAAGGTGCAGGGCTCAGACACCCATATGGTCCAAGGGACATGCCCATGTGACCTTGGGACAAACCCGTGTCGGAGGTCGTATTCGACCCTGTGTAACTCTCTGACTTGCACACACGGCCATGCCACATACCCGTGTAGTAGGCCGTGTGGTTAATTAATTCAATTTGAAATTAGGTGCAGGCTTCACACAGCCAAGACACACGCCCATATTCTTTGCCATGTGGCACACACAGCTGAGACACACGTCCATGTGCCCAAGTTTTAGCATTTTGTTTCTCAAAAATTAAGGTGCAGGGTATACACGGCCTAACCAAATAACCGTGTTACCAGGCCGTGTGTCACACATGGTCTAGACACATGCCCGTATGTCTGCCCATGTGGACAAAATGAAACCATTTGTAGCTTCATTCCTCACCCAAAATGTCACCTAAGACCTGCACTTGAAACACACAACCAATACCAACCATTCCATGCATTCAAAATAGGCCATTTCATCATTTAACATGACATATCATTGCAAGCAAAAGTGTCTATAAACTTACCTTAATTTAACTTAGGCAGTAACAGTATTTGATCACATGTACTAAGCTTAACACATGTGTATATATATCATAATAACCTACTTAGTCATACCAAAATGGACCATCACTAGCCATTCCAATGGCTAGGTTACAAAATAACATTTCAAGCCACTATTGGCCAAGTTGTCCTATACATGCCATTATACCAAAATAATTTCACTATAAGTACCCAAAATGCTAGTTGATAGTGTGACGATGCTCCAATGACCTTCCAACCTTCACGAGCTTCTGAGCACTATAAAATAGGGGAAAGATAAAACGGAGTAAGCATTACATGCTTAACAAGTTCGTATAACAGAAACTAAACTTACCAATCTTGTTTATTAAAATCTAGGCATACAAAGTTATGTTTCCATCCATTTGGCTAAATTGCCTAATCACATACATTCAATCAAACATGTTAGTCACTAGAATATTCATATCAATCAAGTAACATAGATGAGCTAATCAAGCAATATTCTTTCAAGTCATTTTCATTTCATCTCAAGATTCTCATACCATGTCAAGAGTTCTATGTCCGTTGAATCATTAAAGTTCCTATGAAGGCTAAAGTAGTACACTCGAGGTGTACGATTTATTATTCCGTCAATTCTTATCGAGGTTACCCCTTAGGGCACTTAACCAAGAAACACTCTCTCAAGCCATTTATTATATAACAGGATTACCAGTCCAGGCTAAATCCATTTTATAACGTATGCTCAGAGGAGCTCAATTAGAATTACCAGTTCAGGCTAAACCCTAATCATAACGTATGCTCAAGAGGTATTATATCGAGATTACCCATCAAGGCTAAATCCTTTCTATAACAGGTCAATGGGATTACTCGTCCGAGCTAAATCCTGTCCACAACAAATGTAGGACCTCATTCGTTTCAAGAAAGCGCATACATTCATCGGAATTCAATATTCAATCGGGACTTACCCCTTTCCATCATTTCAAGCATGTATCAATTTTCCATTATAGCATTCAAGTAATGTACAAAATTATAATCACATTACATACAACACAACATTCAATTAAACATATTTACATGTTGGATTAAGTTACACGAACTTACCTCGACACTTGTTCCCGTAAAAGTTTACTAATCCAAAATCTTTTCTTTTCCTTGATCTAACCTCAAATTAGTGTTGTTCAGATCTATATAAATGAATTTAACCATCAATTTCATACATTTCATATTTAAATGGATTCAATTTACGTCCTAGGTAAAATTACCATTTTGCCCCTAACTTTTCCATAAATTCTGATTGTCCTTAGGCCCAAAAAATGAAACTTGTGCAAATTACTCCCTATTCCAAGCCAAACCAAAGACCCATTACAAATTTTACAGCACATGTATACATAAATTTTTAGAATTTTTCCTTCAATTTCATAAGTTTACATTTTAGTCCCTAAATCATGTTTTCATCAAAAATCACTTTGTAAAAGTTGTTTATCTATCAATGATATTTCATTTTCTACCATAAATTTCTAATTTCTAGCATTTAAATCCATGACCCATTTTCCAAACCTTGGTAACGTTTCAAATTAATCCCCTAAATAGAGAGATTAAACTATCTCGATTTCAAAAATATAAAAATAATTAAAAATGGGACTTGATTTCATACCTTTTAAAACTTGGTAAGTTGTCTTCCTCTCTTGTAGGGTTTCCATAGAAATTTTAGGGAAGATGATATGAAATTAGATGATTATTTATTTTTATTTAATTAACATCTTTTTAATTTTGTGATTTCCAATTTAATCCCTTGCCTTTTTCTATAATTCCATGGATGAGTCACCAAGAAAAATCTACATACATTTCTTAATGGTCTAATTACCATATAAGGACCTTAAGTTTTGAATTCCATAGCTATTTGATCCTTATAGCTACTCGAATTCAACTTTATCATTTTATGCGATTTAGTCCTCATAATTAAGCACTAAATCGATAAAATTTTCATATCAAGATTTTCACACGACATATCTATTATAATACAAACCATATTATGAAATAAAAATAAACTTTATTTTTGGGTTGGACTTGTGGTCCCAAAACCACTGTTCTAATTTCACTGAAAAATGGGTTGTTACAACTCTCCCTCCTTTAGGGATTTTTCTCATCGAAAATCTTACCAGTAAAAAGATTTGGGTATTGCTTCCTCATAGTATCCTCCGACTCCCAGGTAGCCTCTTCTATACCGTGTCGTTGCCAAAGAACTTTTACTAAAGCTAGCTTTTTATTTCTTAACTCTTTTGTTTCTCGAGCTAAGATTTTGATTGGTTCTTCACCATACGTCATATTAGGTAGAATCTCTACTTCTGTCAGGGAGATAACATGTGAAGGAGTGTAACACCCCTAACCTGTATCTGTCGTCGGAAAAGGGTTACGAGGTATTACCAAACGAAAACACAACTTCCGGACATTCATGAATACACATAGAAATTAATCATTTTAATTCATCACATTTGAACATATACTAAATCGAATCAAATATAATAGGTTACATATAAATTAAAAACCAGGTTACTATTTATATGGTCATTTACCTAAACTTTAACCGAAAATATATGTAACATACCAATTACATATGCATTATTCAATGATAACTTTCATTCTTCTCTATTAATATTTATGCATATAACATTTCTTATAAACGAAACATTATGTCAATCATCATATATTAAATCGACTACGAACTATTTCACATGTAATTATTAAATCAAATATACCAAAATGTATATGCCAAATCATAACAAAAATTGCGAATACATAATGAATTCATTTGCCCACATATTTGGCTATCAAGGTTAATCATATATATATAATACAAATTATACCATTCAGCCACAAGCTTAAATAACCATTTTCTAATCAAACAAAGTTAATCATTCCACAAACAATGACTTCATAGATTGTAACACCCCGAACCCGAGACCGTCACCGGAGTCGAACACGAGGTGTTAACAGACTTTAAACCACTTATAAAAAAAATTTCCTAGACACTGCCAATCTGCGTACTAGTCGCTTTAAAAATCATATCTTGAGTTTAGAAACTCAGAATCCAGTTCGGTAAATTTTCCCTGAAACTAGACTCATATGCCCATCTACATATTTTTTTCTAGAATTTTTGGTTGGGCCAATTAGTACAGTTTATTAGTCAAAGTCTCCCATGTTACAGGGATCGACTACACTGACCTTTGCGCATTACGACTTGGATATCTCCCTGTATAGGGCTTCAATACTGATGTCGTTTGTTTCTATAGAAACTAGACTGAAAGGGGAATCTATACATATATGGCATGACTCCTAATTATCTCTGGTTAATTTATAATGAATTTCCAAAGTCGAAACAGGGAATCCAGAAACCGTTCTGGCCCTGTCTTACAAGAACCTGAATATCTCTTAACATACTGTCCATATGATCGTTTCGTTACTTTCCTATAAAAATAGATTCATCAAGGTTCGTTTACATAATTTATTCACTATTTAATTCCCTTCCTACTATTTTTAGTGATTTTCCAAATCTACATCACTGCTGCTGTCAGCATCTGCCTTTAAGGTAGACTTTACCTATTTCATAGTTTCCATGATTCAACTAGCCCTTTTAGCATAAATAGCACAAATTATGATAGTGATTAACCATTCCCATGGCCAATCCTTGTTAAGCATATCCACACCTCTCAATAACCATATCCATACCAAATGATTATAACATTATACTCAAACATATATAAGCCATTTTCGCATGGCTATCCAAAATTATACAAGTCCAAAGGGTCCATGACCCCAACAAAAAGGGTAGTCCTATACATGCCATTTCGAAGTTCAACCAAAATTGTACCAAAAGGGGGGGCTTTGATAGTGTGGGCGACTTCGACTTCAAAATCCTGAGTCCGATAGCTGGAGAACCAAAATCTGTAAAACAGAGAATCAAGGAGACGGAGTAAGCAATTTATGCTTAGTAAGTTTTGAGCAAGGGATTCCAGCACAACAAAAGTATAGCATTCATGTAGCTAAACGGATAATTTCATATGCACAATTTTTCAATATCATACTTACTTCACATTACCAACCCTTTTATTCATACACAAAGATCAACTTAGCCAAAGGCCGGTAGCTCATTTATCAACTGAGCGAATACTTATTTGTAAGGGCTCAACTAATTCAAAGCACATACGAAACATACCTCAATGTTGGGATGTTTCAAGCGTATTAACTGAAATTTTTACAGCAAGATCATTCATTCCCAAATCACGTACCTTCGGAATTTAACCGGATATAGCTACTCGTTCAAATGCCTTCGGGACATAGCCCGGTTATAGTAACTCGCACAAATGCCTTCGGGACTTAACCCGGATTTAGTAACTCGCACAAATGCCTTCGGGCTTAGCCCGGAATTAGTATCTCGCACAAATGCCTTCGGATCTTAGTCCGGATATGGTCACTTAGCACAAAGCCTTCAGGACTTAGCCCGGACATCATTCAAATAACCATGCACATTTAACAATAAATCATGGCACATTCGTATTTCGTTTTCGTTAGCAAAACTCAAATACAAGACACTTATCATTCTTGCAATTTCGGCTCAATAGCCACACACAAAGAGCATGATTTTGATTTGCTTAAAACATGATCTAATCAAATCATAATTTAAGCTCTTTTACTCAAGAACTTACCTCGGATGTTGTCGAACGATTCCGATGGCTACTCGACCACTTTTTCCTTTCCCTTATCCAACTGGGGTCCTCTAAGCTCTTGAGCTAATTCAAACAAATTTAACTCATTAAAGTCTCATTTTGCTAGCTTATGGCCGAATATGACAAGGAGTTTGATAGGTCATATGGCCACCCTTTTAGCTCAAATACACAATGGTCATACGCATTTTTAATCACATCAAGCAATTTAATACAATTCATTCGAACATCAAAAGAGAAGCTCAAGGTACTTAGCCCATATATACATTAGACATTAGAGTCACATGTGTACGAAATCACGAATCGAATTCAACATACTAGCTAATATTTCCCCTTAGCCGAATTTTCTAAGTCAAGCTAAAGCCATCAATAGGCTACCTATGGCCGAACATACACATAGCTTATGTACTTATTCATGTGGCCGAACATACATGTCTATGTTGGGGCCGATTGCAACACTTAATACATTCTACAAGTATGGTTACTTGTATTGACTAAACACCATTTTGTTTCAAGTTCAAAACTTGGCTAATACACACATATATACACTAGTAAAGCATCCTCTCCCTTTCCATCAATTTAACACATGCATTACTCATTAATATACAAAAATTATATTCGGCCTTAGCACACAACTTGCTAGCCGATTCTTCTCCATCTAGCAACCAATGCACATATGTGCTCACTCAAAAATGCTAAAAAGAAGATTCAAGAATCATCAATCCACCATCACATGCATCATTAACAAGCTTCATATTTAGCATGCAATGGCATTAACACAAAATCCACCTAGGCCGAATATCATCCCCATGACATAGCAAAGATTTGAAGCATGGGCTAATTAGAACTCAAGCTAGCAACTAAAAACATGCATGAATCTCATGGCACAACCTCAAACATACCTTGATCTAGATACAAGTATGGCCAAACCTCCTCCTAATCCTCTTCCAAACCAAACATGAAGCAAGAACTCCTTCCTCCTTCCTTAGAATTTTCGGCCAAAAGAAGATGAAAAAGGATGAACAAAATTTTTCTTTTCTTTTCTTTAACTCACGGCAATGGGGGGGGAAACAACCACACACTTTTTTTTGTTTCCATTTCTTTATTACCCATACTCCTTATTTTATTTTTCCTAACATACCTCACTAACTTAACATGTTTGTGACGTGTTTCCACTCATAGCATGGCCGGCCACTATGCCTTAATTTGGGTAAATTGACATGCAAACCCATCATTTTCACAATATGCATTAATAGGCCACTTTGCATTTGCCTAGCACATTTCAAAATTTTCTCACATAAGTCCTATTTGATAAAATTCACTTACAATTAACAAAATTCAAACACGAAATTTTCACACATGCACATGTACATATAATGAGCATCAATTATGACGGTTAATTTTTTTTATGACTCGGTTTAGTGGTCCCGAAACCACTTCCCGACTAGGGTCAATTTTGGGTTGTCACATAGATATAAACTATTAACTAATTTTATTACCAATATATTATATGCAAAAGTATATATATAACATACATAGTTATTTGACAAGAAGATCTATCCGCAACATTTCATATCATACCTAATTTACATTTCAAATATATCATAAAACATACCTACCATATTATACCCTGTTAACATTCTTATGTGAAACCGAATGCATGAAAGCATTAATATTAAGTCACATAACAAGACCTTATTATTAAAGCCTATCAACTAAGATTCACATATATATACATATAAGTAATAGCCGAACACCAAAATCAAATATGATCATCATCAAAACCAAGTATTAAATCCAAACTTAACATAGTAATAAGCCATTTTCACATGGTTCAAGATTACATAAACTAAAATCCAACATTTCAAAATATAATCCAGCCTATACATGCCAAAGTTTCAAAATTTCAGCTTATAAAATATCGAAGATAGTCAATAGTGTGATAGACTTTCCTGACGATCCCCGAGCTCGTAACTAGATCTCGAAATCTATAAAACAGAGATAAATATAACACACAGTAAGCTATTAAGTAAGCAATTTAAGCTTAGTAAGTCATAAGAAAATAAAAAATTCAATGACATAATCAACTCATTTAAACTAAACCAATTCATACTATCATAATCATATTAAACCTCAATCTTATGATGTCACGTATATCATATACTTTCACATATAAACTTATTTATGGCCGAATACATATATATATTAAAAAAGTATCTTTCGATTTCAAAGCTAAATATCATTATATGATCAAGTACATTTATACACATATACATATACTCATGAATCAAAATATAATATCATATGCATATACATAGCAATGGTCGAATATACTTCACATTAGTAACTTATATAATTTACATCACATACCTAATGGTCAACTTACCTTATTTTTCTTTTCAAATAGGTAATCAACTAACTCAAACCTAGTCATTTTAGCTTGTTTTACCCTTTGATCATAACTTGTCATTGCCCGTTGAACCATTTGGAATCAAACAGGATACTCAGATAGTAACATATATCGAACAATGCCAACGTCCCAAACTTGGTCTTACATGCTATCTCATATCGATGCCACTGTCCCAGACAGGGTCTTACACGAAAACACATATATCGATTCCAATGTCCCAGACGTGGTCTTTCACGTAAGCACATATCGAAATCCTACGGTTCGTACGGGGCTTTCGGACATTATAACTCAGTCGAATATAATTCATAAACTTAATTCCCAAGCATATACACATTCGGTCATGATATATTGTAACGCCCCCGTACCCGAGACCATCGCCGGAGTCAAGCACGAAGTGTTACTAAACTTAATTCATCAATTAAACAACTTAAACAACTTATTACCAACCATGCATGACAACCAAGCATATGCACATCACCAATATCAAACATAACATAAATAGCTAGATTTATAAGTCAGAATCATTAGCTCACTAAAGACCAATATATTTGGCCAAATAATAATAACACATTGTATAAAATTAGGTCCCTATACATGCCACTCACTTGATAAATCTAGCATATGTGTTTATACTGTCAAGGTGTTGGCTTGATAGTGTGATGCTGCCTCCGACGGTCTCCAACCCTTAGCTAACCTGACAACACTAAAAGAAATGGAAAGGAGGGGGGTAAGCTTTATGCTTAGTAAGCTCACATGAAATAATAATAAGCAATTTACTAACATGCTTCCCACAATAAAACTAACTCATTTGTACATTTACACATGTTCTGGTTAAGCTGTTTTCTTGAGTAATAGTCACTAAATCATTTATATTTAGAGTTACGGAACTCCAAATTAAGATCCGTAAATTTTACAAAAAACTAGACTCATATATCTTTCTACCATAAAATTTTCAGAATTTTTATTCCAGCCAATAAGTACATTTTATTATTCAAAATCTCCCATGTTTTGCTGTTTAACAGCTTCGACCTTTCTTCACTAAACTTTATTTATCTCATAGTACAAAACTCGGATGATGTTCTTGTTTGTTTTTATCAAAATTAAACTCATCCTAGGCATATAAATTATACCCAAAAATTATTTTTATATAATTTTTAACAATTTTTCCAATTCAGAACAGGGGATCTCGAATTCATTCAGACACTGTCTCACAAGAATTCAAATATCACATCATATGGAATTCTTTTGCTTCCCCTGTTTCTTTTATGTGAAAATAGACTCAATAAAATTTAATTACATATTTTATTTGAAATTTAATTCAACTTACACAATTTTTGGTAAATTTTCAAATTCATGCACTGTTGCTGTCCGACAATGTTTTACTACTAAAGTTCACTTTTGCACAATTTCACTTAATCCCTTTCATTTTACCGAGGTTCGCTCAAATATCGAGCAAATTGCTCATAAATTCAAATAAACATATACTTTCACTTGTTCATCACATAATCACTTTCACATTTATTTTCACTTAATCGATTTCCCGTTGAACTCATTGGAATAATAACAGATACACAATTGCCCGCACATTTTCTCATTTCCACACTTGTAGCCGAAGCTATCTGGTACGCATAGTAGCCTGCACTTAGTACTACACATGCGACCAATTATCCGGTACACGTAGTAGCATGCACTTAGTACTATACACGTGACCTAACCATCTGATACACGTAGTAGCCTGCACTTAGTACTACACACGTGATCGAAGTTATTAGGTACGCATAGTAGCCTGCACTTAGTACTACACATGCAACCAATTATCTGGTACACGTAGTAGCCAGCACTTAGTACTACACACGTGACCTCACAATAGCTCATTGGTATCGTTTCTATTCCGAAGGTTTAACCGGGAAATTTCTCAATTTTCAACATTTTACTAAATTGTCCGTAATCAATTTAAATTCATAATTTACATCAAATAATCATTTGATAGGCAGCCACATTTCATATGATATCAAAATATAATAACATAAAAAGAATCGATAGATTATTTATGTACGAATTTACTCGAAGTGTCGATCTCACTATCCATAGTACCAATTGTCCATTCATAGTATAATAAGACACAACTCAAATATCAAATCAGCTTTTAAGAATTTACATAACATATATCACATATTTCATATATCACTTGTCATGTATCTTCATTTTCTTGCATTTCATGTAACATTCTTTCATGTCATATTTCCACATCATAAACACCATTCCATCAACTTTTCCAATATATTAAATCATAAAATATATGCAATAATAGTAAGAAATATAATTCAAACATAACATTGCATTATTATTATCATACGAACTTACCTCGATACAAGATATTAGCAATCGGGCCTATTCCTTGTAAACTTTGTTTTGCCCTCGATCACGACTTAAATCTCGTTTCTCTTGATTATTGAGCTTGGAAAGCTTGAGAACCCTAGCCATGGCTTCCCCCATGCTAATTTCGGCCTCCTACGGAGAAGATGACCATTCTGTGTTATTTTTCTCATTTTATTTCATTTAATATGCAAATGACCAAAATGCCCTTACTACTAAACTTTCAAAAAATTCCATCCATGTCCAATTTTTGTCCACAAACTTCAAAATGTTCTAATTACCATTTAAGGACCTTTGATTTAAAAACTCATAACAATTAAACACTTCTAACATGTAAAACTCAACTTTTGCACTTTTTACAATTTAGTCCTTTTGACCAAATTGAGTGCCCAAACGTCGAAATTTTTGAACGAAATTTTTACGAAATCATTCCGTGAAATCGTAGACCATAAAAAAATAATAAAAATAAAATTTTCCTCATCGAATTTGTGGTCCTGAAACCACTGTTCCGACTAAGCCCAAAATCAGGATGTTACATATATAAATACTCATAAAATTCAATTAAACATTTTAAGTTTACATTTGTTCAAAATTAACAGCATTTACTTGCTTATAAACTTACCAAGGAGGATGAAAATCGGAATGGGACGGCTAGTCAACAACTTTAGTTTTCCCCTGATCCAAATCTGATTTCTTTGGTTCTTGATCTAAACATATACAAATTAAACTCATTCAAACATATTTTCATTCATTTTAGTCCAAAACACATAAATGGGAAAATTATCATTTTACCCCTGACATTTTACACTTTTTACAATTTAGTCCTTATTATACAAAATACGCAAAATTTCAATATGTCATGCTTAGGCCAAATATTCATCTTCCTCATACAAGTCCATATATTTCATTTATTTCACATTTTAGTCCCTCAATTTATTATTTTTGCACTTTAGTCGTATTTACTCAAAATCATCAAAAATTCCAATACAAAACATATCAATCCAAAACATATCTTTCATATTTCATCAACTAACATCACAAAAGTCAAATATTCATCAATGGCATAACTCAACATATTCATCAAAATCAAAAATTCAAGCATGGGCTTTGTATATAACATAGCAACGACCTCAAAAACGTAAAAAATATCAAAAACCGAGCTAAAACTCACCTTGAATCAAGTTTGCTGATGGCTGAACCCTTAAACACCTTGTTTTCTTCTTCTTTTCTTAAATTTCGGTCATGCAAAGTGTATGATCACTTTATGTTTTATTTTATGTTATATATTATTATTACATATTAATTAATTTACAAATATAACCTTTATAATTAAATAACTAAAACATATATATCAAGGATAAAACCGTCCATCACTAACTCCAATGGTCTATTTACAACTGAAATGCTTCATATTAATAAGACAAGTTAAATTTGCCACCTATATGTTAAACCACCAAGTTTTTATTTTACGCGATTAGGCCCTTTTTATTAAATCGACACTCAAATGACAAAATTAAATAACAAAAATTTCACAGATATAAATTCACACATAATAAACACAGAAAATAATTTTAAAATATTTTTTCTGACTATGTAACACCCAAACCCGGCCCAGACGTTATGGCCAGATCTGACGTGTCACATGGACTTACGACTTAGTATGCATTCATTGGTTTAAGTGATTGGGGTGGTCTTTGTAAAAACATCGGTTGAATGAAAAGTCGGTTTATCAATCTTTAGGCTATCCATTTGTTGTGCTTGTTGAGTCTTGAAAACGTTTATTAATTTTGAAAACCCGCGCAACCTAACAGTAGCAGTTTCGTCATAGTATAAATATAATCAGAAAATAAAACCATAGCGGAAAAAAGAAATTTAAATAGCGGCCTCATTACAACTTAAAACCCAAAATTAAATTAGAATATAAAAATAATAAAAATAAACTAACTTAGAAAAACCAACTTTGCAGATGATGTGGCCACTCCGAATCCCTCACAGCTCCAAGCTCACTATGGTTGGGGATTTCCTGCAGAGATGAAAATAAAGGGCGAGTTTGGTAAACTTAGTGTGTAACATAACCCAACCATAGCCCACAACAGATCAAACGTGAGAGTCAGACTTATCTGGGCCTTGGCCCAGTACAGAAATCAGAATGAAACCCATAGGCCCATAGCAGATATAGAACAAATATATCATGAATGCAGAAATCCCAACCCAACCCCGTACCCACCCAACCGCTACACACAATAGAAATTGCAGCGAGGCTGCCAGATATTGTGACGAAGTCACCAAATACAGATATTGTGGCTAGGCCACTAGAACAGATATATATGGTGAAGCCACCAGATTGCAGCAAGGCTGCCAGATATTGTGACGAAGTCACCAAAACAAATATACGTGGCGAAGCCACCAGATTGCAGCGAGGCTGCCAGAACGCTTCCTCCATCAATATAAACCCATGTCCCATGCAACATAAATAATATGTCATGGCATACATATACAAAAACAGAACATCATGCTTTTAGAAAAAAATAACCCTAAGGGTAAAATCGCAATTTTGCATGCATAAGGGTATTTCAGTAATTATAACCTATTGCTAAGGTTTCATGCTCATTCTAACGTTTACCAAGTAATCAAAAGTACTTACCTCGTCTTTTTACCAAAGTGGGCCCGTTGGCCCATTAGCCCGTTTTCAGCCCATTAAGCCCCAAAATAACGTTGTGCACGAAAATGCACACTCTGCACTCTAATCATCCAAATGCACCATATTCATTAACAACTGTCTCACGAGCGCTCGCACGCTCGCGAGTTCACAAAATGCCAACGTTTCAGTATTTTTCCTTTTACCAATTCAGTCTAAGGGAGGGTGTCATTTACACACCTGGTTGATGACGATTGATGACGATATCTCCCACGCGATAATCCTACAATCGATCTCTAACACATTAGACTTATGAATTAACAATAACTAACATAAATCCACGTCAACTAACCCAATCATCATAGAAGTTAGTCATTTACGCACGAGAGGAAAAATAGTCATTTTACCCTTCAGGGCTAAATCGGTAGTCCTACCTTACAAGGGTATTTTAGTAATTCTACAACTTATCCACTTGGGCCTACGGACCCATTGGGACCACATGGCCCATTTTAGCCTATCGCGGCCCGAAAAAGCCGTCCTACTGCTAGAGTAATGAGAAATACACACCTGTTAGGAGACTGCAGTTAATCCACGCTCCAACACTCTTAGCTGACCCCCAACCCAAACGAGCACATCACAAAGCGAAAGGGATCAGCCAAGAAGGGTATGCCTACTCTCCTCATGGTTTGCTCTATTTAAAGCCAGCTCTCCATCTACTCTTATGTTAGCTTCCCGATGTGGGATCCCTCCATCACCAGAGTTTAAAACCAACACCAACTCTTGCCGTCCCGACATAGCAAAATAATCAACCTTTACGTGCCAAGGGATTCGAACCAAAGTCCTCTCACATGCCAACTCAAGCCACCACCACTAGGCCATCAACTCATTTGTGTCATAAATCCAACACATTAAACTTTAAAGCTCGCCTACTTGCTTCCAGATTTATTGAAAAGAAAAACCAAAATATATTGCAAGAGCCAAGACTTGAACCTTGGACCCCTTGCTTCCTCTATGGCGTCACTTCCTTGTCCCCTAAGTGGCCCCACCTTGCCACTATAGCACACTCCTTTTTGTGTCATCTTTTACCCTTTTACTCTTAAAAGCCCAAATGCCAATTGCATCACCTATTCATAAAATTCAAATTCCGAAGACTACTAAGGATTTAACTTAATTTTGGGCCTTCCAAAGGCCCACTAACCTACTAAAATATATATTTTAACCAACCAAAACACACACAAATTTTAAAAATCACAAAAACACAAAAAAACCCGAAAATTGTGGCATTACAACTCTACCCTCCTTAAAGAAATTTCATCCTCAAAATTTTACCTGAATCAAACAGATGAGGATATTGTTGACGCATCGCCACTTCTGGCTCCCAAGTAGCTTCCTCCTGCCATGATTATGCCACAGCACCTTTACTAGCGGAACTGATTTCCTCCTCAAAATCTTAACATCTCGATCCAAAATCTACACAGGCTCTTTCTCAAAAGTCAAGTCTGTTTGGACCTCGATCTCTGCAACCGGCACAACTTGAGTAGGGTCAGAACGATACCGCCTTAACATGGAGACGTGAAAGACATCATGAATCCTATTCAACTCTGGAGGTAGCTCCAACTGATAAGCCACTGGACCCACTCGCTTAAGAATCCGATAAGGCCCAATGAACCACGGACTTAACTTGCCTTTCCTCCCAAACCTTAATATTTTCTTCCAAGGTGAAACCTTCAAGAAGACCATATCACCCACAGAGTACTCAATTTCCTTGCACTTCAAATCTGCATATGACCTCTGTCTATCAGATGCTTCCTTCAACCGGTCTCTAATCAACTTGACCTTATCCTCAGTATTTGCCACCAACTCAGGTCCAATAACCTGTTGTTCACCCAACTCGGTCCAACAACTAGGTGTACAACATCTTCGCCCATATAGTGCCTCATAAGGAGCCATTCGAATACTTGCCTGATAACTGTTTTTGTATGTAAATTCTACCAACGGTAAGTAATCCTCCCAACTGCCTCAAAAGTCGATAACACATCCCATCAACATGTCTTCTAGAATCTGAATAACCCTTTCTGACTAACCATCAGTTTGAGGATGAAAGGCTGTACTAAAGTTCAACCGTGTACCCAACGCCTCATGCAACTTTTTCCAAAACTGAGATGTGAATCTAGGATCTCGATCAGAAATAATCGACACTAGCACTCCGTGAAGTCGCACTATTTTCGCCACATACAATTTGGCTAACTTCTGAAGTGAATAATCAGTGCGGCCAGGTATGAAATGACCAGATTCGGTCAACCTATCCACAATTACCCAAATCGAGTCCTTCTTCGATGATGTCAAGGGTAACCCACTCACAAAATCCATGGTTACCCTCTCCCACTTCCAAAGTGGTACTTTCACTGGCTGCAAAAGTCCGGAAGGTAATTGATGTTCACCTTTCACTTGCTGACAAGTTAGACATTTTCCCACAACTTCTGTTACCTCTCGCTTCAATCCAGGCTACCAATACAACTCCTTTAAGTCACGATACATTTTACTCCCTCCAAGATGCATAGCACACAGACTTCCATGAGCTTATTTCAGAATTGCTTACCTCAAGTCAGAGTGCTTCGGAATACAAACTCTACCTCGGTAACCCAGAACTCCCTCACTGTTCAGTTCGAACTCAGAAGTATCCCCATTCTTAACCTACCAGAATCGAGAAACCAGGGACTCATCCCTTGACTGTTTTTCCTTAATCTCATCCACCCATGTTGGCCTAACTTGCAGTTCTACTAACAGACTACCGTCGTCATACAGACTCAAACGAGCAAACATGGCTCTCAGATCAGACACAGTTCTACGACTTAGGGCATCAGCCACCACATTAGCTTTGCCTGGGTGATACTCAATCGCGAAGTCATAATCCTTAAGCAACTCTATCCATCTCCGCTGCCTAAGGTTCAGCTCCTTCTGAGTCAGCAAGTACTTAAGACTCTTATGATCTGTGTATATAATACACCTTTCTCTGTACAGGTAATGTCTCTAAATCATAAGCACAAAGATTACCGCTGCCAACTCTAGATCATGAGTAGGATAGTTAACTTCATGTGGTTTAAGTTGTCGCGATGCATAAGCAACCACTTTACCCTCTTGCATCAGCACACAGCCCAACCCTACATGTGATGCACACTGCATACGGTAAAATCTTTTCCAGACTCTGGCTGAATCAGTACAGGTGCCTCGGTCAGAACTTTCTTCAGCTTCTCAAAAGATTCCTGTTGTTTCTCAGTCCAAAAAATGGTACTCCCTTCCTTATAAGCATTGTCAAAGGTGCTGCCATCACAGAAAATCCTTCCACAAACCTTCTATAGTACCCAGCTAAACCCAAAAAACTTCGAATTTCTGACACTGACCTCGGTGGCTTCCATTCCAGAATCACTTCAATCTTTCGAGGGTCCACTTGATCCCTTCAGCAGAGACAACATGCCCCAAGAAAGTTACCTCTCTCAACCAGAACTCACACTTACTGAATTTCGCATAAAGCTCCTTCTCCCTCAGCACTTGCAGCACAATACGAAGATGCTCATCATGCTTCTCCTCAGTTTCAAAATAAACCAGAATATCGTCGATAAAGACGACCACGAATCGATCCAAGTATGGCTGGAACACTCGATTCATCAGATCCATAAATGCTGCAGGTGCGTTCGTCAACCCAAATGGCATAACCAAAAACTCATAGTGACCATACCGAGTTCTGAATGTCGTCTTGTGAATATCCACCTCCTTAACCCTTAACTGATGATACCCAGATCGATGGTCAATCTTGGAAAATACTGAATCTCCTCTAAGTTGGTCGAATAAATCATCGATTCTCGGCAGTGGGTACTTGTTCTTAATCTTCAGTTTGTTCAACTACCAATAATCAATGCACATCCGCATTGACCCATCTTTCTTCTTTACGAACAACACTGGTGCCCCCACGGAGACACACTTGGTCTAATGAAGCCTCTATCCAATAACTCTTGAATTTGGGCTTTCAGCTCCACAAACTCCTTCGGTGCCATCTTATAAAGTGCAATGGACACCGATGCCCTTCCAGGCAATAAGTCGATTCTAAACTCAACCTCTTGGTTCGGGGGCAAACCCGGAAGCTTCTCTAGAAAAAAATCTTGAAAGTCCTTGACGGTTCTAACTTTATCCATTGTCAGATCCTCAGTTTTTGATTAGCTTACAAATGCCAAATAAGCCTCACATCCCTTTCGAATCCACTTCTCAACTCTCAATGCTGATACCACATTAGACAGATAATCCCTACGCTCGCCTATCACCAAAACCTCCTCATCCTTTGTGGTCTTTAACATTATTCGCTTAACAGCACAATCCAGAGTAGCCCTACGCTTAACAAGCCAATCCATTCCCAAAATAAGATCGAATTCTCTGAAAGGTAGCTCCATCAGATCTCCAGAGAGAATTTTTCCTTGAGTTTCTATAGGCACATCTCTATACAACTTATCTACACTAACCGAGTGACCCAAAGGACTTAGTACAAATACCCCACTCACGGTCTCCTCAGAGCGCACACCCAACGACCCAGATATAGCATATGCAACATATGAATGGGTAGATCCAACATCTATCAACGTAGTGTATGGCATATTGGAAATAAAAAATGTACCAGTTATGACGTTAGGTGCATCACCCTCCTCTCGGCGATGAGCTGCATACACCAACACCGGTTGACGAGCCTCAGCAAATCCAGCACCCCTACCATGTGCTCCTCTTCCTCGACCGTTTCCATTACCACCTCTGCCTTGCCCACATCCTCTCAGAAACTGTGGTCCACCCTTCACTGGTTGAGCGACCCTCTGCTCTAAAACTTGAACCTGATCTGGTTCCTAGGGACAATCCTTAACCCTATGCTCTATAGTTCCGCATCAGAAACAAGTACCACAACATTTTCGACACTCGCCCATATGCATCTTCCTACAATTCCTACAACCCTGCGGTCTAACAGCATTCATCGGTACTGCTAGAACTGGCTCTATTACCCTTGCTCTCTTAACATTCCTGTTCATACCACTTGAAAGTTCTGAATCTCTCCTAAAACGGTTCCGATCTTTCTCACGATTTTGTCTTTCTGTATGCTTCACTTCCTTAGCTATCTTAGCTTTCTCCACTAAAACAGCGAAGTTACGCTCCCTCTGCAGAGCAATCAGCACCCTAAGTTCATCTCTCAGACCATCCTCGAAGCGTACGCTACGCTCATACTCTGGAGCGACAATCTTTGAAGCATACCGGCTGAGTCTCAGAAACTCAGACTCATACTCAGCCACTGACTTACTCCCACGGACCAGGTTCAGAAATTTTTTCCACCGAGCGTCCACCTAACTAGCCCCAACATACTTTCCTTTGAAGGCTGCCTTAAACAGCTCCCAATTCACACTGTCAGCAGGAGTTCCATCTCTCACCGTGAGCCACCACTGATAAGCCTCATCCTTGAGTAACGATATGGCTCCCTTCAGCTTCTGCTCCACAGAGCAGTCAAGATCATCCATAATCCGCTCTGTGGCTTCTAACCAATACTCAGCCACATTCGGAGCTACACCAGATACGCCCCTAAATATCTCTGCTCTATTGGCCCGGAGCCACTCAGAAATAGACCCCCAAATTTCGTTTCCCGTACTTGCCCCAGCAACCCTTTCCAAAACTCGGAGCATTGCCTGGGACAGAGCATCATCCCCGGCACCTCAATCATGAGACTCTACCTCTGTTGTCGGTGGTACCAGTGCATCTGCTGCCGGCACATGTCCTGAATACGAAGATTCAGCCTGAGCATTACCTCGGCCACGTCCACGGCCTTTTCAACGAGCTGCTCGTGTACTTATTTTGTATTATCTGATTAAGAATTTTATGAATCAGTTTAATATTTCAGTGTTTGTTACAGATGTCTTATGAATAATAGTAATTCAGAGTTTGAGTTTGTTTCCTTTTGCGGTAGCCTAGCTACAGTCTCAGTCTACTTATCAGAGTTTCTATAGTTCCAGTGTTACCCAAACTAAAGTATCATGATAAGGTTTTGTACAAGCATATAACAGATATTTCAGAAACAATCAGAAAGGCTCAAAAAACTTACAAACTTCAGCCGGAGATTCGATGTGCCACCTTCTAAAAAAACCTAATTTTAGAAAACCGTTTTCAATCTTAAAAATCATCTATTTGTAAAGAGAAAATATTGGAAACATTATCGAAAACAATTTATAATCAAGTTCCAAAAAAAATGATTTTCGAAAACCTTTATTCAGTGTTTCTTTACAAACTCTCGTTTTTAGACCCATTCCACAGCCGAGTTGTTACAACTAGGCTTTGATACCACTAAATGTTACACCCCAAACCCGGCCCAGACGTTATGGCCAGATCTGATGTGTCACATGGACTTACGACTTAGTATGCATTCGTTGGTTTAAGTGATTAGGGTGGTCTTTGTAAAAATAGCGGTTGAATGAAAAGCCATTTTATCAATCTTTAGGCTATCCATTTGTTGTGCTTGTTGAGTCTTGAAAACGTTGATTAATTTTGAAAACCCGCGCAACCTAACACTAGTAGTTTTGTCATAGTATAAATATAATCAGAAAATAAAACCATAGTGGAAAAAAAATTAAATAGCGGCCTTGTTACAACTTAAAACCCAAAATTAAATTAGAATATAAAAATAATAAAAATAAACTAACTTAGAAAAACCAACTTTGTAGAGGCCACTTCGAATCCCTCACAGCTCCAAGCCTACTATGGTTGGGGATTTCCTGCAGAGATGAAAATAAAGGGTAAGTTCGGTAAACTCAGTGTGTAACATAACCCAACCATAGCCCAAAACAAATCAAACCTCAGAATCAGACTTATCTGGGCCTTGGCCCAGTACAGAAATCAGAATGAAACCCATAGGCCCATAGCAGATACAGAACAAATATATCATGAATGCAGAAATCCCAACCCAGAGCCATCCATAACACCCCCGTACCAGCCTTACACCATGTAGGGAGACTACTCGACCCACCCAACCGCTACACACCACAGAAATTGTAGCGAGGCTGCCAGATATTGTGACGAAGTCACCAGATACAGATATTATGGCTAGTCCACCAGAACAGATATATATATGTGGTGAAGCCAGCAGATTGCAACGAGGCTGCTAGATATTGTGACGAAGTCACCAGAATATATATATGTGGCGAGGCCACCAAATTGCAGGGAGGCTGCCAGAACGCTTCCTCCATCATTATAAACCCATGTCCCATGCAACAGAAATAATATGTCATGGCATACGTATACAAAAGCAGAACATCATGCTTTTCAGAAAAAAATAACCCTAGGGGTAAAATCGTAATTTCGCATGTATAAGCGTATTTCAGTAATTATTACTTATTGCTAAGGTTTCATGGTCATTCTAACGTTTACCAAGTAATCAGAAGTACTTACCTCGTCTTTTTACTAAAGTGGGCCCGTTGGCCCATTGGCCCGGGATCAACCAAGAAGGGTATGCCTACTCTCCTCGTGGTTTGCTCTATTTAAAGCCAGCTCTCTATCTACTCTTATGTTAGCTTCCCGATGTGGGATCCCTCCATCACAAGAGTTTAAAACCAACACCAACTCTTGCCGTCCCAACATAAAAAAATAATCAACCTTTGCATGCCAAGGGATTCGAACAAAAGTCCTCTCACATGCCAACTCACGCCAACACCACTAGGCCAGCAACTCATTTGTGTCATAAATCTAACACATTAAACTTTAAAGTGCACTTACTTGCTTCCAGATTTATTGAAAAGAAAAACCAAAATATATTGCAAGAGCCAAGACTTGAACCTTGGACCCCTTGCTTCCTCTATGGCGTCACTTCCTTGTCCTCTAAATGGCGCCACCTTGCCACTACACCACACTCCTTTTTGTGTCATCTTTTACCCCTTTACTCTTAAAAGCCCAAACGCCAATTGCATCACCTATTCATAAAATTAAAATTCTGAAGACTACTACGGATTTAACTTAAGTTTGGGCCTTCCAAAGGCCCACTAACCTACTAAAATATATATTTTAACCAACAAGAACACACACAAATTTTAAAAATCACAGAAACACAGAAAACCCAAAAATTCGGGTGTTACAGACTAGGATTCGTGGTCTCGAAACCATCATTCCGATTAGGGTCTAAATCAGACTGTTATAGATTGGATCGATACCGCCGTAGCATAAACACATGAAAAACATTATGAATGCAATCAAGCTCTGGTGGTAAAGCTAACCAATATGCAACTAGTCCAATTCTTTCAGTAATCTCATATGGTCCAATAAACTATGGACTTAGTTTTCTTTTGCGTCCAAATTGGAGGACTTTCTTCCAAGGTAACACCTTCAAGAATACTTTGTTACCAACTTGAAATTCTATTTTTTTTTGTTTCAAATCCGCGTAGGACTTTTTACGATTAGAGCTGCTTTCAAACTCTCCCGAATTACGTTTACCTTTTCCTCGGCCTCTTTGACCAAGTCAACTATGTGTAACTTTTTCTCACGGAGTTCTGTCCAATACAATGGAGTTCTACATTTATGACCATACAAGTCTTCATACGGTGCCATTTTAATACTAGACTGGTAACTGTTATTATAAGAAAATTCGACCAAAGGAAAATACCTTTCCCAGTTACCTTCAAACTCAAGTACACAACACTGAAGCATGTCTTCCAAGATCTGTATTACCCGTGTAGATTGACCATCTGTCCGGGGATGAAATGCAGTACTAAAGTGTAACTAAGTTCCCAGAGCTTATTGTAAATTGCTCCAAAATCAAGATGTAAACCGAGGATCTCAATCTGAAATAATGGAGATAGGCACCCTATGCAATCTGACAATCTCTGAAACATATAACTCAGCCAATCTATCCAAGGAAAAATCCATACGTACTGGAATAAAGTGTGTAGACTTTGTCAACCGGTTCATAACCGACTGTAATAGTCCAGAAGGCAACTGATGTTCAGCTTTTACTTGTTGAATCTTTGTTCATTGTGAGATGTAAACTTTCGATAATGCTCTGTATCCCTATTTCAGTGACGAATAAGGGCTAGGGGTGTTACATGACTAAGCATAATTATATTTTTAATAGTTTATTCTACCTCAATTCCCAATCTGTCAGTCTCCAAGCAAGAAATATATGAATAGGTTGAACCAATGTCAATCAAACCAAAGTATTTTACAAAATTAATTGTAAAAGTATCTACTACGATGTTGGCTGCATCACAGCCCTCCCTACGTGTAGCCGCAATAAAAATTGTAGGTTCTCTTGCATCAGCTTGGTTAGCATCCTAGCCAGATGCTCTCTGTCTTTGCCCAACATTGCCACCCTATTTTGAGCTTGACCTCTCTAAGGTAGTTGCCAAACTCTATGGTTCCAAACTTTGTTCTATTCTGAGGCTTGCATCTACTCATTACGAAGTGGACAATCACTGATCTTATGGTCTAAAAAAGGATCCATATCTATGGCCTACACTGGAGCTTCTCTAGCATTGACCTGGATGTCTATTGCAACAAGTAACACAATTTTGGGCTCCCCGCCATCAAAAATAGTAGCAACATTCTACTATGGTCTATCATCTTAAGCCTACTTATTAGGTCGTGTGGCCTAGACAGTAGGACTAACATCTCTCTTAGCAAGGACTCTAGCCTTGTCCCTCCTCTTGCGTTCCATACGCCTCACTTCCTTAAGAATCTTGGTTTTCTTCACTAAATTTTTGAAAGCCCTTTCCTAATGAGGGCCTATAATCACCATCAATTTGTATCTCAGTCTATTTTCAAACCTGACGCACCTATCTTATTCAGTTGTAATCATTCCTTGAGCATACCGACTCAGCCTTAAAGATTTGACCTCATACTCAGCCACACACCTATCTCCCTGTTTGAGCTCAATGAACTCCAACCTCCGAGCTTTGACATATTTGGTACCCACATATTTATTATAGAAAGTATCCAGGAAATATTCCCATGTAGTCTTATGCCCCTCACAATGGCCTACCACCAGTGATAAGCCTCATCCCTCAATAGCAATACCATACCCTTCAATTTATACTCCACAGTATATTCAATATCATCTAAAATTCTTTCTGTTGCCCCTAACCAGTATTCTACTACTGTGAAGTCATCCCAACAACAACCCTAAACAATTCTGCACCATTAGATTGAAACCTTTCTACGATAGTCCCTGGACCTCTAGACCCATTTTGGGTTCCCACTACGCATTGTATCACTCTAAGCATGGACTATGACATAACATCATCAGTAGACTCATGATGGTTCTCCTCTACAAAGACTTAGAATGCACAAGCTATTCAAGGGAATAGGAAGTTAAGCTTTCCAAATGATGTAGGTTCACATATTAGTACATTGTACCATGAAACAAGTGATGAGAGCTCACGAGCTTGTGCTTTCTTGAGTTCAAACATGTTTGTGCAGTGTGTTGGAGGTTCTATTGGTGTTCAGGCAAAAATTCATTTAGGTGGCTAATATGGTGTTCCGTAGCTCGGGTCTGATGATTGAACTGAGTATGGGTGTTACTGACACGTCTAATTCTTCTTAAAGGAGAGCTTCTTTAGCAATTGTCTATTTAATCAAAATTGTATTCTCGTTCTTCAATTACTTGTATTCCTTATATAACTGAGTGTAAATCTCACATACCATTCCTCATTTGCCTAATATCACCTTAAAAGTTTTTAAGAAATCCTTATCAGTCCCATCATTAGAATCTTCGTCAAAATATTCTTCACCAATTATATTGGTAGCAAAAATAATGAAGTTTTTATGATCCACTTCTAAATTAGATCAATTAGAAGAGTCCTCATTAGTCTGAGTTACATAGAGTGATGTTTTCTTCTTTCCAGAGTGTTAGTACACTCAGATTGTATGTGACCTTATCTTTAACATTCATAACATTTCACACCCTTCTTCTTGTCCTTCTCGACTTCTTCCTTGATCATAATTCCTTTTGACTTACTTTTGGGAACATTGGAATTGGCTTTGAACTTCTTGAATCTTCTTGTCTATTTATTGAACAATCCATTGAAATTTTAATAAGGTTATTTACTCCTACAGATCTTCTGCGGTAGCATTTTGTACTTTACCTCATCCAAATTCATCTGAAAGCTTTGTAAGGAATCAACAAGTTCATCAATGACTAACCTCTCAAGATCCTTGGCCTATTCAATGGATGTGACCGTCATAGAACACCTTTTGAGGAGAGACCATAATACCTTTCTCACTAGCTTGGTATTCGAATACTCCTTTCCTAAGGCAAAGCCTAATTTGATAAGTCACATAGCTTGGCATAAAATTCACCAATTATTTCTAAATTTTGCATCTTTAGGCTCTTAAACCTTGAAGTTAGTATTTGCATCTTTTTCATCCTTGATGAGTAGTCTCCAGAATATCCCAAGAAGTCTCTGCAACTATGCACTTAACAATCCTTTTGAATATTGTATATCAATTCCACAAAATATTGCATATAAGTCCTTTGAGTTAGCATTTTCCAGCTTTTCTTCCTCAATGGTCCACTGTGTTTATTTCTTCATTATCAGTCCACTTTCAATGTCAAATTTGGGGTCTCCTATCAAGTAAACATAGCAAGCCATGTCTTCTTATTAATTCACTTAATGTAGGTGTTCATGTGTGCTTTCCAGTAAGCATTCCAGTAAACATATTTGCCAACTTTGAGCATAGGGGACCTTGAAGTATAGATTGAATCTTGTAGCACTATTGATCTCCACTAGCTACTTTAAGTGGTAGGCTCTGATTTCAATTGTTAGATCAAATAGTTGCTAAAAATCAAACGAATAGGGTGATGGAGTGACAAGGGAGTGGGCACTTCTTCACCACTAAAATGAATAACATAATACAAAAGAGTTGTTTACGCAGTTCAATTTTCCCATATCTACAACCCTTACTCAATAAGAAATATCCACTCTCTTCAACAATTACAACAAGTGATCCTAAACTATCAAACCCTATGACAACTTCCCTTACCTTTATACCTTCAAGATTCAGTATTCTCACTATTATATTCACCTCTTGTGAATTCAATACTAATAAAATAATGTTCCTCACAAGGAATGATTATGTAACACCTTCGACTCGATTCGATTCACCAAATCTGAATCTCGTGTGTTACCACATGAATACATATATAAATTTAAACTATTATTGCAAACCACGATTAGTTACAAATTCGATTGATCACATAAACAATAATGACATATACAAAGATAAGTATAATAATTTAATTGCAAAACTTATCATCTAATATCATAACTTATTTCATTGATCCTGTAATGCCCTCGACTTGACTCGATCTACCGTATAATAATTTTTTCTTTTTCTTTTATTCATTGATGTAAATGTCTCATTAAAATAGTAACTGAATCTCTTATGGCATACATTGTATGGGTTACATTTACAACTTAATAAAACATTAAACTTTCCTACTTTCTTTTCTTAGTCTATGGTGTACAACTTGGTGTGCTACTTATTCATTTAGGTTCAAAACTTTAGCTATAAACATATTAAATGTCTATTCAAATGACTTATGTAATGTCTACTCAAATGAATTATGTGCAGACTTTGACACTCCATTTGTTTCCCTCTATATGTATAACATCCCAACACATCGCTTCCTTGGCATAGCCCTGACATCGTCTTTCTCGGCGTACATTCCTTTGTAGACATGAAAATAGAAAAAAGTTTTTTAAGTTTATAAGAACTTAGTGAGCTAACCCTTAGAATATGTTTTTCAATCATTCTATGTTGCACATGGTATATACCACATCCTTGGGTATTTCTTGACCTTTCTCCCTTCTTTGGCGAGTACAGTACTGAGGCTACCATATTTCTTTCTTTAAAACCACTTTACCCTTTCTTGGGCGTACTGTTCTTAACATTTCTTTAATTTCTATCACTTTTCTTACTTACATTTACTTCATTCTTAACCTCTTCACTTGCCTTATTATCAAACTTAATAACTTATTTCATACTCACTAGTCTTATCATTTTCTTCGGACAGGGTAGACTACGTTCAATAGTTATCTCAGAATTTTCTAAATCTTCCTTTCCTTAGTATCCTTCGTATTCTTACTTTTAACTTGTATCTTTACTTCGCCGCAAACTCTAGTGCAAACTAGCCTTTCTATCAATCCTTTGTAATTATACAGAGTTCACCATTTGTTCAGTGTCAGTCTAAGGAGTTGTCTTCAGATACTCATCATGAATATCGTTCTTTAGATTCTGCCACAAAGTGTAACACCCCGGCCTAGACGTTATGACCGGATCTGATGCGCCACATCGAAGCGTTCAAAACATTCCGTATTACTTAGTTGGAAAACTTAGTTGGTGTTGTAAAAGACACTTTTAAAAGTAGGTTAAAGTGAACGGAAGCTGTGCACCAGGTAGGAAACCAGGAAGAAGAGGAGGTGAGTCTGGCGGACTGCTTAAGTACCAAGCTCCCTTCAGATCCAATCCTAGACATGCACACCGCCATTGCCACACTCTAACATCTAGTATAATTTTGAGAAAACTGTTTGGTTATGTCCATCTTGGGAAAATGATTAAGGTTGAAAACGTTTGCTTAGCGGAAGTCTTACTTGTATTCGTGTTATTTTGAAATCACTTAATGTTTTTGAAAACGCGTCCTAGAGCTAATCTATTTCGTTAGTTATCATAGATCCGTTTTATCATAATAGAATTAAATAATAAAGAAACAACCCAAACCATAAAAATAATTAGCGGCCTTATTACAAAAAAAAACCCAAAACCATAAACGAAAAATATGGAAAATCTAGTTCACCGGAAGAAAACGAATTTGCAGAAAACGTGTGGCCACTCTGAATCCCGCCCAGCTCTAAGTCCACCAACTAGGGCTCACCTGCAAGGATGGAAGAAAAAGGGGTGAGTTTGGGAGAACTCAGTGTATACAGAAACCCATCTAAAGCCCAAATCAGCTCGAGCCCATTGGGCCTAAGCCCCATTCAGATAACAGTACACAGTGGACGGAAGCCCTTTTCAGAATACAGTAGCAAGGCCTTAGCCCCTTTTTACATAACAGTGTGGCACGTAGGCCCAGTTCAGTAACATAGGTAACAATAGTAGTAATGCATGCAAACCCATCTGGGGAGACTACTCAACCCACCAACCGCTACATTGCCCCGTACCAGCCCTACACTCCATGTGGGGAATATCTCAACCCACCCAGCCCTACACTCCACAGTTGCAGCAACGCTACTCAAATATCAGTAAGTTAAGGCAAAGCCTCCAGTACGTGGATGAACCACTTTCAATACTTCCTCCATCAATACCCCAATCCCATCCAACAGATATTAATAAAGCATATCATGTATAATACAGTATTAATCAATCATGCAGTTTAGCTAATTTAAACCCTAGGGGTATTTCGGTAATTATGCTCTTTAGGGGTAATTTCGTACTTACGCAACTACACAAGTTATTTCAGAAATTTTTAGCCATTTTATACAATTTGGTTCCACCATCTAACTAACATGCTACTTTGCCCATCTCTTACCCATATTGGTCCGTAAGCCCATTGGGCCCAGTTTTGGCCCATCGAGGCCCTCTTTTTCTGAAATACATTAAGACGTCACACAAACATACTTACCACCTTGCGGTGCTAGATCTAACCATCACTCTACGTCTTGAGAGCATTCGCATACTCACAAGCCCATGAAATGCCAGAATTTCGGCATTTCGGCTTTTGCCGAATTGAACTAAGAAAGGGTGTTCGGTACACACCTGATTCGTGACGACTGCTACTGAGATCTCTTCCGATGTCCTACAATTGATTAGCACAGTTCTTATTTACAAACCATAATCACTAAACCCCAAAACTTACTTATCCATGATCGAACCATGTCCCTAAAAGCCTTTGAAACCTTACCTTTTTGCCAAAATCGATAGCTAACTCCGAATCCGATTGCTCCAACAACCCACACCTTCAATCCAACACTTAAGAAGACACTAATAATTGAAAGAAAACGTCAGTTAAAAACCCTTAGACCCACATGCCCAAATCGACAGCCTCCCTAGATTTTAGGGACTTCGGCTTTTCCTAACTTTGTAAAATATGACCAGATCTGAGATGATGAACACTTACCCCTTACTCCTCTTTGGTCTCCATGCAATCTGATGCAGATTTATCTTTCAAACGACGGTAGAACTCGACTCCCAAAGTTTTGAAGTTTCGGCTATAAGCCCCCAAATCTATGGTTTTTCGGCTTTTGGGTGATGAAGGAGATGACAATGTGGAACTAGAACCTGGATGTAGAATTGCCGACAGGTCTCTAGAGTTCAGAAAGAATAATCGTTGATTAATGGAAACACAATGTTAAAGGGTTTGGCTCTGAAGAAATCGGTACCTGTAATGTGTGTTCAAGATTTCGGCTTTTATGGATTCGGCAAAAGTATTGATGAACAGCAGAATTGATGAATAGTTTTGAAGAAGAAAAATAGAAAAAGAAGAATAGGGGAAGTGGTAGTTTCGGCTAGAGAGGAAAAAGAGAGAAAAGAAAAACCTTGTGATGTTTGAGCAAAAAGGAACGGCACCACTCAATACCCTAGGTGCCGAAATACTAACCTCATAACCCTCTGCCGATTTTTCCCCCTTCAATTCCCAAAATTCGGCCAACTCCTAACCTCTCTCCTAATCCCTTAAATCTCTCCCCTTATCACTCCTTAATCCAAGCGTTTGGACTGATCCAAACTCTGCTTCAGCAGAATCCACCTGGACTCCAACACTACCCCTCCTGCACTTAAAAATAAATGCATCTATTTGTCAACACAGGGAATCAATCCCATGCCTCCCTCAAAGCTCCACACGCCACCTTTTTAGGAGCCTAGTGGTGTCACCCTGGCCACTTTACCAAGGCTCTTTTTGTGAAGCAATTTACCCATCACTCCACTTAAAGGCCACTTAGTCAGAACCCCTAACTCCTAAGTCCAAAAATTCAATAATTCAACCAGGTTTTGGCCAACACATGGGCCTTCTATAAGCCCATTTACCTACTCAAAATATTAATTCACATCCAAATACAAAATTTTAAAATCTTTACAAAATATTGAAAACCGCGAATAAATCTGAAAATCAGGATGTTACAACTCTACCCTCCTTAAAGAAATTTCGACCTCGAAATTTTACCTTATTCGAATAGTTGAGGATACTGTTGACGCATAGCCCCCTCAGTCTCCCAAGTAGCTTCTTCCTTGCCATGGTTCCTCCAAAGTGCTTTCACTAGTGGAACTGATTTCCTTCTCAACACCTTGACGTCACGATCAAGTACTTGCACAGGTTCCTCTTCGAAGGTTAAATCTGACTGTACTTCGATTTCTGCAACTGGTATGATATGAGTTGGGTCAGATCGATACCGCCTCAGCATGGATACATGAAAAACGTCGTGGATACGATGCAGTTCTGGTGGTAACTCTAGCTGATAAGCCACTGGTCCAACCCACTTAACAATTCGGTAAGGCCCAATAAACCGTGGGCTCAACTTACCCTTCTTACCAAATCTCAAAATTTTCTTCCAAGGGGAAACCTTCAAGAAAACCATATCCCCAACAGCGAACTCAATCTCTTTTCGCTTCAGATCCGCATATGACTTCTGTCTATCAGATGCCTCTTTTAACCGATCCCTTATCAGCCTAACCTTGCTTTCAGTGTCTGCCACCAATTCTGGTCCAAGCACTCGTCGTTCACCCAACTCTGTCCAACACGTCGGCGTACGACATCTTCACCCATAAAGCGCTTCATATGGTGCCATCTGAATACTTGCTTGATAGCTGTTATTGTAAGCAAACTCTGCCAATGGTAAGTAGTCCTTCCAACTTCCACGAAAATCAATGATACAACCTCTCAACATATCCTCCAGAACCTGAATAACCCTTTCTGACTGTCCATCTGTCTGTGGGTGAAAAGCAGTGCTAAAATCCAATCGTGTACCCAACGCTTCCTGCAACTTCCGCCAAAATCGAGATGTAAACCTAGGGTCTTGATCAGAAATTATCGACACTGGCACCCCATGCAGTCGCACTACCTCCGCCACATATAACTTGGCCAACTTTTGCAGTTAGTAGTCGGTACGAACAGGTATGAAATGAGGAGATTTTCTTAACCTATCCACAACCACCCACACCGAATCTTTCTTGCTGGGTGACAAAGGTAACCCACTCACAAAGTCCATTGTTACTCTTTCCAACTTCCATAGCGGAATTTTCACAGGTTGCAGCAATCCCGAAGGCAATTGGTGCTCAGCCTTAACCTGCTGGCACGTCAGACATTTCCCAACAAATTCAGTCACCTCCCATTTTAATCTGGGCCACCAGTACACTTCTCGCAAGTCTCGATATAACTTATTCCCTCCAGGATGCATGGCACAGAGTCCACCATGAGCCTCTTTTAGAATTAACTGCCTCAATTCAGGGTCCTTTGGAATACAAACCCTTCCACGAAAGCACAGAACTCCTTCAGTGTTCAACCCAAAATCCTTGTTCTCACCACTCTTAACTTACTGGAACCGGAGAGCTAATGAATCGTCCTTCAACTGTTTTTCCTTAATCTGCTCAGTCCAAGTAGGCCTTACCTGCAGTTCTGCCAACAAGCTTCCATCGTCGTACAGACTTAATCGTGCGAACAAGGCTCTCAAATCAGTAACAACCCTTTGACTCAACGCATCCGCCACCACATTAGCCTTTCCTGGGTGGTACTCTATCGAACAGTCGTAGTCTTTAAGCAACTCCACCCATCTTCGTTGCCTAAGGTTCAACTCTTTCTGAGTCAACAAATACTTTAGGCTCTTATGATCTGTGTATATGATGCACTTTTCCCCATATAAGTAGTGTCTCCTAATTTTTAATGCAAAAGTCACCGCTGCTAGCTCAAAATCATGCGTAGGGTAATTCACCTCATGAGCCTTAAGCTGTCGCGATGCATAAGCGACCACCTTGCCCTCTTGCATCAGTACGCAACCTAACCCCACATGCAACGCATCGCTGTATATAGTAAAGTCCTTCCCAGACACCGGTTGAATCAACACTGGCGCTTCGGTCAATACCTTTTTCAACCGATCAAAAGCTTTTTGCTGTTTCTTGGTCCAGACAAATGGTATTCCTTTCCTTATGAGTTTTGTCAAGGGTGCCGCCATTACTAAGAAACCCTCCACAAACCTTCTGTAGTAACCTGCTAACCCTAGAAAACTCCGAATTTCTGATACGAGGATTGCTTCAATTTTACGAGGATCCACCTTAATCCCCTCGGTAGAGACCACATGCCCTAGGAAAGTTACCTCCCTCAACCAGAATTCACACTTGCTGAATTTCACGTAGAGCTCCTTTTCCCTTAACACTTGCAGCACAATACGGAGATGCTCATCATGCTTCACCTCCGTTTTAGAGTATACTAGGATATCGTCGATAAAGACGACTACGAACCGATCCAAGTAAGGTTGGAATACTCGGTTCATCAGATCCATAAAAGCTGCAGGTGCGTTCGTCAGCCCAAACGGCATGACCACAAACTCATAATGTCCATATCGAGCTCGAAATGCTGTTTTATGAATATCCCCTTCTTTTACCCTTAGCTGATGGTATCCAGAACGAAGATCGATTTTGGAGAATAACGAAACTCCCCTCAGTTGATCGAACAGGTCGTCAATCCTTGGTAGTGGATACTTATTCTTAATCGTCAGTTTGTTCAACTGGTGATAATCGATGCACATGCGCATCGTTCCGTCCTTTTTCTTCACAAACAGGACCGGTGCTCCCCAAGGAGACACACTAGGCCTAATGAAGCCTCTATCTAACAACTCTCCAATTTGAGCCTTCAGTTCCACTAACTCCTTCGGTGTCATCCTATAGGGTGCAATAGATACTGGAGCTGTTCCCGGCAACAAATCGATTCCAAACTCAACTTCCCGATTCGGAGGTAATCCAGGAAGCTCTTCCGGAAAAACATCCCGGAATTCCCTAACAGTTCTGATGGTGTCCACAGTCAGATCCTCAGTTTCAGCTTGGCTTACCAAAGCCAGATATGCCTCGCACCCCTTGTGCATCAGTTTCTCAGCCCTCAACGCCGATACTACATTGGATAAGTAATCCCTCCGTTCTCTAATAATCAGTACCTCTTCATCATTGACAGTCCTTAACACCATCCTCTTAGCTGCACAATCCAAAGTTGCCTTATGCTTGGTCAATAAATCCATCCCTAGTATCAAATCGAATTCTTCAAGCGGTAACTCCATCAAATCCCCACAGAAAACCCTGCCTTGAACCTCCAGAGGCACCTCCTTGAAGAGTTTCTCTACCTTAACCGAATGACCTAAAGGACTTATCACAGACACCCCACACACAGTCTCCTCGAAGTGCACACCCAGTGCCCCAGAAATGTTATATGCCACATATGAATGGGTTGATCCCACATCAATTAGAGCAGAATAAGGTACACCATAGATAAAAAACGTACCAGTTATGACATCAGGTACGTCACCCTCCTCGCAGCGACAAGTAGCATACACCAAAGCTGGCTGACGAGCATCCGCATTACCAATACCCCTGCCGGGTGCCCCACATCCATGGCCATTACCACCGCGACCTTATCCACGACCTCTTGGCAGCGGCGGACCATCCCTCATAGGTTGAGCCGGTCGCACAGCCCCTTGTTCGGCCACCTGAGCCTGAGTGGCCCTCCTAGGACAATCCTTAATCCTATGCTCCTTAGACCCACAACGAAGACAAGCCCCAGAATGCTTCCAGCACTCTCCTTGATGCATTCTGCCGCAATCCCCACAAGCTTGCGGTCTACCTGTGTTCACCGGAACTGCTCGAACCGGTTCCTCCATCCTAGCTCTCTTAACATTTTGATTTGCAGCACCCGCTGGTCCAGCATCCCTCTTGAACCGATTCCGATCCCTATCACGATTCTTCCGTTCAGTTTGTTTCACCTCCTCGGCTATCTTAGCCTTCTCTACCAGTGCAGCGAAATCTTGCTCTCTCTGCGGAGCTATGAGCACCCTTAACTCATCTCTGAGACCATCCTCAAAACGAACGCTGCGCTCGTATTCGTTGGAAATGATGCCATTAGCATACCGACTCAATCGTAGAAACTCCGCCTCATATTCAGCAATGGTCTTATTTCCCCGAGTCAGATTCAAGAACTCCTTTCTGCGTGCATCCACATAGCTAGCTCCAACATATTTTGCCTTAAAGGTCTGTTTAAACAGCTCCCATGTTACCCTCTCAGCTAGGGTACCCTCTCTCACAGTAATCCACCACTGATACGCTTCATCCCGCAGCAACGACACCACCCCTTTCCACTTCTATTCTACTGAGCAGTCCAGGTCATCCATGATCCGCTCTGTGGCTTCCAACCAGTACTCAGCCACATTTGGGGCCACTCCGGATACGCCCCTAAAAATCTCAGCTCCGCTGGCCCGAAGGCGTTCAGAAATGGACCCCCTATTCATGGGCCTGATGTTAGCTCCGGCCACCCTTTCCAAAACCCTCAACATGGCCTAAGACAGAGCGTCATCCCCTGCGGCCTGGTCATACGGCCCATTTTCATTAACCAGTGGTGGACGTACCTCGCCAGCTGGCATGTGTTCAGATGACGCAGATCCAGCTTGAGTGCTCCCTTGGCCTCGACCACGGCCTCTTCCTCGAGTAGCCCTTGTACTCATAACGATTTATCTGATTACGAATTTTATGACATTAGTTTACTGGTTCCAATATTTATTACAGAATGTCTTATGAACAGATAGAGCATCAGAGTTATTTTCGCGCAATCACAATTTAGCTACGGTCCGAGTTTTGTAGCCCTAATACTACCTTATCAATAGCACTATCTCTAAGGCTCAGTACTATCTATAGTATTATTTCTAGTCCAGTTCCATATAAATATTTAAAGCAGAAAAAGAACACTTACAGACTTGGTACCGGGGATTCAGTGTGCCACTTCTTTATCAGTCCATAAGAAAACCCATGTTTTTGTTTACCGAAAATAAAAAGATTTCATTTGAAAACACTTTTATTTTAAAACTATTGATTTAACCTCGTTCAATAGAAAAACTTTGAACATCTTTGAAAAACTTATAGAAAAAAACTTTTTTTTAAAGATTTTCGGACCCGATCCACAGCCGAGTTGTTGCAACCAGGCTCTGATACCACTGATGTAACACCCCAAACCCGGCCTAGACGTTATGACCGGATCTGATGCGCCACATCGAAGCGTTCAAAACATTCCGTATTACTTAGTTGGAAAACTAGGTGGTGTTGTAAAAGACACTTTTAAAAGTAGGTTAAAGTGAACGGAAGCTGTGCACTAGGTAGGAAACCAGGAAGAAGAGGAGGTGAGTTCGGCGGACTACTTAAGTACCAAGCTCCCTTCGGATCCAATCCTAGACATGCACACCGCCATTGCCACACTCTAACATCTCGTATAATTTTGAGAAAACCGTTTCGTTATGTCCATCTTGGGAAAATCATTAAGGTTGAAAACGTTTGCTTAGCGGAAGTCTTACTTGTATTCGTGTTATTTTGAAGTCACTTAATGTTTTTGAAAACGCGTCCTAGAGCTAATCTATTTTGTTAGTTATCATAGATCTGTTTTATCATAATAGAATTAAATAATAAAGAAACAACCCAAACCATAAAAATAATTAGCGGCCTTATTACAAAAAAAAACCCAAAACCATAAACGAAAAATATGGAAAATCTAGTTCACTGGAAGAAAACAAATTTGCAGAAAACGTGTGGCCACTCTGAATCCCGCCCAGCTCCAAGTCCACCAACTAGGGCTCACCTGCAAGGATGGAAGAAAAAGGGGTGAGTTTGGGAAAACTCAGTGTATACAGAAACCCATCTAAAGCCCAAATCAGCTCGAGCCCATTGGGCCTATGACTCAGATAACAGTACACAGTGGACGGAAGCCCTTTTCAGAATACAGTAGCAAGGCCTTAGCCCCTTTTTACATAACAGTGTGGCCCATAGGCCCAGTTCAGTAACATAGGTAACAATAGTAGTAATGCATGCAAACCCATCTGGGGAGACTACTCAACCCACCAACCGCTACACTGCCCCGTACCAGCCCTACACTCCATGTGGAGAATATCTCAACCCACCCAGCCCTACACTTCACAGTTGCAGCAACGCTGCTCAAATATCAGTAAGTTGAGGCAAAGCCTCCAGTACGTGGATGAACCACTTTCAATACTAACTCCATCAATACCCCAATCCCATGCAACAGATATTAATAAAGCATATCATGTACAATACAGTATTAATCAATCATGCAGTTTAGCTAATTTAAACCCTAGGGGTATTTCGATAATTATGCTCTTTAGGGGTAATTTCGTACTTACGCAACTACACAAGTTATTTCAGAAATTTTAGCCGTTTTATACAATTTGGTTCCACCATCTAACTAACATGCTACTTTGCCCATCTCTTTCCCATATTGGTCCGTAAGCCCATTGGGCCCAGTTTTGGCCCATCGAGGCCTCTTTTCTGAAATACGTTAAGAAGTCACACAAACATACTTACCACCTTGCGGTGCTAGATCTAACCATCACTCTATGTCTTGAGAGCATTCGCATACTCACAAGCCCATGAAATGCCAGAATTTCGGCATTTCGGCTTTTGCCGAATTGAACTAAGAAAGGGTGTTCGGTACACACTTGATTCGCGACGACTGCTACTGAGATCTCTTTCGATGTCCTACAATTGATTAGCACAGTTCTTATTTAAAAACCATAATCACTAAACCCCAAAACTTACTTATCCATGATCGAACCATGTCCCTAAAAGCCTTTGAAACCTTACCTTTTTGCCAAAATCGATAGCTAGCTCCGAATCTGATTGCTCCAACAACCCACGCCTTCAATCCAACACTTAAGAAGACACTAATCATTGATAGAAAATGTCAGTTAAAAACCCTTAGAGCCACATGCCCAAATCGACAGCCTCCCTAGATTTTAGGGACTTCGACTTTTCCTAACTTTGTAAAATATGACCAGATCTGAGATGATGAACACTTACCCCTTACTCCTCTTTGATCTCCATCCAATCTGATACAGATTTATCTTTCAAACGACGGTAGAACTCGACTCCCAAAGTTTTGAAGTTTCGGCTATAAGCCCCCAAATCTATGGTTTTTCGGCTTTTGGGTGATAAAGGAGATGACAATGTGGAACTATAGCCTGGATGTAGAATTGCCGACAGGTCTCTAGAGTTCAGAAAGAATAATCGTTGATTAATGGAAACACAATGTTAAAGGGTTTGGCTCTGAAGAAATCGGTACCTGTAATGTGTGTTCAAGATTTCGGCTTTTATGGATTCGGCAAAAGTATTGATGAACAGCAGAATTGATGAATAGTTTTGCAGAAGAAAAATAGAAAAAGAAGAATAGGGGAAGTGGTAGTTTCGGCTAGAGAGGAAAAAGAGAGAAAAGAAAAACCTTGTGATGTCTGAGCAGAAAGGAGCGGCACCACTCAATACCCTAGGTGCCGAAATACTAACCTCATAACCCTCTACCGATTTTTCCCCCTTCAATTCCCAAAATTCGGCCAACTCCTAACCTCTCTCCTAATCCCTTAAATCTCTCCCCTTATCACTCCTTAATCCAAGCGTTTGGACTGATCCAAACTATGCTTTAGCAGAATCCACCTGGACTCCAACACTACCCCTCCTGCACTTAAAAATAAATACATCTATTTGTCAACACAGGGAATCGATCCCATGCCTCCCTCAAAGCTCCACACGCCACCTTTTTAGGAGCCTAGTGGTGTCACCCTGGCCACTTTACCAAGGCTCTTTTTGTGATGCAATTTACCCATCACTCCACTTAAAGGCCACTTAGCCAGAACCCCTAACTCCTAAGTCCAAAAATTCAAAAAATTCAACCAGGTTTTGGCCAACACATGGGCCTTCTATAAGCCCATTTACCTACTCAAAATATTAATTCACATCCAAATACAAAATTTTAAAATCTTTACAAAATATTGAAAACCACGAATAAATCTGAAAATCAGGATGTTACACAAAGGTGTTCTTTTTTAGCAGAGTTTTCCCCCAGATGTTCCTTTAAGAGAGATAGCCGCAAAGGCATTCTTTTTACTAAGATAGCCATAAAGACATCCTTTGGACAGAGATAGCCATAATGGCTCACTTTTAACTCAGATAACCACAAAAGCTCACTTTTATTTAGGATAGCCACAAAGGCATCCTTTCAGAGATAGCCATAAAGGCTCACTATTATAGAAATTGGTGTTTTTGGCAATAAGGATTCGTCTATATTCATTGTCGTGATATTTTTCCCTCATAGCTGATACTCACCCAACTGTCCTTTACATATTTCATATGATGTCATGGCCTAGCCAACGTCTTACACTATATGTTCTTTAGAGTGCCATAGCCATGGAATTTTCCTTATTGTATATTTATGTTTTTAGTCCCATCGGACCCCTTTAGACGACTTTGGAGATAGACACATGCTCATCATGCATACTCATACTTTATAAGTTTATTTCTTTTAGACTTCTTCATCACATGCACATTCATGGTTACATATATGTAACACATTCCCTAATACTTCATGCATAGACCCTAGATGCAATGACTTGCTCATGACAGACTTGTTCATGTCATCGTGACACACATGTACCTTACACATTCAAACATATTAACCTTAGAGATCATATCCATGTGAATTTTTCATGCAAGTTCATCAGACATACATTTCACACAGAATCATTAGACCATGCATTTTTACCAAAGTTCTAACATACATAATACATTTTCAGGAGTTGGCTTAGAGACTCACCTGACTTTCATCTTTAACAACTCTAATTATCAAATTTAGGCTTTTCTCGAGTAGATCGGAAGCTACTTTATGACACCCCAACTCGACCGGGATGGACCAGCCCAAATCCAAAGCTACAAAATAGCCACCGAATGCCTATTTTCATCGAAATCGAAATAGTGATTTCGAGACTACAAATTTGACATTAAAATATTTATTTCACTATTATTTTAATGCGGACAACATGCTAGTATTACCGTATACAAAATTTGTTAAGAAATTTTACTGTTTGAATTCTTAATTTCATAAAAAAGACTAAATAGCATAAAGTACAAAACTTGAGTTCCATAAGCTAAAGGTATGAAATGGCTATAGAAGCTTAATGCATGAGTCCTTGTATGGTAATTAGACCATTAATGAAGTTAGTGGATGTACATGGCTTGGTATTAGTGAAATTTTTAAAGTTTTAAAAGGGAAAAATAGTAAATGAGTAATTAAACTAAGTAAATAATGTTCATCTTCTTCATTTTCATCAAGCCACAATTGAAATTTCTTCTTTAAGCTATAGCTATGGTTTAGCCATCCCTCTTTTGCTTCATTGGTGTGTTTTTAAGGTCGTTTTTAATGATTTTTATGTTTTCAAGATTGTTGTAGCTTAATCTAGCTAGCCCGGGGAGTAATTTGTAAAATTGTTAAAAGGTTAGGGTTTTTCCATGAATGAATATGTATGATTATAAAATAAAATGGTTAGTTGTTGATAGTAAACAACTTTAGTTAAGCGATTTTTGATGAAATTGTCAAATGGGGATTAAACTAAAAAAATAAAATATATTTATGGTGAAATTGTGAAAAAAAAGAAATATAGGGCTTGCTAGGGATGTATATGAAATTTGGCTATAGTGTGTTAAAGATGAATTGCATGAATTTTAATTTTATGAGTTGGGGGTTAAATTGAAATGAAATCAAAATTATAAGGGCAAAAATATAATTTTGCTAAAATATGAATTTGGGTTAAATTGAATAAAATAAGTATTGAATTGAGCTAAATTTATTCATTTAGATCAAGACAAACCTCGTACAGATTTAGACCAGGGCAAAGATAAAGTTTCAGAATAGTCGCCTCCGTATCTACGTTTAATCGTCGAGGTAAGTTCGTGCAATTAAATTGTACTTACATGTTCTTGATTGAATTATACATGTATCGTGAATTGCCATATATATATATCGATAGCCTATCTAACGATGTTACGTTAACTACCGAGCCCTATTTGAACCTTACAAATTTGTAAGATACAAATGACATCTCATTAGGGTTTACATGATTCGGGTGCTGTTCCTGAATGTCCTACCGATGGTTGAGGTTCGGCATGTGTTGCGGATACTCCACAACTCGTGTGAGCAGCATCATGTAGCTACGATCCAACCCACATTTCTTGTGAGCAGACCCATTTTTACAGCTCGTGTGAGCATACATGTATAGAAATTGACGGACTATAATTATATGAGTTAGCACACTATGTGTGAGCTATCCCAGGTATCCAACGGTATTCTAGATGGTTCAAATGACATTATTTAGAAAGGAAATGGTAAGAGTTCGATACAAACCAAAAATATGAACACATGAAAAATTCATTGCATTGGTGATACATGATATACAAAAAGTTGATATGAATGATATATGTACGTAATATAGATTTAAGAGTTGAGCTCATCTATGACTATTACTTATGTTATATGCCTATGACTAACATGTCTGGTGTAAATTCTTAGGCTTTGGCCAAGTTGTGGTTGGATTATGTCATGATTAATATACTTATTTTGTGATGAAATGGTAAGTTGAGTTTTACATTATACGAACTTATGCTTAGTCTGTGTTATTTTTCATATTTTTTAATGAATTGGAAGCTCATTATGGTTGGAAGTTTATATCACACTATCCATTGGCTAAATCGATAGATTTTGGTGTTTTTATGTTTTGGTTATAATGGCATGTACAGGTATTTTGTTTGATGATGTAGCCATTTGTTTTGGCTTGTGTTTTATGGCATTTTGGATGATAGAGTGGTATTAAGTTGGCATGTATATATTTGGCCTTGTAAGGGTTGTTATGTTGATATATGTATGTGACCTTATGATGGTTGATTTTATAGTCCTTATGATGCATACATGATGGAAGTTGAATATGGTCATTTTGATATGAGGAATGTATTTGGTGCAACAGTCCAATTTTAGCTAAATCAGAACAGTGGTTTCAGAACCACAAATCCAATGTTGAAAAGTTATTTTAATATTATTTTTGATGTTTATAGCATGTGATTATATATGTGTGAAAGTTTCGTAAAATAATTTTAGTGTTTGAATGATTAATTTGATAAAAGGACTAAATCGCATAAAATGCAAAAGTGGCATTCTATATTTTAAATGTGTTTAATTGCTATGGTTGATTAAATGTGAAGTCCTTATGTTGTGAATAGACCATTTCTAGTGGGGATGGACATAAATTGACATATATTAGGTGATTTTATAATGGTTTCATTAAGGGTTAATATGGTAATTTGATTAATAAGTTATAATTTAATTAAACAAAATCAAATTTAACCTTCTTATCAACTTGTTGGCCAAATATTAAGAGAGAAAAGAAGCCATTTTTGAGTTTGAAGGTTCGGCTAGTGCATGCTGAAATTGTAAGTCCATTTTGACTCGATTTTTGATGATTTCTATATTTTTGTAATCGTTACTTCGTATTCTAGCTAGTCTGTGTCTTAATTTTTGAATTTGTTGATGATTTTGTGTAGTGTCATTGTTGAATCTATGTGCTTTGTGATGGTTGATGATGAAAAATGGAAGATCAATGTTAGATTAATATGTTTTGTTAAGTGATTTTGGCTAAAAATGCATTTTAGGGATTAATTTGTGAAAAGTGTAAATTATGTGGTTGAAATGTGAAATAAATATGAAATATGGCTGCTAAGGGCACTATGGTAATTTGTCCAAGCATGAGTTTTTTCAAATTTGGTGTAATTTGTGTTTTTGTGAAATAAGGACTAAATTGAATAAATGTGAAAATTTAGAGGCTAAAGTGTAAAAATGCTCAAATAGGTATTTTTGGATGAAATTGAATGAATAGGTGATTAAATGAGCTAAATTTGAATCCATATAGATGAAGAAAGAAAGAAATCAGATTTAGATTAGGGGAAATCGAAAGTTGTCGAGTAGTCGATCTAATCCGTTCATCATATATACGAGGTAAATTCATATGAAAATAAATACCTTTAAATTGGTTTATAAATGTTTATTTTTCATTGAATTGCTATGAATGTTGAACGAGCAAATACAAGCAAGAATCAACGAAGTTATGATACCCGAAAGTCTCGTACGAACCTTAGGAATAGTATAGGATACGAATGTCTTGACATTAGGATTAACGAGATGTGATTATGTGTAAGACCATGTCTAGAACATTGGCATCATTTTGCAATTACATGTAAGACCATGCCTAGGACATTGGCATAGTTATATGATTTCGTGTAAGACCATGTTTGGGACATTGGCATCAATATATGATAACATGTAAGACCATATCTGGGTTATGGCATTGTACGAGCTATATATATGATTTCCAAGTATCCTTAACATTTCTAAAAGGTTCAATGGGCAAAGTTAAGTCAAAAAAGAATGTGTGAACAAGTTAAGTGACTCAGGTACATACGAGATTCATATGAGTATTGAAAAAGGAAGTATTCACATGTGATATTGAATATGTATACATTGGGAAAGGTTTGTGAACTTATATGTGCTTATTCATAGTTTGCCTATTTGATGGAAATGGTGTTAATTCATGTGGTAATTTTATTTGTATATGGCTTGCTAAGCTTTTAAAGCTTACTTTGTATGTTCTTTTCCTATTTTATAGATTATCGAAGCTAGCTCAGACATCGGGGATCATCGAAAACCGTCATCACACTATCGACTACTTGTTGGTACTTTTGATACTATGTAAATATGGTATATGGCATGTATAGGCTTGTGAGTTGATGATAAATTTTGAATTATGATATTAGCCATGAGATTTGGCTTGTAAATGTTGGTGTGTATTTGGCCATATAAGTTGGCTTAATTCATGAGTTTGATAAGTGATATATGATGCATATAATGTCTTATGTTTTGGCAAGTTTAGTATAGATTCATGTGTTTGCTAGATGGTTAATTGATTTGGCTAATTATCAATGATGTGTCATGGTTGAGCAATGGCATGTTGTGAATTGATTTTAAGATGATGAATTGATATGTTTTGAGACACGAAATAGTTAATAAGATGGCGAGGAAATGCATATTTTTGGTTACGAATTTGAGTAGTGAAATGGATAGAATATAAATGGCATGAAATGTGCATGAAATGGTCATTTTTGGTTGTCTATTGTATGTGAAAATGATGCCAAATGAATACTTATAGGTATATGAATGATAGATGGGAATAATAGCTTAAATCAAGCCTATTTTCTTGCCATACGGTTGAGCACACAAGTTTGTAATTCGACCATATAACCCCCTAATCCTAATTAAAGCAAGTCAGTGAGTTACACGACTTAGACACACGAGCGTGCCTACTGGCCGTGTGTGACACACGGGATGGCATATAGACGTGTGGCCGGCTGTGTGACCCAAGTCAATATACCCTTCAATTTTCGCATGGTCATGGGACACGGGTTTGTCACTGGCCGTGTGATGCAAGTCAGTATGTATGCCCTGTTTCCACACGTGTCTGGTGGCCGTGTGAGGCACACGGCCCGTTCACACAGGCGTGTGAACCCTGTATGCATGAAAATTTTAGAAGTTTTCTGAAGTTTTTAAATCTTATCAATTTATTCCCTAATCTCTTTTAAGCATGTTTTAAGGTCTTGTAAGGCCTTATAAAGGACAATGTGAATGTGTTGAATGTATTTTGATTATGTTTGATTAATTTTTTTGTGTTAATAAATTCATGTATGTGAAATGTATGTTGTATGCTGTAATTGATTGGTAATGCCTCGTAGCCTTATTCTGGCGACGGATACAAGTTAGGGATGTTACATATGGCTTATGATGCTAAATGTTAAATGGTAAATTGGGTACTTGTGGATGTGATTTTGATATGTGAACAAAGTGGTAAGTTTTGGTTAAATTGTGCAAATGCTTATACATGTTTAAATGCTTTGTTTGGGGCGCCTTTGGGCATATTGGTTGAAAGCTTATGTACCTTATTTGAATAGCTTGATTATGCATGTTTTAAGTGCAATTTGAAGGCTTGTCATATGTGGAAATTTGATTGTAGGTATGTGGTTGAATGGGTGACAAAACTGGCTTGGAAATGACCTATTTTTCGTCCACATAGGTAGAGACATGAGTGTGTGTCTCAGTAATGTATGACACACGGCCGTATGTCCTCTGTAGCTTTCAAAGGGTTGTAAGTCAGGCTATTACATAGCCTAACACACGGCCTGGCACAGGAGCATGTAAGGCCACTTCGAAGGGTACACGGCCTAGCACACTAACGTGTGGCTTGGTCGTGTGACCCAAGCTAGTGAGTTACACGGGCATAGGCATAGCAGTGTGTCCCTACTTCGAATGTCCACATGGCCTGAGACACAGGCATGTCTCTTGTCTTTGTGAGTTATATAGCCTAGCCACACGACTGTGTGACCCCTACAGTTTTGAAAATTTTCATTGTTTTTTGAAAAATTCTTTAAGTTTTCGATTTAGTCTCAACTTGTTTCTAATTTGTTTTTAGGGCCTCCAAGGCTCGTCCAAGGGATGATATGCATATTATGGATTGGTTTTGCTATGATTAGTCATATGAATTAAAATGCTTAAACTTTTTGTTTGTTTTGAAATGAGAACTCTGGTTATGCTTCATAACCCTATTTCTATGACGAATATGGGTTAGGGTGTTAGAAACTCTGAAGCTCAAGACTGCCATTACCTTATAGCACCTCAATTCTAATTAATTAACTATAAAATTTTAATGTGAAAGCGATTTTGAGAACCATTTTATAAAACTATTTCTAATTATTTAACCCTAGGGTATTTTGGTCATTTTTCCATGTAAAGTTAAACAGTTTCATTTTTAGTTATAAATTATTACCAACCTTTTTTTAGTCAATTTATCCAAGCCTTAAAAAATTTAGGATATTGTGACATGTCATTAGGGATACTTTAGGCTTCAGGCAATGATATAGCACTTCGAGTGCGAGATAAAACTAATTTGGCTTCGGGCCATGCATATCGCCTAATTTGGCTTCGGGCCGTGGTATCAGTATTTTGGAGATAAGTTACCCTGAGTTGGCTACAGGCCATGATATAGGTACTTATCGTGTGAGACCCTTGAGTATCCGACCTCTATTCCGAATGGCTCAACGAGTAAATAAGAAATAAGAATGTATATGAGGTTGGTATGAGATGGTACATGTATGTGTATAAATTTTTTTGTCTTGAATCGAAGAAATGAGAATGAAAGTATATAGTTTTGTGAATGAGCTTTTGAAAAGTTTGATAGTTAAGAAAAGCTACATATGGATGTATTCAAATTATTGATTTATGTTATGTGATTGCATTAAGTTTATATCATACGAACTTACTAAGCATTATAGCTTACTTTATTTATTCTTCTATGTTTTATAGTGAATTCAAAGCTAGCTCGGATTTGGGAATCATCAGAGACATCGTCACACTATCCATCTATCTTTTGGTACCTATGAACTTGGTATTTTAAGTATATGGCATGTATAGGGACTTTGGTCATTTTGGTTATGTTTTGGTAATGAATTTGGCCAAATGAATTGGTTTTGTAAATGAACATGTTTTGGTTTGTATATATAATTATATGAGTTGGCTTATGATGGTGAAATTGATGACATATATATAGGTGTGGAAATGACTTGTTTTGAGTTGGTAAATGACCTATATTGTGTGATTGAAGTTGGATTCGTGATGCTTGTTGTGAATAGGTAAATTGAATGTCAATAGGTGAGGATTTGTGAATTGGTATGCTATTAAAATTAGACCAAATAATGCATATTTGAGTTTAGTTATATTGATGTTGAAGTAATTGGTATTTGGTATGTTTGAATCATGTACAGATATGTATGAATATGTCTTGTGAATTGAGTTGGTCGATGGTTCTGTAATGATTGATTATAATAGGTATTATGAATGTTAAATTAATGATTTGTGGATATTGGTATGCTTGAGAAATTAGGCCAAATAAGGCATATTTGAGTTTGGTCATTTTCATGCTTGAAGTAGTTGATATTTGGTATGAACTAAATGACAAATTGGAATATTGTGTGTCTTGTATATTGTTGGCATTGACATGGTTTAAATGATACTTGGTTGAGGTGGATTTGATGCCTATTATGCTTTGAGTTGATGCTTTGAATTGTGGTGTAGGTGTGTGAAATTTTGGGTGGAAAAATGGCTTGGTAAATATCCTATTTTTGTCCAAACGGGAAGAGACACGGGCATGTGTCTCAGCTGGGTGTGACAAACGGTCAAATACACGGCCGTGTGTTCCTTGTTTTTGAAATTGAAATCAAGTCAGTATGCTCCACACGGCCTCACACACGGGCGTGTGACTTGGCCGTGTGGCATAAGTAAGTATACCTTACAGGTTGGGCACAACCTAGCACACGGCCTGGCACACGGGCATGTGTGGCCATTTTTAGGGCATACTAGAGTGTGTTGGCCATGTGACCCAAGTCAGAGAGTTACACAGGGTCAAACACGGGCTAGGACATGGCCATGTGCTCTCATTTCGAATGTCTACACGGCCTGTGACACGGGCGTGTCTGGTGGCCGTGTGAGACACACGGCCTGGCCACATGGGCATGTGTCCCCTATTTTGAGAAAAATTTTCAAAGTTCATGAAAGTTTCTTAAGTTACCGGTTTAGTTTCGAATCACTCCCAACGTATGTTTTGAGCCTCATAGGCTCGTATTAGGGACAAATTGATTGAGTTTGAATGACGATTGTATGTTTTGATGAAATGTATGTGAAAAGTATGTTTAAATGTGTTGTATGTCTGGTAATGCTCCGTAACCTATTCTGACATTGAATATGGGTGAGGGGTGTTACATTTATTGGTACCAGAGCTATGATTTGGTCGATTCCTGGACTAACATAGCATGTACGAGAGTCTAGCTATACATACCATATATAAAATGTGATAGTGTGATGACTCCTGACATTTTAAAATGTGTTTTCATATAGTAAAAGAATCTCAATCGAGCTATAGCTGATGAGGTTGAGGGTAATGCGCCCCCTCCCGCCCAAGGGATAGCGCCATCTGATTCTAGACCCGTGTCCGGTAGCCAGGGAGGAGAGGCTAGAGAAGCCTTCTTCCAAATGATGAACGAATGGTTCACACAATATATCTAGACAAATTCGGCTGCTCAACCACCTCCACCCTCTCCTAGTCCCCAACAAGTTTCCGTAGTTCCTCAAGGTGTCGAGCTTTTAAGATTGAATAAGCCTTCAGTTGACAAGATCCATAAACACAAGGTTGAAGAATTTAGAGCTAAGGTTGATGATGATCCTGAGAGAGTAGAGTTTTGGGTTGAAAATACGATTCGAGTGTTTGATGAGCTTTCTTACACATCGGCTGAATGTTTAAAAGTGTGCTATATCACTGTTTAGGGACACCGTGTATCAGTGGTGGAATACACTAGTATCAGTGCTGCCGACAGAGAGAGTCACCTAGGAGTTCTTTCAGATCGAGTTCAAGAAGAAATATATGAGCCAACGGTTTTTGGATAAAAAACATAGAGTTTCTAGAACTGAAACAGGGCCGTATGACCATAATAGAGTATGAGAGAGAATTTGTGAGGTTGAGTAAATATGCTCAAGAGTATGTTTCTACCGAAGATATTATGTGCAAGCGGTTTATCGACGGGCTGAATGAAGACATTAAACTTCTAGTCCGAATTCTAGACTTGAAAGAGTTTGTTGTTCTGGTTGATAGAGCTTCCAAAGCCGAAGATTTTAGCTAAGAAAAAAAGAAAGTTGATTCAAAGGCTAGAGATTTGAAGAAAATACTGATAAATAAACCATATCATTCTTCATCAAAAAAATTTCGAGATTCGTATAATCAATCAAATCCGTCATAGGATATCAAAATAAAGATCATAGAAATCAACATATGAGTTCTAAAGCTCAAGAAACTTTCGTCTCGATCGTTGGCAGTGTAAGAAACAACAAACCCGAGTGTCAAGGATGTGGGAGGAAACATTTTGAGGAGTGCTGGAATAAGAATAATAGTGCTTGTTTCAAATGTGGCTCGCTAGATCATTTTATTCGAGATTGCCCAGAATTATCTGATAAAGATAAATTTCAGAATGTAAGGTCAAGCAGTATGACTGCGAGAGGGAGACCACCGAGAAATACAAGGAATGTGTCCAGTGGTAGAGGTGTGACTAGGGACTCAGCTGTGAGATCCGAAGCCAGAGCACCAGCTAGAGCCTACGCTATTCGCACTCACGAAAAGGCATCGTCCCCAGATGTTATTACTGGTACATTCTCTCTTTACGACACTAATGTGACTGCTTTAATTGATCATGAATCGACTCATTCGTATATCTATGTAACACCCTAAATCCAGCTTAGACGTTATGGCCGAATCTGCGATGTCACAATGAAGTGCATTTCGAAAAACATAATCTCGTTGAAAATTCCATGTTATATCAAAACCCCTTTTCAAAAATAACGTATGTTTAGGATATCTTGTTCATTATTGAAACTCAAGTTGTCTTAGCAAAATGTTAAACATATTAGATTCTCATTACGTTTTAAAAACAAGGTTTGTTGTTGAAACTTTTTAAAATATGCTACGTATACGTGGTGTTTGAAAATCATTTATCTTTTGAAAATACCACTAGTAGATATGAATTAAGTAAACAAGTCCCAAATAAAGTTAAAAACTTGGAGAGGCCTTATTACAAAACCAAAACACCCAAATTAAATACTTATAAGTTAAAAGTTAAAAATGAAAGCGAATGCAGTTGTGTGACCACCATCGAGTCTCTCGCAGCACCGATCCACCTAAGGATTACCTCTACAGAAAAGCAGAATGGTGAGTTTATGAAAACTCAGTGTGTAATCCCTTATTAAACAACCAGTCAATCATACAGTGGCAATCACAATCTGGGCCTAAGCCCGTTTCAGTAACAGTTCATTTCCAGTTAGGGCATTAGCCCATTGCAGTATCAGTATTAGTGTGGGCCTTAGCCCATTTCAGTAATAGTAACAGAATACAAATAGAAATCCTACCCATCCATCCTCTACACTCTACTCCGTCCAGCCCTGCACTTCATATGGGCCATCCCTACACTCCAAAATATAACACCGATTACGGCACTAAACAGTATATGCGGCAGAGCTGCCAGTACAATACATTTCCTCCAAACATAATAAACCTATCCCAATGCAATATGTCATGTCATAATATCATACATGTATGCAACATGTCATGCTCAATTATAGTTATACATATCATAGGGGTATATCAATCATTTTACCTCATAAGGGCATAACAATCACTTTACCTCATAGAGGTATAATAGTTATTTCATCAAATTGGGCTCTAGGTATACTTCCCAACCCAACAGTATCCATATTTGTCTCGGGCAGCCCGTGCAACCTTAACAATCAAACAGTGAAAATGGGCCTAAAGCCCATATTACGAGCCCAAGTGGGCCCACATACCCGTGTGGCCTCTTTAGCCCATTAATGGCCCTGGCCACGTGAACTACACAGCCTAGCCCAATATTCTTCATGCTTTTGTGTGGTTTACCCCTGTGGGGCCCATGAGTCCATGGGGCCCACACTACCTATTTCGGCCCAACGTGGCCTAAAACAACCTAAACCCATGAAATCGCTCATGGCGGCCTCCACAATCAAACGCCCATGTTTTATGGGTTAGGATTACCACATGAGCAAGCGCACGCTCGTGTAGCGTCAATAGTCATACTTTTTCCATTTTTACCGATCTACATTTATAGAAGTGTGGTTACACACCTGTTTGCAAGAAGAGCGCAAATCTCCACGAACACCAACCTATAATCAAACATGACCCAATGTTAGTCCTTTAGTTCATAGGGTTAACACCCTCTTATTAACACTTAATTCCCAACTGATAATTATTACTTGCCTTGACTTGAACGAAAGTGGTTTATCCATCTTGAACCGCTGACTAAGATGAACTTCAAGATCCTTGGAAAAAAATTAACCAATACCATTTACGGGAATAACTTGAACCAAATAAAACAACTTACCGAAACGTGGAACTAAGAAAAGTAGATAAAAGTATTCGGTCTACAATAGCACACCCTAAAACCGAGGCACGGGATGAACAATCACACCCCTAACTGAGACGGCAGACAAAAGATGATGTTAGAGGGGAAAGCTATTACAACAGAGAGAAAAGAAAGGGAAAAAGAAAAATCGAGAACCTAAAATAGTGGTGGCGACAATAGCAAGATTCGGATATAAGGCAAGGAGATTCGACTTCAAGAGAAGAGGATATTCGGGTAGCAACAAAGGGAATGCTGTCGGCTCAGAAACAAATGAAAGAGAGCTAGCAGAGATTCGGCAAGGGTTATGGAGGTAAAAGAAGAGTATTTTGTTAAAAAGAGAAACAGTTGAGAGAAGAAGGAGAAGAAGTAACCAACCAAGAGGGAAACCGAGTAGAGAATAAAGAGAAAGTTGTCTATTCGACACAAGAAAAGAACAACCCTACGAGAAACCCGAATGGTCAATAGCCAACATTCAACTGCCCCAAAACAAGGAATGAAAATAACCCAAAAGCACAATTGAAGCTGAAAATGAGAAGAGAGTATTCAGAAAATTGACAAACCGAAGTAGAGTACCCAACTCATCCCCTAACCAAAATCTTGTGTGCCACAGTCCAATTTCAACACACTTCTTCCTCTCCTCTCACTTTCCTTGTTTTTCCTATAATCCCTCCTAAAATTCGACTACACTATCCCCACACCCCTCAAACACTCTGACCGCCCACACCTCTATCCAAAACCTCTTTTTCTCTCCTACAATTCCTCCATGCCGTCCACTCCCTCTCAACCACCTAATTGAAAGTCCATTCAAACACCTCAATTTCAGTCCACCATAAACACTTCCATGGCACCTGCAGCAAAATAATATGCTCATTTTTCAATGCTACGCCTTGAACCTCAGACCCCAAGAAACACTCCAGATACCTCTATCCTCTAGACTAAAAGGAATTTTATGACATATTTTACCCACAATAATTTAAAAGTCTACTATATACGGCAATGATTAATTTCCTAAAAACAAAGTTTTTTTTGCAAATGCCTAAGCTTGAACCCAAGACTTCTCAGGTGCTTCCCAGGACACTTAACCATTGAAACAAGCATGCATTTGAGTTACACAACATACAAAAAATAAGTACCTATATTTTGGGGCGTTACAACTCTACCCCTTAAAAGAAAATTTCAGCCTATAAATTTACCTTATCAAAGTAGATGTGGGTATTGTTGTCGTATCGCCTCCTCGGATTCCCACGTGGCTTCTTCTAAGCTGTGATTATGCCAAAGTACCTTAACCAGTGGGATGAATTTCTTCCTTAACACTTTTACATCATGTTCTAGAATCTGAATCGGTTTCTCCTCAAAAGTTAGATCCGGCCTAACCTCAATCTCCTCCGTCGAGACAATATGCGCAGGATTAGAGTGATAACGTCTCAGCATGGATACATGGAACACATCGTGAATCTGGTCTAACTCTGAAGGTAACTCATGTTGATAGGCAACGGGTCTCACACGCTTTAGTATACGGTAAGGCCCAATGAAACTAAGGCTTAGCTTGCTCTTCCGTCCAAACGTTAGTACCTTCTTCCACGGTGAGACCTTAAGAAATACTAAGTCCCCCATAGAATACTCAATCTCTTTATGCTTCAAATTCGCATATGACTTCTGTCTGTCAGATGCTGCCTTCAGTCGATCCCAAATCAACCTAACTTTATCCTATATTTCTGAAATCAATTCAGGACCCAGATCACGCCACTCACCCAACTCAGTCCCACACGAAGGAGTATGACACCTATGACCATATATTTCCTCGAAATCAATTCACGACCCAGAATATGCCACTCACCCAACTCAGTCCAACACGAAGGAGTACGACACCTACGACCATATAGTGCCTTGTAAGGTGCCATCTGTATGCTAGACTGGTAGCTATTGTTATACGCGAATTTTGCTAACAGAAAATAGTCCTCCCAACTGCCTCGGAAGTCAATCACACAACTCCTTAACATGTCCTCGAGTATCTGAATCACCCTCTCTGACTGACCATCTGTCTGAGGATGAAACGCAGTACTGAAGTCCAAACTTGTACCCAAAGCCTTGTGTAACTTTTTCTAGAATCGAGACGTGAAGCGAGGATCTCTATCAAATATTATGGAAACCGGTACCCCATGTAGTCGCACTATCTCGGTCACGTACAGTTTAGCCAACTTCTGCAATAAGTAATCGGTATGAACAGGTATGAAACGGGCAGATTTGGTCAATCGATCCAAGATGACCCATATTGCATCCTTCTTAGTAGGTATTAAGGGCAGCCCACTAACAAAGTCCATAGTCACTCTTTCTGACTTCCACAGCGAAATCTTAACTGGCTGAAGTAACCCTAAAGGTAATTGATGCTCAACCTTAACTTGCTAACAAGTAAGGCATTTACCCACAAGTCGGTAACTTCACATTTAAGACATGGCCACCAATATAACTCATTAAGGTCTCGGTACATCTTATTCCCATCAGGATGCATAGCATAAGGACTACTACGCGCCTCTTACAGTATAGACTGCCCCAGATCAGTATCCTTCGGTACACAGACATTCCCATGGAAATAAAGTACCTCTTCGTTTTTTAGTCCAAAATCTAAAGCTTCCCCACTTACAATCTGTCGGACTCGAGGGCCCAGTGACTCATCTTCCAACTATTTTCCCTTAATCTGTTCAATCAACATCGGTTTAACTTAGAGTTCAGCCAATAGGTTGCCATTATCAAATAAACTAAGACGAGCAAACATCGCTCTCAGATCAATCATAGCCTTACGGCTTAGTGCGTCGGCCACCACATTGGCCTTACCAAGATGGTATTAAATCGAGCAGTCATAATCCTTAAGCAACTCAATCCATCTATGCTGCCTAGGATTTAGCTCATTCTGAGTAAGAAGATACTTGAGGCTCTTCTGATCTGTGTAAATGATACACTTCTCACTATACAGGTAATGCCTCCAAATTTTTAGTGCTTTCAAGTCATGTGTCGAATAGTTTGACTCATGCGACTTAAGCTAACGAGATGCATAAGCCACAACCTTACGCCCTTGCATCAACACACATACTAAACCGACATGGGATGCATCGCTGTAGATAGTGAATTCTTTTCCAGACTGTGGCTGTATTAAGACAGGGGCCTCAGTTAGAACTTTCTTAAGCTTCTCAAAACTTTCTTGCTACTTATTAGTCCAGTTAAATGGCACCCCTTTATGCAACAACTTAGTCAAAGGTGTAGCAATTAACGAAAACCCTTCCACAAAACGTCTATAATACCCTGCCATACCCAGAAAACTTCGAATCTCAGATATCAACTTGGGATGCTTCCACTCCAGAACAAGTTCAATTTTCCGAGGATCAACCCTAATCCCTTCAACAGTTACCACATAATCAGGAAATGTTACCTTTCGTAACTAGAATTCATGCTTCTTGAATTTGGCGTACAGTTGTTTCTCCTTCAGAATTTGCAAAACAAACTTAGAGATGTGTATCGTGTTCATATTCAGTTTTCAATACACTAGAATATCATCTATAAACACCACTAAGAACCGATCCAGATAGGACTGGAACACTTAGTTCATCGGATCCATAAAGGCCACTAGTGCATTTGTCAGTCTAAACGACATCACTAGGAACTCATAATGACCACAACGAGTCCTAAATGCTGTCTTATAAACAGACTCCTTGACCCTCAGTTAATGGTACCCAGATCGGAGATCAATCTTAAAGAAAACTGAAGCACCCCGAAACTGGTCGAATAGATCGTCTATCCTCGGTAAGGGGTACTTGTTCTTAATAGTCAATTTGTTCAATTGCCGATAGTCGATGCACATACGTATGGTTCAATCCTTCTTTTTTAAAAATAAAACAGGTGCTCCCCATGGAGACATACTCGGTCAGATGAATCCTCTATCTAGTAACTTTTGAATTTGAGCTTTAAGCTCCACAAGCTCCACTGGTGCCATTTGGTAAAGGGCAATGGACATCAGATCTATACCAGACAGGAGATCAATCCTAAACTCAACTTCACGGTTTGGAGATAACCTCGGTAGCTCATGGGGAAAGACATCCGGAAAGTCCTTAACTGTTCTGAAATCTTTAATAGACGAAACCTCAGAATCAGGAACATTGATGTAGGCTAGACATGCCTCACAACCTTTACGAACCAACTTCTTGGCCCTTAGCACTGAGAACACATTCGACAAATAATTCTGACACTTCCCAATTACCACTGCCTCATTGCCCTCCACAATTTTCAGTACCACCCGTTTAGCAGCACAATCCAAATTCACTTGATGTTTAACTAGCGAGTCCATACCCAGTATTAAGTAGAATTCTCCAAAGGGGAGCTATATTAAATCCCCAAAAAGATCATACCTTGAACCTCCAAAGGTACATCCTTAAACAGTTTATTCACTCTTACTGACTACCCTAATGGACTCAACACAGTAACCTCACTCGTAGTGTTTTCAACCATTACACCCAAAGTCTCAGACAGAGTGCATGCTATATAAGAATTCGTAGACCCAACATCAATCAATGCAGTATAAGGTACATTATGGATATAGAACGTACCCATAATAACATCTGGGGCGTCTCCATCCTGTCAGCGACGTGCAGCATAAACCAGTGCCGGCTACCTCACCTTAGTATGACTAGCACCTCTTCCCGATGCTCTACAACCATGGCCCATACCATTTCCACCTCTGGCCTGACAATGGCCTCTCGGTGGCTACTGAACACCTCTGGGCAACTGGACAGTACCCATACCAGTAGCTTGCATCTGATCGGGCTTTTATGGACAATCTGTATGGTGCTCTAATGATCCGCACCTCAAACATGCCCCAATCTGTTTCCAGCATTTTCCCTGATGGCATCTCCCACAATCCGCACAAGGCTGCGGACCAGAAGTAGCAATAGGGGGTTCAACTCTGACTGGCTCATCAACTCTGGCCTTGTTCTTAAGCCTCTGAAATGAACTTGAAGCTCCAAAACCCTCTTGTTCCTACCATTTTCTTTCTCATGGTTCTGGCGCTTAGCACGCTTCACATCCTCAACGATCTTCACCTTATCGACCAAAGCAGCAAAATCTCACTCCCTCTGAGAAGTTATCAGAATCCTTAAACTATTCCTGAGGCCATCCTCGAAATGAACACAACGCTCATATTTAGTTGCCACTATCCCACGTGCACAGTGGCTTAATCGTAAAAATTCAAACTCATATTCAACCACAGATTTATCCCTCTGGGTCAAATTCAGAAACTCTCTCCTCTAAGCATCCACATAACTAGCACCCATATATTTTCCTTGGAATGCAATCTTGAAAAATTCCCAAATCAACCGGTCAAGCTGAGTACCCTCTTTCACTGTAAGCCACCACTGATAGGCTTTGTCCCGTAGCAACGACACCACACCTTTTAGTTTCTGCTAGGGGGTGCAGTCGAGGTTGTCCACGATCCTCTCTATGGCCTCAATCCAATATTCAGCCACACTAGAGGCAACTCCAGCGATACCCCTAAAAATCTCAGCCTCGTTAGATCAGAGTCATTCCGTAATCGACCCGTGGCCCACAGTGCCAGTATTAGGCCAGCGACCCTTTCCAAAATTCACAACATAGATTGGGACAGTGCGTCGTCCTCAGCTACATGATCGTGTGACCCAGTCTCGATCACAAGTGAAATGGTGCCTCTTTAGCTTCACTATTAGGCATATGGCCCGATACCAAAGACCCAGCTTGAGCACCCCCATAGCCTTCGCCGCAGCCTCTTGTACCCCTTCCACGAGTACCTCTGGTGCTCATTATCGGATTACGCTTTATCTGTACTAATAGTTTTATGCATCAGTTTACAGTTCCAGTGTTTATTAACGAATGTTTTATGAAAAAATAGTATCATTAATTCAGATTTTTTGTTTTTACAAATCGCAATTTCACTAAAGATTCAGTTTACCCTAAACAGACTATTTCAGTACAGTCTACTACTACGGCCCGATTTTGGGCTTAGTTCGAATAGTGATTTTGAGACCACAAATTTAAAGTTAGAGAAAATATTTTAATACTTTTAATATTATTATATGTGTTATAGCATGATTATATAGGTGCATGAAAATTTTGGTGAATTAATTTTAGCGATTGTGAGCCAAGTTGTGAAAAAGGACTAAATCGCATAAAGTGCAAAAGTCCTATTTTGATAGCTAAGAGTGTAAATTGCCATGAAACTTAAATTGGGGGGTTTTAAAAGGGAAATTGGACCTCTTTAGAGAGGCTTGGCTAGCCACAAGAGACAAAAGATAGAGAAAGTCAAAGTTAGGTGGAAATTTGGTAATTTATTTGACCAAAATGAAATAAAATAAAGAGGAAAATATATCATCTTTTCTCACCATCTTCAGCACCAAAAATACTAGCAAAAATAGGGGTTTGGAAGCTTGAAAAATTGCAGCCACCCTTTACCTTCACAAATCAAGAATTACAAAATTCGAGCCCAGACGGGGAAAAAACAAAGCTAGTGGATTAGGCCGAGCTAGTCGCCAATATTTTGTATACCGAGGTAAGTTGTATGTAAATAATCCAACTACATTGCTATTATATGTGTTTGAATTGATATAGCATAAATTGCTTATTTGTGGAAATGTTTATGTGTGCAGAATGTTGAGATAGTAGAACTCCCGTTTCAACCCTAGGAAATAAATCAGATATTCATGCCATGGCATTCGGGTTATTTGTGCACCAGTGCAAGACATGTCTGGGACATGCATCGACCACATTATGAGAGCTAGTGTAAGACCATGTCTTGGAAATGGCATCAGCATTGAGACGAGAGCTGGTGTAAGACATGTCTAGGACATGCATCGACCTCAAGATGTAAGCCAGTGTAAGACATGTCTGGGACATGCATCGGCTACAAGATATGTTAGTGCAAGACCATGTCTGGGACATGGCATCGACATGGATATGTGAGAGCCAGTGTAAGACCATGTTAGGGACATGTTGTCGGCCTCGATTTTGATAGTCAGTGAAAGACCATGTCTGGGACATCACATCGACTTGATGGATGAGCTAGTATAAGACCATGTCTGGGACATGGCATCGACATTATACTTTATGTTTGAGGCTTAGTGAATATCCGATGGCTTTCGAAATGGTTCAAGGGTGAGAGTTACAGTTTAAGTTAAACGAGAAAAGTATAACTATGTTGTGAGTGGTACAGGTACAGGTACCTATTTGAAGTGTATGAGGTGAGCTCAATATATGCTATGTGAATTGTATTGGATAGAGATGAGTAAGTTGTGCTTATGCCTACTCTTGTATTATGAGCATAATGATGAATGGCGAAGTTGTTATATTTATTTGCATGAAACTTGCTAAGTTTTATGCTTACTCCATCTCCTTTCCATTTTCTTATAGTGCTGCCTAATTAGCTCGAGGATCATCAGACGTCGAAAGCATCGATCACACTATCATCTGAAGCACTTGGTATAATTGGTTTTACTATTTTGAATATGGCATGTATATGGCTTAGACATTTGAGTTTTGTGTCAATGTTATTTTCACCAAATGTGTTGGCTTGGGATGAATCCCTTCATTTTGTATAAAGCCTTGGATAATGGCTAATGTTCATTATTGATATATGCAAATGATGAGATTTTCATGAATGAGATAATGCCTTGTGTGGCTGATTAAACCTTGCATTGTTTTGTGGATTTTCCATGTTGGATGCTATGTAGGTTAGTGCAAGCAAAGGTGGCAAAAAGGCTTGGTGAATAGCCTTATTTTGTCCACACGGGTAGACACACGCCCGTGTGTCTAAGCCGTGTGTGACACATGGTCACTCCCATGGGTGTGTTGCTTGGTCGTGTGTCCCCTGCACGTGAAATTTTCAAGTCAGTATGCATGGTAGTAAACATATGGGCAGAAACACGGCCGTGTGTCTCACCCGAGTGGAGGACATAGCCTATTGGCACTGTACCTTAAATTGGATGCCGACAGCAGAAATAGAATGTCAAGGTTTTTAGACATGGGCTAAGACACAAACGTGTCATGGTTGTGTGAGGGACACGGACGTGTGTTAGGCCATGTGAAAACCCCTGTAGGTTCGAATTTAGAATTTTATTCGTACGGACTCAGGGTGTAATATCCCGAATTAGGGCCTAATCGGAATAGTGGTTTCGTGACCACAAATTTGAGATAGAAATATTTAATTTATAATTATTTTCATGTTTATGATAAGATTGCATGATTGTGTGAAAATTTCGTGATGAAATCCTATGCCTAAAGTGCTTAAATTGAAATTAGGGACTAAATCAAATAATTTGCAAAACTTGCATTCTAGGAGGTTTTAGTATGAAATTGTTTTGGAATATTAACGAGGTCTTAAATAGAAATTTTACTAATTTCTAAGTCTATGGACAAAAATTGGACATGGATGGAATTTTTGGAAAGTTTAGTAGTAAGGGCATTTTGGTCATTTAGTTATTAAAATGAATTAAAAACAAAATTAAAAGCCAATTTTTGTCCATCTTCTTCATTAGGCCGAAATTTCAAGGGTTCTCCATAGCTAGGGTTTGTTTCAAGCTTCCAAGCTCCATAGTAAGTGATTCCAAACCCCGTTTTTAATGTTCTTTACATTTTTGGAATCCCAGTAGCTCGATTAAGCTTATGCTAGAATTAATTCAACCTAGGGTTCATATTTGGAAAAATACCCATAGGTAAAATTTGTGTATTTTAGTGTTTTATGATAGAATATGTGGTTTTAAATTATGTTAGACAACTTGTACTACTCGGTTTTAAGCGAAAACGAGTAAAAGGGCTTAATCGGTAAAAATACCTAATAGTCATAAGTACATGTTAGAGTGAGAATTTGATGTTGCCATAGAAGGGAAAAGTGATCAACATGTCATAAAACATAAGAATAAGGAATTAAGTTTAATTCCTGAGATTAGGGGCAAAAGTGTAAATATGCAAAAGTTAGGGGTAAAATTGTAATTTTGCTAAAATTTGAATTAAAGACTAATTTGATAATGTTAGTATTAAATAAGCTAAATGTGTTATTTTAGATCAAGAAAGATGTGGAATCGACCCCAATCGAGGAAAAGAAAAGATTGTGGACTAAATTGCAAAATCTTTATTTTTTGGTACCAAGGTAAGTTCATGTGTAAATACTGTAGCATAATTGTTATTTTTAAGTTATTGATATTAATTATATGATATGTTGATTTTTATCATGAAATATATGCTTTGTGTTTATTTTCGAATAAAATGCAAATTATGTGTATTATTTGTTAAATATAAAGTGCTACCGAGTATTGGTTTCAGTATTTTACGGAAGATGGCAAGGATATGTGTTCGAGGAAAATCCCGTTTGAACCTTAGGAATAGATTAGGATACAAGTGACATGTCACTAGGATGGTTGAGCATCCGAACTCGTTGAGTTGAGTCCGAGTTCACTTATGGATGCGAATGCCCGAACTCGTTGAGTTGAGTCCGAGTTTGTGAGACGTAACTAGGCATCCGAACTCTTTGAGTTGAGTCCGAGTTCACTTAGGGGCGGGTTACATGATTGCTTGATTACATATGTGGCACTTATGTGCAAATTATCCATGTATCCGAGTTATATTCCAATGTGTTCAACGGGTAAAATTTCTAGTGAAATGGAAGAACACTTAAGATGCAAGTGACTTTTTGGTAAGTGTTGTGAAATGGACACTTCAGGTATGTATTTAGCCCTCGGGTTGAAAATAGATACAACAACGATAAGGTGGTAAGATGATGAATGATGTTTAGAAATGTGATATATGTTTTGGTGATACCATGCTAAGGTTGTTTGGTATAATCGTATTGTTATGTTACTTGTTATTTGCATATGAACTTACTAAGCATTTATGCTTACTCCCTCCTTTTCATTCACTTTAGTTTTGAACAAGCCGGCTCGGGAACCGGGACAGGTCGAAGGTTCGATCACACTATCCGAAGGACTTTTTTTTTGGTAAATGGCTTGTAAAACTTAAGTATGTCATGTATAGCAATATACTTATTTTGTGTAAATAATTTTGTGATATGGCGGTGATTTGGTTGAGAAAATGCTTGATAATGGTAAGTCATGGAAATGGCTAATTTAGATCATGTTTGATGTCATGGAAGGTTAATAGGTTATCTAGTCCATAAAAACTCATGAAAAGATGAAATTTGCCATAAACAGAACATTGCAGCAACACTGACGTGAGTTTGAAAATTTACTAAAAATCATAGAAATAGAATTTGGTGATGGATTGAATATGGAATTTAAGCCTAACATGTCTAGTTTCACATAAAACAAACGAAACAGGTAAAGGAATTATATGATAGAAGATATTTGAATTTTAGTGAAATAGGGCCAAAGCGATTTCTGGATCCCCTGTTCCAACTTTATAAATTCACCATAAATTGTAAAAAAATATTTAGGTGGTGTAGTTTATATTCTTGGAATTCTTATTGAGTCTAGTTTCAGGAGAAACAAACGGCATAGTCATATAAATTTTTTATAGAGAGAAATGTGGTTCGTAGTAAATAGAGGTTAGTCTAGTCAAGTCCTGAAACATGGCTAACTTTAACTAATAAACTGTACTAATCTGCTCATCCAAAAATTCTAGAAAGCAATTAGTAAATAGATATATGAGTCTAGATTTATAAAAAATTTACGGATCTTGATTTTGAGTTTCGTAACTCGAAAAATGATTTTTCTTGTAACTGTGACGCAGGTAGCTAGAAAGCTGTGAATGTAGAAACAAATGATTCGAAGTTCTTAATTTGATAAATTATGTTCGGTAACACCTCAAGCTCGAATCCGGCGATGGTCTTGGGCGTCGGGGCATTACACAGGGCACGAGCATGTTCCCTTGTGCTTTGGCAGTGTGAACTACACGGGCCATCAGTACGGCCATGTCATAATAGCCACACGGGCGTGTTGCCTATCCACGCGGGTGTGTGCCCTGTTTCAAGGGTCATTTCTATTAAGTCCATTTAAGGACCGAGTTGGTTCTAAAGGGTTTCCAATGAAACTTTGAGGCCTCGTAGGCCCATATTAAGGAGTTTAAACAAAGTTAGAAAAAGTTTTAAATTTGATCAAGTCTGGATGACTCGAAAACATTCGAATGCATGTGTTTAAGTCTAGTAACGCCTCATATTCTATCCCGGCGTAGGGTACAGGTGTGGGGTATTACATAGTCTCAGTATTTCAATTTAAACAAGCAATAGTTTCAGAGAACTTACAGAATCGGCACCGGAGACTTGATGTACTACATATTTTGTAAAACTTTTCCAAATATTTTAAATAATTTGAAACAGTTCTTTTTTGAAATTTAAGTTCAAAAGATACACAATTCCACAAACCGAGTTTTGCAACCTAGCTCTGAAATCACTAAATGTAAATCCCAAACCCAGCCTAGACGTTATGGCCGAATCTACGGTGTCATGTTGAAGTGCGTTTCGAAAAACATAATCTCGTTGGAAATTTCGTGTTATATTAAAACTCCTTTGCAAAAATAATGTATGTTTTGGATATCTTGTTCATTGTTGAAACTCAAGTTGTCTTAGCAAAATGTTAGACATATTAGATTCTCATTACGTTATAAAAATAAGGTTTGTTGCAAAAGCTTTTTAAAATATGTTGCGTAGACGTGGTGTTTGAAAAGCATTTATCTTTTGAAAATTTGCGACCTACCACTAGCAGATATGAATTAAGAAAATAAATCAAAAATTAAAATAAAAAATTGGAGAGGCCTTATTACGAAGCCAAAACACCCAAATTAAATACTTATAAGTTAAAAGTTAAAAATGAAAGCGAATGCAGTTGCGTGACCACTATCGAGTCCCTCGCAGCACCGATCCGCCTAAAGATTACCTGCACAGAAAAGCAGAATGGTGAGTTTATGAAAACTCAGTGTGTAATCCCTTATTAACCAAATAGTCAGTCATACAGTGGCAATCACAATTTGGGCCTAAGCCCGTTTCAGTAACAGTTCATTTCTAGTTAGGGCTGTAGCCTATTGTAGTATCAGTATCAGTGTGGGCCTTAGCCCATTTCAGTAACAGTAACAGAATGCAAACAGAAATCCTACCCATCCATCCTCTTCACTCTACTCCGTCTAGCCCTGCACTCCATGTAGGGATAAAATCAAGCCACCCATCCACACACTCTAAAATATAGCACCAGTTGCGGGACTAAATAGCATATGCAGCAGAGCTACCAGTACAGTACAATTCCTCCAAATATAATAAACCCATCCCCATGCAATATGTCATGTCATAATATCATACGTGTATGCAACATGTCATGCTCAATTATAATCATACATATCATAGGGGTATAACAGTCACTTTACCACATAGGGGTATAATAGTCATTTCATCAAATTGGGGTCTAGGTATACTTCCCGACCCAATAGTAGGTCCACTGTCTTCTCGGGCTACTCGTGCAACCTTAACAATCAAACAGTGAAAATGGGCCTAAGGCCCATATTGTGGGCCCAAGTGGGCCCATATACCCGTGTGGCCCGTTTAGCCTAGTAATGGCCCTGGCCACGTGAACTACACAGCCTAGCCCAATATTTTCCATGCTTTTGTATGGTTTACCTGATGGGGCCCACTCTTCCCATTTGGGCCCAACGTGGCCCGAAATGGCCTAAACCCATGAAATCGCTCATGGTGGCCTCCACGATCAAACGCCCATGTTTTAGGTGTTCGGATTACCACACGAGCTAGCGCACGCTGGTGTAGTGTCAATAGTCATACTTTTTCGACTTTTGCCGATCTACGTTTATAGCAATGTGGTTACACACCTGTTTGTGGGAAGAGCATAAATCTCCACGAAGACCAACCTATAATCAAACTGACCCAATGTCAGTCCTTTAGTTGATATGGTGAACACCCTCTTATTAACACTTAATTCCCAATTGATAATTATTACCTACCTTGATTTGAACGAAAGTGGTTTATCTACCTTGAACCGCTAACTAAGATGAACTTCAAGATCCTTGGCAAAAATCTACATTACCGCCAAATCTTGTTAATCAATACCATATACGCAAATAACTTGAACCAAATAAAACAACTTACCGAAACATAGAACTAAGAAAGGTATATAGAACTATTCGGTCTATAATAGCACACCCTAAAACTGAGGCACGAGATGAACAATCACACCTCTGAAAGAGACGGCAGACAAAAGATTGTGTATAAGGGGAAAGCTATTATGAAAAAGAGAAAAGAAAAGGGAAAAAGAACAACCGAGAACCAAAAATAGTGGTAACGGCAATAGCAAGATTTGACTATAAGCCAAGAAGAACCAAGTCACCTTGATCGAGTGCATAGAGATTCGACTTTAAGAGAAGAGGGTATTTGATTAGCAACAAAGGGAATGGTGTCGGCTCTGAACCAAATGAAAGAGAGCTAGCTGAGATTTAGGAAGGATTATAGAGATAAAAAAAGAGTATTCGGTCAAAAAGAGAAACATTTAAGAGAAGAAGGAGAAGAAGTAACCAACCAAGAGGTAAACCGATTAGAGAATAAAGAAAAAAGTAGCCTATTCGGCACAAGCAAAGAAAAACCCTACAAGAAACCCGAATGGTCAATAGCCAACATTCAACTGCCCTAAAACAATGAAAGAAAAGAACCCAAAAGCACAATAGAAGTCGAAAATGAGAAGAGAGTATTCAGAAAATTCACAAACTGAAGTAGAGTACCCAACTCATCCCCTAACCGAAATCTTGAGTGCCACAGTCCGATTTCAGCTCACTTCTTTCTCTCCTCTCGCTTCCCTTGTTTTTCCTATTATCCCTCCTAAAATTTGGCTACACAATGGCCACACCCCTCAAACACTCCAACCTCCCACAGCTCTATCCAAATCCCTTTTTTTTTCTCCTACAATTCCTCCATGCTGTCCAGTCGCTGTCAACCACCCAATTGAAAGTCCATTCAAACACCTCAATTTTAGTCCACCTCATAACACTTCCACGGTACCTACAACAAAATAATATCCTCCTTTTTTAATGCTACTCTTCGAACCTCAGATCCCAAGAAACACTCCACACGCCTCTATCCTCTAGACTAACAGGCATTTTATGACATATTTTACCCACAATAAATTAAAAGTCTACTAACTACGGCAAGGGTTAATTTCCTAAAAATAAAGTTTTTTTGCAAATGCCCAAGCTTGAACCCAAGACTTCTCAGGCGCTTCCCAGGACACTTAACCATTGAAACAAGCATGCATTTGAGTTACACAACATACAGAAAATAAGTACCTATATTTTGGGGCGTCACAATCTATATAAATTTAGTGTTTAGAAAGAGTTTGCCTATTGAGTCTACTGAATTTGTGATGAAAGTATCGAACCCCTTAGGCAAGTATGTTCAAGTTGATAAAGTATACAAGAACTATCCTTTAATGACTCAGTGTTACTATTTTCCAGATGACTTGATGCTTTTGTCATTTGATAAGTTCAATGTGATTCTTGGTATGGATTGGTTGACTCTACATGACGCCATTGTGATCTGTAGATGAAATTTTATTGAATTAAAATGTCAGAATAATGAAATTCTTCAGATTGAATTTGATGAGTTTGGTGGATTACATATAGTGATTTCGTCAATGTTGGCTCAATGATATGTGAGAAAAGGTTGCGAAGCTTATCTTGCTTAAATTTTAGATACCAAAGTGTCTAAAAATAAGATTGAATCGCTGCCAGTAGTTTGTGAATATCCGGATGTATTTCCAGAAGAATTTCTTGGGTTGCTATCAGGTTGAGTTTGCTTTGAGTTAGTACTGAGAACTTCACCGATATCTATAGCTTTGTACAGAATGGATCTGACCGAATTGAAGGATTTGAAAGCTTAGTTGCAAGAGGTAACAGATAGAAGTTTTGCATGACCGAGTTTTTTGCCTTGGGGTGCGCCTATATTGTTTGTAAAGAAGAAAGACGGGTCAATGAGAATCTGTATTGACTATCCCTCATCTCAACAAGGTTACAATGAAGAATAAGTATCCGTTGCTGTGAATAGACAATTTGTTTGATCAGTTGAAAGGTGGAACAGTGTTTTCGAAGATTGATTTGAGATATGGTTATTATCAGTTGCGAGTTAAAGACTCATATGTCCCAAAAACTGCATTCGAAACGAGGTACGGACACTATGAATTCTTATGCCTTTTGGACTAACAAATGCTCCTACCTTTTTTTACGGATTTGATGAATCAGATATTTAGACCGTATTAGATAGATTTTTTGTTGTGTTCATTGATGGCATTCTGATCTATTCCAGAGATGAGTCTGAGCATGCTGAGCATTCAAGGATGGTGTTGCAAACCTTGAGAGATAAGCAACTATATGCTAAATTCAGTAAGTGTGAGTTTTGGCTTCGAGAAGTTGAATTTTTGGGACATATTATTTCAACGGATGGCATTCGAGTTGATCCAAGCAAGATTTTGCAGTTATTAACTAGAAACCACGTAGAAAAATATCAGAGGTAAGAAGCTTTCTGCGGTTGGGTAGTTACTACTGACGTTTCGTTAAAGGGTTCTCGTTGATTATTATACCGATGACTAGATAGCTATAGAATGATGTAAAGTTTGAACGGTTCGAGAAATGTCAACAAAGTTTTGATCAATTGAAAACGTTGTTAACTGAGGCACCAGTGTTTGTTCAACCTAAGTCGGGTAAAGAATTTGTGATTTACAGTGACGCATCATTGAATGGTTTGGGTTGCGTATTGATGCAAGAGAGAAAAGTTGTAGTTATGCCTCCAGATAGTTGAAACCACATGAAAATAATTATTCGACACATTATTTAGAATTGACTGCTATTGTATTTGTATTGAAAATTTGGCTTCATTATTTGTACAGTGAAAAATGCCACATCTTTACTGATCATAAAAGCTTAAACTATATTATGACTCAAAAAGATTTGAATTTGCGACAGTAGAGATGGCTCGAGTTATTGAAAGATTATGAGTTACTGATTGATTATCACTTGGGAAAAGCGAATGTAGTCGCAGATGCTTTAAGTAGAAAACCGTTGTTTGCCTTGAGAGTAATGAATACATAGTTGAAATTATCTGATGATGGTTCGATATTAGTTGAATTAAAGGCTAAACCAATTTTTCTTCAACAAATTTGCGAAGCTCAAAAGTGTGATACTGAGTTACAAGCTAAAAGAGTACAATGCGTGTAGAATAGTGATTCAGAGTATCGAATCAGATCCGATGATTGTTTGATGTTCCGAGATAAAATCTGCATACTAAAAAATCTGGAGTTGATTCAGAAAATTTTGCACGAGGCACATAGTAGTAATTTATCCGTTCACCCAGGAAGTACCAAAATGTACAATGATTTAAGGAAATCGTATTGGTGGTCAGGTATGGAACGAGACATTTCTGAGTTTGTATCAAAGTGCCTAATTTGTCAGGAAGTGAAAGTTGAGCATCAAGTACCTTCAGGTTTGCTTCAGCCTATGATGATACCGGAATGGAAAAGGGATAGAGTGACTGTGAATTTTGTATCAGGATTACCCATGTCTTTGAAGAAGAAAGATGCAATTTGGGTTATCGTTGATCAATTGTTGAAATTAGCACATTTCATTCTGGTACATACTGGCTATTCACTTGATAGATTAGCTGAACTGTACATTGTTGAGATTGTTAGATTGCACGAGGTTCTAGTTTCGATTATTTCGGATAGATATCCGAGGTTTACATTGCAATTTTGGAAGAAATTGCAAGAAGCTTTGGGTACAAAGTTGAATTTTAGTACAGCTTTTCATCCACAAACCGATAGATAGTCTGAACGAGTAATTTAGGTTCTCTAAGATATGTTCCGATGTTTTGTTTTAGGGTTCGAAGGCAACTGAGAGAAATATTTGCTGCTAGTTGAATTTGCATATAATAACTTCAATCAACCTTAAAGATGGCACTGTACGAAGCTTTGTATGGTCACAAATGCTAAACTCCATTGTACTGGACTGAGCTTAGTGACAAACAGATTCACGGGGTTGATTTGGTTAGAGAAACTAAATAGAAAGTGAAGTAATTCACGACTGTTGAGAGCAGCTTTAGATCGTCAAAAATCGTATGTGGATTTGAAATAAAAAGACATTGAATTTCAGATCGGTGATAAAGTGTTCTTGAAAGTATCTCTGTGAAAGAAAATACTTTGTTTTGGTCGCAAAGGCAAATTGAGTCTGCGATTCATCGGGCATATGAGATTATTGAAAGAATAGGGCCACTAGCATATCAACTAGCTTTACCGACTGAGTTAGAAAAGATCCACAATGTATTTCATGTATTGATGTTGCATCAATATAGATCGGACACTTCACACGTATTTTCTCCGGCAAAAATTGAAATTCAGCCTAATATGACGTACAACGAAGAACCGATCAGAATTCTAGCTCGAGAGGTAAAAAAACTGAGAAATAAATGCATAGCTTTAGTAAAAGTCTTATGGCAACCTCATGGTGTTGAAGAGGCTACGTGGGAGCCCAAAAACAGTACCCGAACATATTCACTGGTAAGATTTTCAAGGACGAAAATCCCTAAGGGGGGAGAGTTGTAACAGTCTGTTTTTAGTCAAATCAGAACAGTGGTTTTGGAACCACAAATCCAAAGTCAAAATATTTATTTAATTATTATTTTAATGTTTATAATAGGGTATGATAATTGTGTGAAAATTTCGTGAAGAAATTTTATCGTTTAAATGCTTAATTCGGTAAAAAGGACTAAATCGCATAAAGTGTAAAAGTAGAATTCTTTTAGCTAAAAGTATCTAATGGCTATAGAACCTTAAATTTAAGGTCCTTATGTTGAAATTAGACCATTTTTTTGGTAAGTGGACAATATTGGACATGTAATATGTGATTTTAATATTTATTAACTAAGGTTAATTATGTAAAATGTTAATAATAAAAATAAGATAAATAAAAAGAAAATAATAAAATGGTGTCCATCTTTCTTTCCGAAATTGAAAATCAAAGGAAGAAGAAGCCATGGATGCTATTTAGGGTTCGGTCATTGCTTAGCTCAATTGTAAGTCCATTTTTGTTCGGTTTTTAGTGATTTCTATGTTTTGTGATCGTTGCAACTAGTACTAGCTAGCCCAGGGACTATTTTGCAAAAGTGTTCAAGATTTTGAAAGTTTTCATTGATGAATATGTATGAATTTTGATGTTTGATGATAGGTTTTTAGTAGTTGTTTATAGTTAAACAAGTTTTGTTAAGTGATTTTTAGTGAAAATGCAAAATAGGGATTAAATTATGAAATGTGTAAAGTTAGTAGTTAAAATGTGAAATAAATGAAAAATATGGGCTGCTAGGGCCATAATAGTAATTCGGATAGTATGGGTTTAATTGAATTTTCATTAATTTGTGATTTTATGAAATAAGAACTAAATTGTGAAATATATGAAATATGTAAGGCAAAAGTGTAAATGTGTTTTAAAATGTGTTTTGGACTAAATTGAATGAATAGATGATTGAATAAGTCAATTTTGAATATATTTAGATCAAGAAAGGATAAATATAGGCTTAGATTGGGGAAATAATAATGTTACAGAATATTTGACTCGATTCGCCGTTTTAGCATCCGAGGTAAGTTTGTATGTTATAATTTCATTTCAAATGTATTCTGTATGCTTTGATATAACATAAATTGTGATTATGTGACTCCAAACAAGTTTGGGAATGATTCAATGATGATTCGATAGTTGGAATTCAGTTGAACCTTAGGAATCGTTTAGGATGCTAGTGACATGTCATTAGGGACACTTTAAGTTAGCTTCGGGCCATGATATAGCACTTCGGATGCGAGATAAACCGATTTGGCTTTGGGCCATGCATATCGGCTAATTTGGCTTCGGGCCATGGTATCAGTATTTCGGAGATAAGTTACCTTGATTTGGCTACAGGCCATGGTATAGGTATTTATCGTGTGAGACCCTTGAGTATCCTACTTCTATTCTAAATGGTTCAACGGGTAAATGAGAAACGATTATGTATATGAGGTTGGTATGAGATGGTATCGGATATGTATAAATGATTTTAGTGTTGAATCAAAGAAATGAGACTGGAAGTATAGAGTTTTGTGAATGAGCTTTTGAAAGGTTTGGTAGTTAAGGAAAGCTACATATGGATGTATTCAAATTATTGATTTATGTTATGCGATTGCATTAAGTTTGTATCATACAAGCTTACTAAGCTTTATAGCTTACTTTATTTATTCTTCTATGTTTTATAGTGAATTCAAAGCTAACTCGAATTTAGAGATCGTCGGAGACATTGTCATACTATCCACCTATCTTTTGGTACCTATGAACTTGGTATTTTAAGTATATGGCATGTATAGGGACTTTGGTCATTTTGGTTATGTTTTAGTAATGACTTTGGCCAAATGAATTGGTTTGTACATGTTTTGGTTTGTATATATAATCATATGAGTTGGGTTATGATGGTGAAATTGATAATATATATAGGTGTGCAAATGACTTTTGTTTTGAGCTGGTAAATGACCTATATTGTGTGATTGAAGTTGGATTCATGATGCTTGTTGTGAATAGGTAAATTGAATGTCAATAGGTGATGATTTGTGAATTGGTTGAAATTAGACCAAATAATGCATATTTTAGTTTAGTTATATTGATGTTAAAGTACCTGGTATTTGATATGTTTGAATCATGTGCATATATGTATGAATATGTCTTGTGAATTGAGTTGGTTGATGATTGTGTGATAATTGATGATAATAGGTATTATGAATGTTAAATTGATGATTTGCGGATGTTGGTATGCTTGAGAAATTAGGCCAAATAAGGCATATTTGAGTTTGGTCATTTTGATGTTTGAAGTAGTTGATATTTGGTATGAACTAAATGACAAATTGGAATATTGTGTGTCTTGTATATTGTAGGCATTGAAATGGTTTAAATTATACTTGGTTAAGGTGGATTTAATGCCTATTATGTTTTGACTTGATGCTTTGAATTGTGGTGTAGGTGTGTGATAATTTGGGTGGCAAAATGGCTTGGAAAATAGCCTATTTTCGTCCACATGGGTAGAGACATAGGTGTTGTCTCAGTCGTGTCTGACACATGGTCAAATACACGGCCGTGTGTTCCTTAGTGTTGAAATTGAAATCAAGTCAGTATGCTCCACACGGCCTCACACACGGGTGTGTGACTTGGCTGTGTGGCATAAGTCAGTATACCCTACAGGTTTGGCACGACCTAAAACACGGCCTGGCACACGGGCGTGGGTGGCCATTTTTAGGGCACACGAGTATGTGTGTTGGCCATGTGACCCAAGTCAGAGAGTTACATGGTGTCGAACACGGGCTAGGACATGGCCATGTGCTCCCATTTCGAATGTCAACATAGCTTGTGACACGGGCATGTCTGGTGGCGATGTGAGACACACGGCCTGGCCACACGGGCGTGTGTCCCCTATTTTGAAATTTTTTTCGAAGTTTATGAAAGGTTCTTAAGTTATCGTTTTAGTTCCGAACAACTCCCAATGTATGTTTAGAGCATCGTAGGCTCGTATTAAGGACAAATTGATTGATTTTGAATGACAATTGTGCGTTTTGATGAAATGTATGTGAAAAGAATGTTTAAATGTGTTGTAAGTCTGGTAATACTCTGTAACCCTATTCTGGCGTTGAATATGAGTGAGTGGTGTTACAAAAATCAATAGCTCAACCCTGAAGCATATCCTCGAGAATCTAGATCACCCTTTCAAACTAACCATATGACTACGGATGATACGTTATACTGAAGTGAGGATTCAAACCTAGAGCCTCATGCAACGTCTTCCAACACCTCGACGTACACTATGGATCTCTATCCGATATGATAGAAATTAGAACTCTATGTAATCTGACAATCTCCTTGACATAAAACTCAACCAACTGTTGAAAACTATAAGTTGTACGCACATGCAAGAAATGTGCACACCTTAAAAATTGATCCACTACCACTCAAACTAATTCCTTCCAAGATGGAGTCAACTGTAAGCCCGTAACAAAATCCATTGTGATCCATTCCCATTTCCACTCTAGAATCCTAATCAGCTGAAGCAACCCAGACAGATGTTGATGCTCAGCTTTAACCCTCTGTCAAACTAAACATCGACCGACAAAATTAGCTACGTCCTTCTTCAACCCAAGCCACTAATACAAAACTCGATGATCTTGATACATCTTGTTCCCACAAGGATGCATAACATATGGACTGCTATGAGCCTTGGTAAGGATCATATGTCTCAGATCCTTATCCTCGAACGCAAATCTGACTTCTAAAACAACAGACACCTTTAGCATTGAGACCAAAATTGCCAAGAACACCAAACTCAACTTGATGGATATGACACGCCAAACTCTTATCAAATGGCTATCTCTTTCGAATTTGTTATGCAAGAGTCGACTTCACCTGAAGCTCAGCCAACAAACCACCATCCTTAGAAACTGACAATTTCAGGAACATCAACCTCAAGTCAACCAAAGACTTCTTTCTCAAGGCATCAGCAACAACATTCATCTTTCCCAGATGATATTCAATCACACAATCATAGTCCTTCAGCAGCTCAATCCAATGCCTCCGTCTCAAGTTCAACTCATTCTGGGTATGGAGATACTTAAGACTTTTGTGGTAGGTATAACTAACACACTTCTCACCATACAGGTAATGATACCAAATCTTGAGTGCCAAGACTACAATAGCCAATTCTAGATCATGGGATGGATAGTTACACTCATGTGGCCTCAACTGCCTTGACGTAGAAGCAGCTACCTTTCCCTCCTACATTAGCATGCAACCTAATCTCGTGTAAGAACCATCACTAAAAACAAAATACTCCTTAATAGATTTTGGCTGTGTCAATATCGGTACTTTGGTCAAAACCAACTTCAGCTTCTCAAAACTCTTTTGCCATGAATCAGTCCACTCAAAAAATTTTCTTCTAAAGCTACTTCATCAATGGAGTAGCAATACTCAAAAATCCCTCGACAAAATGGCGATAATAACCAGCTCAGCCCAAGAAACTTCTCACCTCAAACACAGTCCTCACTAGCTTCTATTCTAAGATCGCCTTAACCTTCTTCGGATCAACCCGAATACTCTCGGCTGAAATGACATGACGAAGAAAAACCACCTCTCGGAGCCAGAACTTTCACTTTCTCAACTTGTCATACAATTGCTTCTCACTCAAAACTTGAAGAACCACTCTCAAATGCTCATCGTGCTCATCCGCTGATCGAGAATACACCAATATATCTTCTATGAAAACCACAACAAACCCATCTAGATTGGAATGGAATAATGGTTCATCATGTCCATAAATGCAGCAAGTGCATTCGTCAACCCAAATGGCATGAAAAGATACTCAAAATGGCCATAACGAGTGATAAATGTCGTTTTTATAATATTCACATCCTTCACCTTCAACTAATTGTACCTAGATCTCAGATCAATCTTTGAGAAAACTGAAGCTCCCTGAAACTAGTCAAACAAATCATTGATCCTTGGAAGTAGGTACTTATTCATGACGTCAACGTATTCAACTGGTGATAATCAATGCACAGGCTCAAAGTCCTGTCCTTCTTTTTTACAAATAGAACCCGCACTTCCTATGATGGCACACTCGGTTGAATGAAATCTTGATCCACCAACTCTTGGAACTAATGCTTCAACTTCTTTAATTCATTAGGTGTCATTCAGTATGGCACAGTTAACACCGGAGCTATACTAGGATAGAATTCAATACCAAACTCAACTTCCCCATCTGGCGGTAAACAAGGCAACTCCTCAGGAAAAACATCCAGAAAATCACAGACTGCATGAATCTCATCGAACCTTAACTCCCTACTATTGGCATTTAGGACATAGGCTAGATAAGCTTCGCAACCTTTCCGAACCAATTTCTCGGCTCTAAGCATAGAAACCACATTGGAAAGTAACTCAAACCTCACTCCAACAACAACAATCTCAAAGCCATCAACACAACACAAAGTCACCAACTTCACCTTACAATCGAACTACGCTCGATGCTCAGCCAACCAATCCATCCCAAGGATAGAATCAAACCCCCAAAACGACAACTCTAAATAATCTACTAGAAAAACTTGTCCCTGAACCATCAGAGGACAACAACAGTAAACCCATTCTACCACTACACTATCACCTAGCGGACTCTTAACTGTAACACCAAACCTAGATGTCTCTATAGAAATCCCAACTCTCTAGCAACATCTCTCAGAATAAATGACCTCGTAGCATTTGAATCCACTAAAGCTAGAAGAGGAAAAGACTATAGCGTGAAATTACCAGCGATGACATCCGTGGCCTTTCTAGCCTGAGGCTCCCAAACTACATAAACTCTAGCTGGACCTCTATTTCCACCTCGAACAGCTCCGCGCTGACCAATACTTCTACCATCATCACCTCTGCCACGACCCCTTCCTCGAGCTGGAGCAACAGGACCAGGTTGGTTTATAACCACAATTGCTTACCTAGGACAATCACTTACATAGTGCCCCATCTATTGTAAGCAAAATAGGCACCAATCATCTTTCTACACTCTCCAGGACGTCGACAATTACAATGCTCACACAACGTCCACAGGGACGTACTAGTCTCAGCTGTTGTTGCTTTCCTAACCTAACCTGGCCTACAACAACTCATTTTCTAAACCTTCTAAAATGACATTTCTTGCCCTTCTGGTCAGATCTACTAGCAGACTCAAATGACCTCTTAACAGTATCAGCGACAATAGCTTTGTGCTCCTCCCCTAAAGTCTCTTTTAAATCACGAGTCTTCCCAACCAACTTGTCGAAGACCTTAGTAGACTACACAAAAGATACAACTTAATATCCTAGTTCAGTCTAAACCTAAAACTCTTACAATGACTCGCCTCATGAGCCACCAACTCATAAGCATACTGGGTCAAACGCACAAACTATGCCTCGTACTCGTATACAGAAAGTACCATAGGCTAAATCTATGAACTCGCATCTCCTCGCCTCTAGATATTACGTTCTCATGAACTTCCACCAAAAAAAGCCTAGGAAAAAGTCTCAATTCATTCTTTCCAGTGCAGTACCATGCTCGAATATCCTCTATCAGTGATGAGCTTCATCAACAAACAATGACACGACGCACCTAAGTTTATCCTCATCAGAACAACCCATCTAACTAAGGATACAAGTAACTCCATCCAACCAGTATTTAGCACAACTAGGGTCTCTACCCCTAACTTCTCAAAATTCTTTTCCACCTAGAGCTCTCAAATGCTCTAATGGTAATCCCTGACGAACAAGAGCAACATTGGCACCAGTGATATGCTGCAATGACCTGATCATCTTAGACATAATATGCTCAACTCGACCCATATGAGCATCATCACGTGGTTGTGGCGGTGCATCCTAATCTTGACTACCCTATTCATGTCTTGGAGGCATAAAGTAAATCGAATACGATATAAAAAGTATAGAAAACATACCATGAGTGAGTAGCAGAAAATGGTCCAAGGCTTCACTAAGTATAATTTCCTATAGGGCATTGTGTTCCCAATTCCTACCCTATAGAATAATTTATAAAACAAAGGATACGCAAAGGTAAAGCGTGTAATATGAAGAAATATTATTAGATAAGCTAGACTTCAACATTACAATATCCGTGACCTCTTATATTAAACAAAACCTGGGCTCTGATACCACCAATTGTGACATACCAACCCAACCAGAAAGGACCGAACTGAATCTAAAGTGACACAATAACCATCGAAGTGACTCTACAATTCAAGACCACCCAACACACACTCCAACCTTATAACACCTCAATTCTAACTAATTAACTATTAAATTTTAATGCGGAAGCAATTTTGTGAACTATTTCTAATTATTTAACCCTAAGGGTATTTTGATTATTTTACCATCTAAAGTTAAACAATCCCATTTTTATTTCTAAATGATTACGAACCTTATTTTAGTCAATTTATGCAAGCCCTAAAAATTTCAATTTCAATAAGTCTAATTATTATTTTATTATTAGAAACTAAAACATAAACTTTATAAACTTTTAATACAATACCCAAAATATTATGTAAGAATATTTCTACCAAATTATAATACTCACAAGTCTAATTCTAAAATATTATCGAGTTTCCCTATCGTTAAAGGCTTCAGTTAATCTAATCAAGTTTTAGGACTAAATTATAATCATACTTAGCAACCATCAATTATAACACACAAGGTACATACCTTAGCCACAAGCATTCCACTCCTTGGAAAGTTACAATTAGACTATGATAGTATAAAATACATGTTTTAAACACCATGTTCTTAATCACCATATGAACTCTCATCAACATACCATAAACCACACAACAATTAAGCATAAAAATCAAACATTAAAGTAATTATAATATAACCAAAATAAAAGTCCAAATAAATGTACAATGTCCATTACAATTGATATAAATCTAGTCCTAATAAGTATCACAATGGTCTTTATTGTTTCTAAAAAAGAATCCTTAAGCTACTATTGAGCCTTAATCTTGGATCGGCCTTGCGCTCGCTCCTCAACTTCTCAAGATGAAAATGTTTGTCCATAAAGGTGTGAGGGTGTGGGTTTAAAAAGCTCAATGAATGATCGTAAAAACAATAAGTAAATCCCACCCAATTCATGTATAAATCCATAAAAAATTAAGCATTAAAATTTCAATCACAATATCACATATCATAATCACAATAACACATGCTATTCCATAAATATAATCATAATCATAATTTAGCTTATAAACATACACTTATATTGGGATAATACATCCATGGCAATAGTTAAATGTATGATCATACATTGGATAAACGGATCTCTACACTCTTACATATCATAAATAGTCTCGGGTTGAGTGGGCCGAAGCCACATGCTCCCTTATATCGCCTCACAATCCCGTTGAGTGGAGAAACAAGCTCAACACTCACTTATTTTCTCTAAAAATCAGAATTTCTTGAGCCATATGCTCACAAATAACACATATAATGGTGAGTACTCACAAATCATATGGCATGCCAACTATATCCAATGGATCCACCATGCAATGTTGCCAATATAATCATCCATACAAGGCATAAAATCTGATGTTTAAGTGCTTAAATTGAGATGTAAAAATGTCATTCAAAGCATGTAGCTTAACAATTTCAGTATCAATATAATTAAGCACAACAACTGCCTTTGTCCATGAATCGAGTAACTCATGCTCCAATTAAAAATCCATTCAATCAAAATTAATCATGCAAAAAGCTTAACACACAATTTTCCAAAAGCCAATTGCAATAATGCCCTTGTAAAATAAAATTAATTTTTGCATATCCAACCAAATAAGATGAAATTAATTCATTAAAGACACTATTTAAAACTTCGATTTAACACATAACAGACAAATTTAACAATAGCCCTTAAAATTGCCCACCTTCACACTTTGTTTTTCAAATAAAAGTATGTTCAAGTAGGTAAATTTGAGGCTCAAATCCGGTTACCATCATCCTCATCCCGGTGTGAAGCTTTAACAGAGACAAAATCTTCATTAAAAACTAACATTAACATCAAGAAAGTTGAAATTTCAGAAACTATATGGATTTAAATCGTTTCTCTAATCTACCTTACCGAAATTGCACAATTAAGACGAACCATAAAATTCATCAACTAAACAACCTTCTCAGCACCACAAACCACTTCTAAACTTCATTCTCAGTCCATCAACATAAAAACTAAGTGTTAGTTTCATCTATTAAATCGTTTTAAAATTTTCTGGAAAATTAACTCATTTTATTGATTAAAAATGAATTTATCAAAATTAATCAACCAAACGAGTTTAATCTCTTATTTTATGATTAAAAACCTCTTAATAAACATATTTTGAGTTTAGACATCCATTAAAACTTGGATTCCAACTCAAAATCATGGATTTACCATTATTGACTTCCATGTTCAAGAAAAAAGAAATCAAAACTTGAAAATTCATTTTAACCAATTTGAATAGCAAATAATTATTGAAAACAACTTAAAAATGAATTTAGAGTTTAGAATTACCTTCAACTGATCTCAAATCATCAATTTAGAAGATTGAATCAAGATCCTTGAAAAAATTTTGGATGACTTATGCTGAACTTTGGAAACTTTTTACGGAGATTTTGGAGAGAATTTTGAGAGAGTAAAAGGTTTAGATCCATTCTCTGATATGTGGCCTAAAAAAATGAGAAAAAAATATTAGAGAAAAGCTCTTAATTCGGGTGAAAATGGTGTGCAAAGTGAGGTATTTGTAGTGTTTTTAAAACTGAAAACCCCTACTTGATTTTAAAAAATTGGGGAAATTGTCATCAGGCCACTCCCGCATTTCCCTTATTTTACAAAATACTCCTTTCCCTCCAAAATTCCGAAAATAAGGATTTTTTGCTATAAAACCACTCTTACATTTCCATTGTTTTGGAAAATGATTTTAATTAGTAATTATTTTAAATTATCACAGTTAAACCCCCATTGTAATTTATTTTTCAATTCTAATTAGACCCAACATATTTATTTTACCGAAAAATTATTTAAAACCATAAAATTAATTTTTCTAAAAATATTTTTATTTTCTAGAATATTATTTACCAATTTTTAAATAAAATTAAGCTAACTAAATTAAAAAAATCACTAATAAACCGGATTAACTTCTAATTTTGACTCAAAACTCGGTAAGCTTACTCAAAACTACTAGACCTATTTTGAGGGCCTTACAAATCTCCCCTTCTTAAAAGAAATTTCGTCCTCGAAATGTACCTAAATTGAACAAATATGGATACTAACACCTGATGATATCTTTCGACTCCCAAGTGGCTTCCTCAGTATTATGATTGCGCCACAAAACTGTCACCAATAGAATTGTCTTGTTGCGTAGCACCTTAACCTCACTGTCTAATATCAAAATCGGTTCCTCCTCATACAAAAGATTAGATCGAACTTCAATCTGCACAACAAAAACAATATGAGAATGATCTAATCTATACTTCCGAAGCATGGAAACATGGAAATCATCATGAATGCACTCAAGCTTAGGCGGCAACAGAAGATAATAAGCAACTGGTCCACTTTGATCAATAACATCGTAAGGCCCAATGAACCTCAGACTAAGCTTACTCCTCCGCCCGAACCTCAAAACCTTCTCCCAAGGTGAGACCTTTAAAAACACTTTATCACCAACATGATATTTGATATCTCTACGTATCAAGATAGCATAAGATTTCTACCTATTTGATGTAGCCTTCAACCACTCACAAATAAGCTTTGCCTTGTCCTCAATTTCACGAACCAGATCTAGACCTAAATTCCTCTTCTCCTACATGTCAGACCAATATAGTGGAGTCCTACACTTCCTACCATAAAGTTCCTTGAACGGAGCCATCTGAATACTCATCTGGTAAATATTATTGTACGCAAACTCAGCTAATGACAAATGTCGATCCCAATTGCCACAACAATCAATAGCACAATTCTAAAGCATATCCTCGAGAATCTAGATCACCCTCTCAGACTGACCATATGACTGCAAATGATACGTTGTTCTAGAGTGAAGCTTTCAACCTAAAGCCTCACGTAACGTTTTCCAAAACCTTGATGTAAATCTTGGATATCTATTCGATATGATAGAAACTGGAAATCCATGTAATCTGACAATCTCCCTAACATAAAGCTCGACCAACTACTAAAAATAGTAAGTCGTACGCAAAGGTAAGAAATGTACACACTTCGTAAACTGTTCCACTTCACCCACTGAGTCTTTCCAAGAAAGAGTTAATGGCAAACCCAAAACAAAATCCATTGTGATCCGCTCCCATTTCCACTCTAGAATCCTGATCGGCTAAAGCAACCCTGATGGACGTTGATGCTCATCTTTAACCCTCAACAAACTAAACATCGAGCAAGAAAAACAGCTACGTCCTCTTCAACCCAGACTACTAATATAAAACCCGATGATCCTGATACATTATGTTCCTGCGAAGATGCATAGCATATGGACTATTATGAGCCTCAGTAAAGATCATATGTCTTATATCCTTGTCTATTAGAACCCAAATCTAACCTTTGAAACAAAGGACACCTTTCGCATTAAGACCAAAATCTCCAAGAACACCCAACTCAACTTGACAGATTCGACGTGTGAAACTCTTCTCGAACGACTGTCCCTCTTGAATTTATTGTGCTAAGGCCGACTTCACCTGAAGCTTAGTCGACAAACGACCATCTTCAAAAACTGAGAACTTAGTGAACATCGACCTCAAGGCAACCAAAGACTTCCTACTCAAGGAATCAGCAGTAACATTGCCTTTCTTGGATGATATTCAATTACACAATCGTAGTCCTTCAGCAGCTCAATCTAACGCCATAGTCTTAAGTTCAACTCCTTCTAGGTATGGAGATACTTAAACTCGTATCTCATCTCCTTTAGGTATTGATTTCCCATGAACTTCCTCAAGAAAGACTCTAGGAAAAAGTCTCAATTCACTCTCTGGTGCAATTGACTGTCCTCCACCAGTGATGAGCCTCATCAAAAGCAATGACACGTAGCACCCAATCTTATCCTCGTCAGAACAACCCATCTGACCAAGGAGATGGATAACTCCTTCAAATTAGTATTCAACATGAGTAAGGTCTGCACCCCTAACTCATTGAAATTGCTTACTGCCTAGAGCTCGCAAATGCTCTAATGGTAATCCCTGACGAATAGTAGCAGCATTGACACCGGCAATAAGCTGCAATGCCCTGATCATCTCAGACAAGAAATTTTCAACTAGACCCATATGAGCATCATCACGTGGCTATGGTGATACGTCCTCATCTTGACTACCCCATTCACGTCTTGAAGGCATAACGTAAATCAAATACTATAGAAAAAGAAGAGAAAATGTACCAGGAGTGAGTAGCGGCAAGTGATCCAAGGCTTAACTAAGTATAATTTCCTGTAGGGCATTGTGTTCCCAATTCCTACCCCATAAAACAATTTATAAAAAAATAAGGAACACGCAAAGGTAAAACATGTAATTTCAAGCAATACTATCAGGTAAGCTAGACTTCAGCATTACAAAATCTGTGACCTCTTATGTTTAACAAAAATTGGACTCTGATACCATTAATTTTGACACCTCAGCCTAAATCTGAAGGGACACAATAGCCACCGCAGTGACTCTCAAACTCAAGACCACCCAAAACACACCCCAACCTTACAACACCTCAATTCTAACTAATTAACTATAAAATTTTAATGCGGAATAGATTTTGTGAACCATTTTTAAAACTATTTCTAATTATTTAACCCTAATTTTATTTTGGAAATTTTACCATCTAAAGTTAAACAGACATGTTTTTAGTTTAAAATGATTACCAACCTTATTTTAGACAATTTATGCAAGCCTTAAACATTTCAATTTTAATCGAGTTCATTTACTAAGTCTAATTATTATTTTATTAATAGGAACTAAAATGTAAATTTTATAAACGTTTAATACATTACCCAAAATATTATCTAAAAATATTTCTACAAAATTTTAATACTCACAAGTCTAATTTTAAAATATTATCGAGTTCCCCTATCGTCAAAGGATTCAATTCATCTAATAAATTTTTAAAACTAAATTGTAATCATACTTAGCAATCATCAATTATATCACACAATGTACATACCTTAGCCACAAGCATTGCACTTCTTGGCAAGCTACAATTAAACTATGTTAGTATAAAAATCAACATATCATAAACAACACAACAATTATGTATAAACAACATAACAATTATGCATAAAATCAAGCATTAAAGTAATTATAATATCACAAAAATAAATGTCCAATGTCCATTACAATTGATATAAATCTAGTCCAAATAAGTGTCACAATGCCCCATATTGTTTCTAATGAAGAATCCTTAAGCTACTACTGAGTCTTAATCCTGAATCGGTCTTGCACTCACTCCTCAATTCCTTAAGCCAGAAAAGTCTCCACACAAAGGTGTGAGGGTGTGAGCTTAAAAAGCTTAGTGAATGATCGTAACAACAATAAGTAAATCACACGCAATTCATGCAAAAATCCAGGCCAATTAAGCATTAAAATTTCATTCACAATATCACATGTTATAATCATAATAACATATGCTATTTGATGAATATAATTCCAATTTAATGTGGCATATGAAATAATAATTTAACTTATAAACATACACTTATGTTTGCATAATACATCCATGACAGTATTTAAACATATGATCATACAGTGGATAAATGGATCTCCAAACTTCGATATATCAGAAATAGTCTCGAGTTGAGCAGGTCGAACCCACACGCTCCCTTATATCACTTCACAGTAATGTCACGGGTCAGAGTTCAAAGCCCGAGACCATCACACCAAATGCATCAGATGGAGGTCTATTGTTTAGATAGGGATCATTTGGCCCAAGAGAGCTGGCCCGATTCAAGAAACTATTGGAGAAGCCTATCAAATTGAAGCCTGGTTGGCCCAATAGTGAAGATATGGCAACTTAGGCTAATTTGGTAACTAATCCTAGAATATATAGGGAATCATATCTTGTAAAGATTAGATAGGATTTGATATGGCAATATCTTGTAAATCCCTTAAATTATGGGATATGGTTAATCTCGTCTGTCGATGTAAATGTATCTTGACATTCGATTTTGGGGAGCTCAAGTATAAATAAAGAGCCTCCCCCTCATTTGTACTCACTCTATTCATTGTTTCATTATTCTTTGTGAATAAGAGAATAGAGAGCATTTACTCAAACACTTTGCGAGCGCTCTTTCTGTTGTTCTTTTGGTAGCTTCTTTTGGCACAAATCGCTTTCGCTTTTCAATTTGGTGCCTTGGAGGAGTTGTAAAGGCTGACTTAGGTGAGTTTGGACGAGTAAATCGCCTAAGGCCGCATGGATTGCCAGACGAAAGGTCTAGCCCCGTGACAAGTGGTATCCAAGCTATTGGTTCGAAGGCACTATTTGGATGTCAAAAGAAAAGTTCGAACAAAAGTGGGCGAGAAAATCTTTGAAGGAGATGCTGTCGGCAGTAGAGGTACACGTGGGTAAACTTAAGGAGTCCATGGAGGACGTTAAAGAGACTAAAAATGCTCATTAGGAAAGCATTAAGGAAATGAAGGAAAAGTTCAAGGACTTTGTGACCACGTGTCTCACTTCCCAAAGGGATAACATGCAAGAGTTGCTAGATTCTCAAAGGAAGAAGTTGACAGAGAGGAACAATGTTCTCGAAGCCATGGTAAAGGCTTTGAAGGAGGAAACAATGGCCACGACATTGCTTTGAGCACAAGAATAGAGGAGCTCAAGAGAGAGTTGGCCTTGTGTCGAGCAGTGGTAGGGGAAAGAGTGCCAAGTGCAGCACTTAGTAATGAGTATGACCCAAAGCCGAAAGAGTTTGTGGGGACAAGGTCTGTATGTGATGAGGAAAATTTCTTGTGGAGAATGGAAAACTACTTTCATGCCAAAGGCATCATGGATGATGCGAGTAACGTAAAGACTGCTTCATTATTTCTTACTGATATTGCTCTTTTATGGTGGCAAGGTAGGACCACAGATGAAAGGCAATGTGAGATTGGAAAATTGAAGGGACATTTTTATCTAGAGTTTGCCGAGGAAGAGGCTCGGGCAAGGTTGCAAGGGATAACGCAACGGGGCACAGTGATGGAGTATGTTCGAGAGTTCAAGGAACTGATGCTCCAAGTTTCAGATGTGACAAAGAAAGAAGCATTGCTTGCTTTTCAAGAGGGATTGAAGCCTTGGGTCAGACAAGAGGTGGAACAAATAGGTGTCCAAAAGATGTCGGAAGCCATGATGGTAGCGAAATCCATGGTTAAGCTTGGTCTAGGGAAAGATAAGCCTGGGTTTTCCAAGTCTGAGAAAAGGGGCGTATGTGAAGGGAATCACAAGGAAGACAAGGATGATGGCAATGGCAACAGCGACAATGGTGGTAATGGGAAACCACGAGTTGGGAAGAAGAAAGCTAAAAAGAAAAGGGACAAGCTAAAATGCTTTCTCTGCGACGGTCCACATATATTGAAGAAATGTCCAAAAAAATTTGCGCTCAAGAAGAAGCCAGTGGATAAGGCCTTGGGACTTCGTTTGGGCACAAGGGATGTTAAAGCCAAGGAGGCCGAAAGTGAGAAGAAGCCAGTGGATTGCTTATTGTGTCATGGTCCGTATAAGTTACGGGAGTGCCTGAGGAAGTCTGTCATCAATGGAAATGATGGAGCAGACAAGGAGCCCAAGAAGCTTGGTTCGAGCAAGGGAAAAGCTAAAGCCAAGAGGGCAAAGAGGAACAAGTCAGTCATCAAAGGGAATGATAGAGTAGACAAGAAGCCCAAGAAGCTTGGTTCAAGCAAGGGAAAAATCGAAGCCAAGAGGGTAAAGAGGAGCAAAAAGAAGTGAGTGAAGTGCTTCTTACGCTGTGGTCTGCATGAGTTGCGAAACTGTCCAAAGTAAGCTGTAGTCAAAGGAAATGCAACGTCCGAGCATGGTGAGTCGTCAGAGAGGCTTCCACCCAAGGAAGAGGTGAGTTTGTCATCGAACTTAAAGGAAGAAGTTGCGATGAAAACAGTAAAGCTAGGACCAATGTGGCTCAAGTTGAGAGAAGCGTCGGAGTTGGCCGAGTCATCGACAAGGCTTCCACCTATGGGAGAGGTGGGTGGTGCATCAGACTTAAAGGAAAAAGAAGTGATGCATGTGGACAGTTGACCCAAGTAAATGCAAAGGTACATTCCGAACATTCTGATAGTGTGTTGCATTCTAACTTGTTGACTTCACAAGAATGTAGGGTCCCTTTCGAAGTTCTTGAGGAAAGAGGCCAAGAGACTGTGGGCAAAGTGAAGCCAAGTGTTTTGAATCACGAGGATTCTGTTCGAGGAGAGTTAGAATATGGGCAAGGGACTGACATAACTTCTTGTCATCGAGATGTACAAATAATCAGGATGGCTTGAGTTAAGAAGTGATGAAAGTCAAGGCAGAAGTCCTGAGGGAAGGGAAAAGTTAAGGTGCCAAGACGAGATCAACGTGAATCAAGTCAATGCCATTTGGAAGTCACAATGAGGACATTGCGAGAATGGGTGAGGAATAATGTCACGGGTTAGAGTTCAAAGCCCGTGACCATCGCACGAAATGCATCTGATGCAGGTCTATTATTTAGATGGGGATCATTTGACCCACGAGAGCTGGATCGATTCAAGTAACTGTTGGAGAAGCCTGTCAAATTGAAGCCTGGTTGGCCCGATAGCGAAGATATGGAAACTTATTCTAGTTTGGTAACTGATCTTAGAAGATATACGGAATCATATCTTGTAAAGATTAGGTAGGATTTGATATGGAAATATCTTGTAAATCCCTTAAATCATGGGATATGGTTGAGTGGAGACACAAGCTCAACATTCCCTTATTTACTCAAAAAATCAGAACTTTTTGAGCCATATGCTCATAAATAACACATGTAATGGCGAGTACTCACAAATCATATGGCATGCCAACTATATCGAATGGTCCACCATGCAATGCTGCCAATATAATCATACATACAAGGCGTAAAATCCAATGTTTAAGAACTCAATTTAAGATGTAAAAATGCTATTAAAATCATGTAGCTTAACAATTTCAACGTCAATATAATTAAGCACAAGAAATGCCTTTGTCCATGAATCTTAAAACAATCATAACACTAACATAAAGTGCTCAAAAATTTCATAACTCATGCTCCAATTAACAATCCATTCAATCCAAATTAATCATGCCAAAAGCTTAACACACAATTTTCCAAACGCCAATTGCAATAATGCTCTTGTAAAATAAAATTAATTATTGCAAATCCAACCAAATAAGATGTGATTAAGTCATTAAAAACACTATTTAAAACTTTGATTTAACACATAACTAGGCAAATTTACCAATAGCCTTTAAAATCACTTACTTCTGCATTTTGTTTTTCAAAAAAAAGTGTGTTCAAGTAGGTAAGCTTGAGCCTCACATCTAGCTAGCATCGTCCTCATCTCAGTGTGAGGCTTTAATAGAGAACAAATATGCATTACAAACTAACATTAATATCAAGAAATTCAAAATTTCATAAACTATACGAATCTAAATCGTTTCTCTAATCTACCTTACCGAAATTGCACAATTAAGCCAAAACATAAAATTCATCAACTAAATGACCTTCTTAGCACTACAAACCACTTCTAAACTTCATTCCTAGTCTATTAACATAAAACCTAAGTGTTAATCTCATCTATTAATTCCTTTTAAAATTTTTCAAAAAATCAACTCGTCTTCTTGATTAAAAATGAATTTATCAAAATTGATCAACCAAACAAGTTTGATCTCATATTTTTTGAGTAAAACCCTGTTAATAAACATATTTTGAGCATAGACATCCATTAAAACTTGGATTCCAACTCAAAATCATGGATTCACCATTGTTGAGTTCCATGTTTAAGAAAGAAGAAATCAAAACTTGAAAAATCCATTTTAATCAACTTAAATAGCAAATAATGATTAAAACAACTTAAAAATGAATTTAGAGTTGATAATTACTTTCAATTGATCACAAGTCATCAATATAGAAGATTGAATCAAGATCCTTGAAGAAATTTTGCATGACTTTTGCTCAACTTTGAAAAACTTTTCTGGAGATTTTGAAGAGAATGTTGAGAGAGAAAAAGTTTAGATCTATTCTCTAATATGTGGTTTATGAAAATGAGCTAAAAAATGAGAGAAAAAGCTCTTAATTTGGGTGAAAATGGTGTGCAAAGTGAGGTGGTTGCAATGTTTTTAAAATTGAAAACCCCCTTGATTTTCAAAAATTGGGTAAATTGCCATCAAGCCAGTCGCACATTTCTCTTGTTTTACAAAATACTCTTTTCCCTATAAAATTTTGAAAATAAGGATAATTTGAGATAAAACCACTCTAACATTTCCCTTGTTTTTGTAAAATGGTGTTATTTAGTTAATATTTTAAATTCTCTCAATTAAACACCAAATTTAATTTATTTTTCAATTTTAATTAGACCCAAAATATTTATTTTACCCAAAAATTATTTAAAACCATTAAATTAATTTGTCTAAAGATATTTTTATTTCTTAAAATATTATTTACTGATTTTTAAATGATATTAAGCTAACTAAATTTAAAAAATCACTAATAAACCCGATTAACTCCTAGTTTTCACTTGGAACCTGGTAAACTTACCTGAAACTACTAAACCTATTTTCAGGGCCTTACATGCTTCTTAACAGCTTCGTATGTAAGGTTGCAAATATTACCTTAAGAAGGAGTATCTCAAAGCTTAGATTCATATCTTCAACTCAACTTGAAGAATGAGAGGATTTCTCTGCGTTTTTCCCCTTATGAACAAAGATTACTTCTTGAAGAAGAAGGAGAAATGTCCCCCGTTTCTTACTCAAGATACCTTGATATTTTACCTTTGTTCCTATGGATATTTGACACGTGTCCTAGTCCTTACAATCCACCGAATAAATGTTTGACAACTATAAAAAGACATGTATGGGAATACATATATTTACACAACATACCCTTAGGCCTTAATCCACCCTTTGTCCTTATTCAATTTGTAAGAGCGTAGTTGGTATCTTAACTAATCACACTTGGCGCGTCATGCTTTATTTGCGACGACCTTACTATCCAAGTTTCCTTAATACCTTATCATACTCTTTTTACCTAAAGACTTATTCCTTTTGAAGGTAGTTTCTCACCATAGTCAAATTTTGGTTCCACTCCCACTTTACATGTTAAGAGCATTAGTGGGGCAGACAACACTTCATCCTTTGAAGTAACAATCAGTGTACTTATTAAGTTCAGAGGAAGCTTAAATACTGAGCATTACCCTACTTTTAAGGAAATCTTGTTCAAACATCATGGTTTTAGACTTAGCTCAAAGAAATACCCCACATTTCTTTTAATCCTATTAACTAAAGAAAAGAAAGAGAGAATATTTTTTTCTTAACATATCTTAAAAATTTAACTCAACTTGAGTTTTATTGAAACTTGTTAGATGTCACATCATTCATTGGGTGGTCTTGTCCAAACCTATAGTTTTGAAAAAAACTATTTGAATACCTACCTTTGGTCCTTAACTATTTTGGCACTCGTTTGGTTGGTTTCTAACTATTGTTCCTTCCATCTTGACTAATACAAAGCCAAGCTTATAAGATATTCTACACTGTTGACGTAAACTCGCGACATAAAGATCGTTTCCCTTATCTATTACATAGTCTACCCACTCTATATGCCCTTTTGAGCAAATAATTCCTAACAAGACACACTTCTTGACCACTATGTGCTAACCTACTACTCACCAACATCAAGGAAACACAAGCGTGCTCAAAAGGTGTTCATGATTTAGTTCTAAAACTGTACATATTTGAAACTTATCTCATCCGTCTTATTTCCTTAAATAATATTCAAGCACTAAGGCTTCACTGAGAGGGGTCTTATAGATCCTAATTATAGTATTCTATATAGTGCTACTGATTGTTAACATGCCACTAGGCTTGCTCATGTATGCATAATAAACCGATACTCCACTTCCTTGGCATAGTCCCTACATCGTCCTTCCTGGCACAGTCTCTCAACATACTAACTTGGAACAGATATACACAGATATAATTTTATAAGAACTTATTGAGAAGAACACCATTTACCATTTTGATACATGCACAATGTAGCTGATGATTCATGATGTGTTTCTTACTATTCTTTGACATCTGTCTTACTTTTGGCGAATAGTTCCTACATTCTAATCTTTTTGTAAACACTAGGTATCAAACTTTACTTTGAACCCATTTCTACTTCTCGTCGATGATTCCAATTCTTTGTTTGTATCTTCCAATCTTAATATTCATATATCCACTCAAATTTCATTATAAAGACCAATGCAACCATTGAGTCATTTCATTTGCAAACTTAACCCATAATCAATAGCACAATCCCAAGTCATGAACGAGCACAACCAAAGGAGGCAGATACATTCTTTAAACATATAGATTTGAAGATTAGTTTAGGATATCTTTATCTTGAAATTCCTTTATACTTTTCTAAATATCTTTGGACTTTTACCTTCAATTGTTACTTACTTTTTCCATACATAACTGGAATCCAGTAGATACAATACTATTCTAATTTCACTTATCATACTTAAATGCCATACTGAACATGCAAAATTGTTTCATACAGAACCCTCTATATAGGAAATCCCTTAAAATAAGCCATGAAGGCACCTCTTTTAGATCACACCAACAAACATTCCTTTACAATTTTGCAACAATGGCAGTTCTTTCAGAGTACACCACAAAGGAAGTTATTTGGCTGTCATGTATACCATATGGATTTGTCTAAACTCAAATTACATATGGTTTTCCCATCACCGACATGGGACATGCAGAGAATCCCTATTGGGTAATCATAATTACTTTTTTCTTTTTTATAAGGTGTCGTGGTTATGGACTTTTAGTCCAAACTGGCTCCAATAGAAACCACCACGATGAATATACACAGACTCTATTGACAGACTCTTCATGCATTGATAGGATCTAAATTAAATATTTTACTTCACTAACATACATCCATTTAGAACACACATTTCGTAACACGTATTTTAGAAATATACATACTCAGCCAAACTTCAATGTTTCAATACTTACACCAATCATCACATACTTGACATTATCAAATTCACTATCCATATACATACTATATTTTACATAGTTTCATATTCATAGTTTATCAATTTCCTATAGGCATCTCTCGATACAAACAGTATACGTGCAGGAGTTAGCATAGAACTCACTTGATTCTCATCTATTGTAGTTCAAGGCCCCAAATCTAGATATCCATCATCAGCTAGAAGCAATCACTGCTTAGAAACATAATTTCACTATTAACACTATTGTACATACAAAGTACTTGTCATTTTAATCGCTAACAATCTCATGCAAAAATCTTATAGTTATAGTCTCATTGTTCAAATACCAAATACATATTTACTCCTTTAGTACTTAACATGCAAAGTTGAAATACTTACTTTGATGCGAAGTAAGTGCTTATCGTAAAAGAACTATCGCCTCTAGATCATTGATGTATGATACATTTAGACTTAATGAAGGTTTTGGTAAATACCAATTGAGGAAGAGGAAGAAGAAGGAAGAAGAATCCCCTTTCCAAAGACACACTCACATATAAATATGAATCATCTTGCTTAGTGGAATTTAACAAGTGTCATACGTTTCAAAACTTGCCTTCTAATTGGCCTATAGTTTCTGAAAAAAATAAATTAGTTCCCTTTATCAAAATTATCAAGCTAACATATACAGTTGGTTCCTAAGTAGATTACATCTAACTAACAGAGTACCCTATACAAACAAGGTGTACTATAACTTTGGCAAATACTCATCCCATATTTCCCTTTTTTCCCTTAACACAACAAAATATCATGAAATCAAATTCTTACAAACTAAAGTGGTAGTTTCTATACACCTACACGTATATGCCAAAACCATCATTTAGGCGAAATACACTACGTTAGATAGACTTTTTACTGCTAGTCGTGAAAACTTTAAACCTGCCAAAATTGAGGTGTTACAGCTTAAGTGTTTAATTCTCCTAGTTCAATAACCTATAAAAGTCTCTTAATTAAATAAATTATTTCCAGATTTGTTAACATAATAATATCTATTACAATCCCACTAAAATAGCAATAACATACATTGAACACAATATAATACTAAAAAGTAATGTAAACATGAAATCTTGGCCACTAAGGAATCAGAGTTTCAATCCAATCCAATATCCACGATCTAATAGATTAAATGGGGTGGTCTGATTTGATTCAATCTCCAAAATATGTTTCCCTGAGTAACATGATCTTCATTGATGGGCTACATATTATCCATATACTTAGCACAACCCATAAATATCATTCAATAAATTTTCATTTATCTCAAATAAGGAAACCGTCTTCACACAATTTTTGTGGCCAAGCAGTAGGCACTCCCTTAGCACTCAATTTCCAGTTTCATATTTTTCAACAATTTATATTTTTATCTTGACTAATTAGAGCCTAAGTAAGTTAAGAATTCTTTAAAATAAGATTAATTATAAATTATTTTGACTTTGAATAATTGAAATATGTTTAAGATTAAAATGAGACTAATCAGCATGAAACTGATAATTTAAAATTATTTTCAATGAATTTGTATGTTTTTCTATTGAAGTTAAAAGAGTCATGTGTATTGTTAAAAATGAAGATCATTGTGGATTGATCTCTTTTAAGCAACGAACACTTAAAATTTTGGTTTGTGATATATGAATATTTCATTGCCTTATATTGTGGTGAATTTAATTGCTTGATAACTTAAAATTATTTTGTGATTCTTTGCATTCTAAACTTATTTTGATTAGTAATTCATTTGGTGTTGTTTTTCTTAAATGATTAAATGATGATTTATTTAAATTGCAATTATATTAAGCAATAAAAATGCTTTATTGAAATTCTTTAGATTCAGTCCGCATGCCATAAAGTACAGGATTCTCCACCATTGCTTATTGTTCATTGTATTGACCGCCTTGAGTGTCCAAAACTATTGTCATTGTTGTGCTTTCAATGTTTGGTGTTCGGCTCGCTATTGATTAAGTGGTATTTATTGTGTAGTAGAGTATTGTCATTGTTAGCATTTGCATCATTTTCATTGATCATTTGGTGTTTAGCTAAACATATGCGTATCTAAATGTTTTACTATCTTGTGTTGCTTGGGCTAATTGTAAGATGTGATTTTATTTATTTATTTATTTATTTATTTATTTATGATTCATGAAAATTGACAAATTTTTATTTCCTATGAAAAGTGTGAGTTATCCTGACGTATTGTGGAAACTCATTCAATCATATTTTTATATTGATATCAAAATATTTAAAGAATTTTTCTTATTTATTTTGAAATGACTCAACATGTTGTAGATAATGTTGTTATATGATTTTCAATGCTATTTAATTATCTTTAATATATGGTAATGTTAGAATTTGGAGATCATCATTGAGTTGTAAAAAGCTCAACATTTGAGTTTTTAATTCCGTGCACAAGTAACAATCGAATCAAATAGTTCATGATTAGGCATTATAGTCTCAAACTCTCTAGAATTTGTATTTTATAAAGACGTTGCCACTGAGTTTAGCTTTGGCATGTACTTAGGTCTGTTGAAGTAGTTTGTCATTTTTATTGGTTATTTGTTCTGTTATTTGAAAGAGATGTATTTGATGATTTTAAGTTTGTTATAAGCATAATTGTGATAAATTATCTATTCTGTGTATGCTTAATTTTTATGTTTTAATGTATTTTAATTGAATGATTGATCAAGCAAGTCACTTTAGCAACCACTATGGTGCTTTGGATCTGACTGAATTATTGGGTTGGGTTTGGATTGTAACCTCCAAAACTTGGCCTAGATGTTATGGCTAGATTGAGAAGGCTACATTAGCCACCGAAATGGCTAAGCTAACTTGCGTTACTTTTGAAGACCTAAAATAAATTAATTTTAAAGAAAACTATAGTTTTACTTTGAGTTAGCTTAAAAGCATCCATTCATTAGGTTGTATATACTTAGGATTCATTTTATTGTTGACAGTGTTGTTTTAGAAAAACCGTTTGCTTGTTGCACTTCTTTAAAAAAAACTTGATGTTAAACTAATGCAGCGGAAAAACCATTTTTCAAGTCATTTTGGAAAATTAGTTGCCTTATCAATTTGTTTTTTCAAAAACGGTTCATTTGCAATGTTGCAGAAACTAGGGAACAATATCAAATTTTACTTCAGCCTAATATCATGCATTATCCAATTATTATGCTTAAGTAATCCATGCATGCAAGAATCCCCAAAAGAAAAGTTACCAAGCCACAAACCAGAAATAATTAAAAATTACAAACTAAAACCAATAAAAACTTAATAAGTATTATTAAGAAAAGTAATCTGAGGTCTAAAGTGATTCTCCGTGTAACACCCCCTACCCGTATTCAACGCCGGAATAGGCTACGAGGCATTATCAGACTTATCATACGAACAAATAGACATTTTCGAGCTGCAAACTTTTGTCCAAATTAAAACTTTTTGTGTTCAATCATAAAGTCCCTAATACGAGCCTCTGACACCCAAACAAGCTTTGGAAGTGGTTCGGGACTAAACAGAGAATTTTAGTGTAACACCCCAAACCCGGCCTAAACGTTGTGGCCGAATCTGGCGATATCACATTGAAGAGGTATTTCCAAAACATTACTTGAAGAAAAACTTGATCTTCTATAGCCACTTCTTTAAAGTCATAGCAAAAGGTTAGGAGGCCCAGTTTATTGAGAAAACCCAAGTTGATTAAGTAAATAGTAAGCATAACAGTGTATTATTGAACTTTAAAACCATGTTTGATACTGAAGCCTTTAAAACATGATGTTTTCAGAAAAAGTATTGTTTGTGTTTTCTTGAAAATACGAGTCCTAATTCTAACAGATAAAAGAATTTAAAGAAAATAAATCCGCAAATTAAAACGATCTTTTAAAAGCCTTATTACAATATAAAAACCCGATATCGAATGAAATCTAAGTAATAGTATTTTAAAATAAATTAACAACGTTAAGTGGCCACCTTTGAGTCCCCCGTCGCCTCGATCCATCTAAGCCTAGGAATTTCCTGCACAGACAACAAATGGGTGAGTTTACAAAAACTAAGTATGTGAAATCCCATTATATCTAACAATCAGTGTAAGCGAAAATCTAGGCCTAACCCCTTTTAGTTTACTTTAGGTCCTTAACCCCTTTTCAGTAGCAGTAGCAGTAGCAGTTTGGGCCTTGGCCCATTTCAGTACAGTATGCAGACAAAGAATCCTACCCAATCCATCTGCTACAAACCAACTCCAAACCAGCCCTACACACCATGTGGGGACAAAGTCGACCTATCTAGCCCTACACACGAAAATGTACCGTATTCAGTACTAAGCAGTATTTCCAGCAGAGCTGCCAGTACTAGGCTTATTGCCTTTCAGTACACTTCCTCCAAAGCATATATCCTACCCAATGTAATGCAACATAATATCATACGTGAATGCAAAAATTTCATGCTCAAAAAGAGTCATACATAATACAGGGGTATTTCAGTCAATTTACCTCACAAGGTATAATGGACATTTTATTAGTGTGGGGTCCAAGTATACAAACTGACCCAACAGTAAGTCCACATTCGTCTTAAGTGACCCGTGCGACCATAATAGTCAAACAGTGATAATGGGCCTTCAGCCTATATTGCAGGTCCATGTGGGCCCACATGCTCGTATGGCCCATAAAGCCCAAAGATGGCCTTAGCCATATGGTCTACACAGCCTCACCCAATATTTATCAGACTTCATGCGATTCTCTAAATTGGGCCCATAGGCCCGTTGGCCCATACAGCCCAGTATTGTTTTGGTCCATGAAAGCACTCATGGCCATCTTGTCGACTACACAGCCATGTTTTGTTACAAGGCCTGCCACACAGGCGGCCTCACGCCTATGTAGTGTCGACATCCCAATTTTCAGCTTTCTGCCTTTTCGACTTTTGCTATTACACATCTAAAGGTAGTGTTCACACACCTGCGATGGAGTTGTGCCCGAGATGTTTCTAAAGTTGAGAGCCTATGGTTAAGCACAACCCTTTATTAGCCTAAACCATCAGTAATCCATAATCATAATATTGGAACACTTAATCAAATGATATTTACTTACCAAACAACCAATCATAACTTTCTCTTGCTCTAACTCCACGTTCTCCTTCCAATGCTTTACCTTCACAAGAATAATAAATCGATTCATAAGAATCTATACCTCCACATGAAAATGCAATGCCTAAAATACTTACCATGAATAACAGATTCCTCGTAGGGGAAAGGCAAATGGCCTACACCTTGGCTAAGGACAACGAGCCCTTAGCAACATTCGCATTGAAAAAGAAAAGAGATTAGATGAACTTATCCCTCTGATAGACAATAGAAAATAGCTTTTCGGTGTAAGAGACACAAAAGGCAAACCTAGGGAAAGAAACCAAATGAGATTCAGCTAGAGTAACCAATCTACCGACACTTACTAATAAATTGGAGAGATTCTGACAGCACCTCCACTAAAAACAGTTAAGGAATAAGGGAAGAATATGATTGGCCTTAGTGGATTCGGCCAACATAAGAAGATTAAAAGGGGAAGAAGTGAGAAAGAAGAGGAGAAATAAATCACAAGCAAAGCTAAAGCCAACAACGGTTTGAGAGAGAAAGAACAAATAGTATTCAACCAAAAAACCCAAACAAAGAAATGATTGCAGAAACCGAATGAGGGAGAGAATGTTATTTGACTAAGGGCAAGAAGGAAAGTCAATTGAACTAGGCCTAAAATGCCAAATACCCGAGTGGTCAACAAAAAGATTTGGCTGTCCACAAGCTACACAACTCAAAAGCGAAAACAAAGAGCAAAAAGTGTAATAGCTTTCCAACAACCAGAGAGCAAAATTTCAGTCACCAAATGCCCAAAACCAATTAGGAATCAAGAGACCCACTTTCAATAGACAACTGTCACCCCCCACTCCTTGATCCACCCCACCAATCTCTCCCCAAATCACTCTTCTATCTCCTCATTTGACCGATTCAAACTTCTTCAACTACACCCAAAATTTGGCTAAATGATCCCTTACTTCACTCCAACACCTCAACCATCCAACCTATAGAGTCTTATAACCATACAACCACCCATACTACAATTTGCAAAAATTACTCACACTTGTACATAGTATAACTTGAACTCAAGTCCCTTAGCACCAATAACACGCCACTTGCCACTAGTCCAGGAGGCTTTTTATGAAATGCCTCAATCACAATAATTTAAGAAGCCTACTATCAGTAGACAAGGGTTTATTCAGTCAGAAGCAAAATTCTGCTCAAACCCAGGGTTGAACCCACAACTTCCCAGATACTCACAGAGCGCTAAACCACTAAGTTAGGCATACATTCACATCATAACACACAAAAATAATTTTTAATAGAATTTCTAAGATTTGGGCATTTGGGGCCTTACAATTCTACCCTCTATAAAGAAATTTTGGCCTGATCAGAATAGGTGAGGGTACTTTTGTCGTATCAACTCCTCGGGTTCCCATGTAGCCTCCTCAGAACTGTAGTTCTGTCAAGGAACTTTCACTAATGGAATTGATTTCCTTCTTAAGAATTTCACCTCACGATTTAGAATCTGAACTAGCTCCTCCTCGAAAGTCAGATCCGATCTAACTTCAACTTTCTCAATGGGCACAATATGTGCGGGGTCAGACCGATAGCGTTTCAGCTTTGAAACGTGGCACAATATCCGCTCTAATTCCAGAGGTAACTCTAACTAGTGGGCAACTAGTCCCACTTGTCTCAAAATGTGGTAAGGACCAATGAACCTTGGGCTCAACTTACCTTTACACCCAAATCTCAGTACCTTATTCCATGGTGAGACCTTTAGAAAGATAAAATTCCCCACAGAATACTTAATTTCCTTACGTTTCAAATTTGTACATGACTTTTGTCTGTCTAATGCTGCCTTCAGTCTATCTTGAATTAATCTGACCTTATTCTTGGTATTAGATACTAGCTTAGGACCCAGAACACGCCGCTTACCCAACTGAGTCCAACACAATGGAGTGCGACACCTACGACCATATAGTGCTTCGTAAGGTGCCATCTGTATGCTAGACTAGTAGCTATTGTTATATGAAAACTCTACTAGCGGCAAGAGATCCTCCCAACTGTCTCCAAAGTCAATCACACAACTCCTTAACATGTCTTTCAGTACCTGGATTACCTTTTTCGACTGTCCATCTGTCTGAGGATGAAACACAGTACTGAAATCCAATCATGTATCCAAAGCTTCTTGTAACTTCTTCCAAAACCGAGACGTGACGCGAGGATCTCTGTTAGATATTATGGAAACTGTTACCCCATGCAATTTCACTATCTCGGATACATACAGGTTAGCCAGTTTCTGTAATGAATAATCTATGCGAACTGGTATGAAATGGGTAGTTTTGGGTAATCGATCCACAATGACCCACACTGAATCTTTCTTAGAGGGAGTTAGGGGTAACCCACTCACAAAATCCATAGTTACCCTTTCCTACTTCCACATTAGAATGTTAACCGGCTGAAGCAACCCAGAAGGCAACTGATGTTCTGGCTTAACCTGTTGGCAAGTCAAACATTTCCCCACAAAGTCAATAACCTGTTGGCCACTAATATACCTCGCGGAGATCTCTGTACATCTTATTTCGACCTGGGTGCATAGTATAGGGGCTACTATGCGCCTCTCGTAGTAAATTCTGCCTCAAATTAGTATCCTTAGGCGCATAAATTCTACCTCTGAAACAGAGTACCCCTTCACTATTCAGCCCAAAATCCACCGTATTACCATTCTCAATCTGCCGGAACCGAAGACCCAATGACTCATCTTCCAATTGTTTATTCTTAATATGTTCAATTCACACTGGTTTAACTTGGACCTCAGCCAATAAACTGCCATCATCTAATAAGCTAAGACGAGCGAACATTGCCCTCAGATCAGTCATAGCCCTATGGCTCAGTGCATCAGCCACCACATTGGCCTTACCAGGGTGGTATTCAATCGAATAGTCATAATCCTTAAGCAGCTCAATCCACCTTTTCCGCCTAAGATTTAACTCCTTCAAAGTAAGGAGATACTTGAAGCTCTTGTGAATCGTGTAAATGGTACACTTTTCACCATACAAGTAATGCTTCTAAATTTTTAATACAAATACCACTACAGCCAACTCCAAGTCGTGAGGCAGATAATTCACCTCATGCGTCTTAAGCTGACGAGACGCATAAGCAACCACCTTACCCTCTTACATCAACACACAACCCAAACCAACGTGTGATGCATCGCTGTAAACAGTAAATTCCTTCCCAAACTTCGGCTGAATCAAGACAAGGGCCTTAGTCAGAACTTTCTTGAGCTTCTCAAAGCTCTCTTTTTGCACATCAGTCCAATTAAAAGACACGCCCTTATGTAGTGGCTAAGTCAAGGGCGCGGCAATCAGTGAGAACTCTTCCAAAAATCTTCGATAGTACCCAGCCAGTCCCAGAAAACTACGAATTTCTGATACAGTCTTATGCTATTTCCAGCCCAACAAAGCCTCAATTTTCTGAGGATCCACTCAAATCCCCTCAGCAGACACCACATGACCAAGAAATGTTACCTCACGTAACCAGAATTCACACTTGCTGACCTTGGCGTACAGTTGCATCTCCCTCAAAATTTGCAGAACTACACAGAGATGTTCATCATGTTCCATTTCAGTTCTTGAGTACACCGGAATGTCATCAATAAATACAAAAACAAACTAGTCCAGATAGTGTTGAAACACTCTATTCATAAGATCCATTAAATGTAACACCCCTTGCCCGTTTTTTGACGTCGGGACAGGGTTTGAGGTGCTACAGGACTTAACTCAAGCTACTCATATAAAATCGGGCCATAAAAATTTTGATCAATTTAAAAATTTTCATTTCACATACATTTTGTCCTTTAAACAGGCTCATGAGGCCCAAAATATGCATTAGAGACTGTTCGGGACTAAACTGAGAACTTAAGAAAAACTTGGAAAAATTTCATGCTTTAAGGCTCCACAGGCCTGTGTGGATATAGAGCACACGCCCGTGTGCTAAGGACATGCCCGTGTCCCGTACCCATGTCTAAAAACTTGGACATTCTGCCAATTTGGTTACGAACAAATTGAGGCCACACGGCCAAGGCACACGCCCGTTTTCTATGGCCGTGTCCTTCACACGACTGAGACACATGGTCATGTCTCTTGCCCATGTGCTTACTACCAGGCATACTGACTTGAAAAACTTACGTGTAGGGAAAACACAGATGGATAATGTGCCCATGGGGGTGGACCGTGTGTCGCACACAGCCTAGACACACGCTCGTGTGTCTATCCGTGTGGACAAATACAAGGCTATTTTCCAAGCCATTTTGTCACCCTCACAACACATGCACGCATACTTATACAATAGCATAAACTTGGAAAAATTAGGCACTTAAACATTCCTAACATGTCATGACCATGGTAATTTCACATGCAACCAATATCGTAGCTTTTACCTTCATCTTTACCACATTAATGCTATAGCTATCAATAAATCATCAAACCTTATTTTCATCACTAAACATTCATGATCACATCCACATACCATTCATACCAAGCCATTAAAGACTTTTAATAAATAAATAGGTTTATCAACCCTATAATCAAAATAGGCCAATACATTTGGCTAAAACAATAACATATACTCAAATATTTAAACTCCTATACATGCCATAGACTCAAAGTACTTGAAATCACTTACACCGATAGCAATTGACAGTGTGATAATATCTCCGACGAACTCCAACCCAAGCTAACCTAGCAACACTTGAGAACATGGGAAAGGAAGGGGGGTAAGCTTTATGCTTAGTAAGTTCATATTAAAACAATAAGCAACTCATTAACATGCTTTTCTCAATGTTCCCAACATATTCTCAAGTTTATGATAAGCTGTCTTCTTGTACAACAGTCAATAAAATATTTATATCTGGAGCTACGAAACTCCAAATTAAGTTCCGTTAATGTTTCCTAAAATTAGGCTCATGTACCTTTCTACCATAAAATTTCCAGAATTTTTGGTTTAGTCAAATAGTACAGTTTATTCCTCAAAGTTACCCCTGATTCACTGTCTGACAGTTCTGACCCTTTTGTACTAAAGTTAAATTATCTCATAGCACAGAACTCGAATAATGTTTCTGTTTATTCCTCTTGAAAATAGACTCATTAAGGATTGCAAACATATAAATTATGTTTCCTAAATATTTTTTTACAATTTATAATGATTTTCTCAAATTAGAACAGGGGATTTCAAAGTCATTCTGACTCTATCTCACACAACTTCAAATATCTCATTATAGGAAATTATTTTTCTTACACGGTTTCTTTTATAAGAAACTAGACTCAATAAGATTTAACTCCATATTTTCTACTGATTCACTTTCTACTGATTTTCGTGTATTTTCAAAGTTACACTACTACAATAGCCCAAAACTGTCCAGGCTAATTTACTCATTCACAATTATTGTTCACCAAATTAATTCCACATCATATCATCTATCATAGTAAGAACACATAGCTATGCATCATAAGCATGGACCCATAATCTCAATGTCATCAAGTATCAAAGACTTATTCCAAATCATGCCATTTTCATAGTATTCAACAAATACTATATACGTCATAGATTATCACATATCAAGGCATTACTCATAAGCTTAGTGTACATACCTATACCAACCGGTAATAAAGCATATAATCATACCTTCTTTAACATGCTCTCTTTAAGGCTTTCATCATATCATCCATTACATTACCCGTTGAACACTCAGGAAGCTAAAGCATGTTTGGAATTATCATACACCAAATAGAATACCAAAGCCATGTCCCATACATGGTCTTACATGGATCCACATATCGTTACCATATCCCGGATATGGTCTTATACAAGGTCTCATGTCAATGCCGATGCCATGTCCCGGACATGGTTTTATACTAGAACACATATCATCACCTTTTCATTGAATCATCACAAGTCAATTTCAATAAAGACATATATCCATATTTTGTACAATATCAAGTATTAAGCACATGATAATGAAGTTGATAAATTACTTTCATACCAACTTACTCGTTTCAAAGAAACATCATATTCCACCAAACTTCTTATATTTTAAATCATACACTTAATTCCATAATAATAAACAATTTTAATTCAAGCATGATATTGCATTATTATTTCCATACGAACTTACCTCGACACCAAATTGGTAAAAGAGGCCTAAACATCAATTTCTCGTTTTTCCTCGTTCTAAGCCTGAATCTCATTTTTCATCATCTATAACGTCACATTTAACTTATTAAAACAATATACTAATCAAATTAGTCCAATGACACATTTTGGCAAAATTTTTTATTTTGCCCCTATACTTTACCATAATTACCAAATTGCCCCTAGGCTCGTAAAATGATTTTTATCACATTTTCTTACACATTAAGCCTAGATGAACCATTTTCATAACTATAGAAACTCATAATTTCAAATATTTCACACATTTACAACTTGTTTTACAAACTTTATAAAATAGTCCATTTAGGTGCTTTCATGCAAATTTCTTTCACAAAAATTGTTTATAACACTCCCAAGGCTCATATTCTTCCATAAAAACTCAGAAAACATCACATATGCTATCATGGCAAAACCCTAGACTCTTAATCATTTTACAAAATTGTCCCCTCTTTTGAAAGTTCACGCTTTATGGGTTCAAAAAATGTAAAAATTATCAAGAAATGGCATTACAAACACTTACTTACTAGGGAAATATATTGCTGAAATTTTCCAGCTCTCAAACCCCCCATGTTGCTGCCATTTTCGGTGAAAGTGAAGAAGAAAAATGAAAGAAAATGACAACTTTTCTTTTTTTATTTTATTTCCAAAATTTCACCTAATATCCCACAAATTTTGGCTTTTTGACCAATCTTGTCTCCCGGTCGACCATCACACTTTCAATGGTCTAATTTCACTTTAAAGACTCCCAAATTAAGATACAAAGCAATTTAACACCTTTAGGCATCAAAACACAACTTTTACCTTTTACGCGATTTAGTCGTTTTTTAAAATTGGACTAGAAATCGCTAAAATTAATATACCAAAATTTTCATGCACCTTTATAAACATTTCATATCACATAAAAAAATCAAAATAATTTTCTCTGGCCTCAGAATAGTGGTTTCAAAACCACTATTCCGACTAGGCCCAAAATCGGGTTGTTACATAAAAGCTGCCGGTGCATTTGTCAGCCCAAAAGGCATTACCAAGAACTCGTAATGACCATAACAAGTCCTAAACGCCGTCTTATGCACATCAGTCTCTTTAACTTTTACTTGGTGATACCCCGACTGGAGATCTATTTTAGAGAAAATCGTCACTCGCCACAGCTGATCGAACAGATCATCAATCCTTGGCAGAGGGTATTTGTTCTTAATAGTCAACTTATTCAATTGTTTGCAGTTGATGCACATACGCATGGATCCATCCTTCTTTTTCACAAATAAGACTAGTGCCCCCACAGTGACACACTCGATCGGATAAACCCACGGTCCAATAGTTCTTGAATTTGGGCCTTAGGCTCTACGAGCTCTTTTGGTGCCATTCTATAAGGGGTGGTAGTCCCGGTAACTCTTCAGGAAAGACACCTGAAAACTCCTTAACAGTCTTGAAATCCTTTACCGAAGAGTCCCTAACAACTGGAACACTGACGTATGCCAAGAACGCTTAACAACCCTTGCAAACCAATTTCTCAGCCTTAAGCACAGAAATCACATTACTCAAATAATCTTGTTGTTCCCTAATTACCACTATCTCCTGACCGGCTTCGGTTCTTAGCACAACTCGCTAAGTGGCACAATCCAAGCTTACCCGATGTTTAACTAACTAGTCCGTGCCCAGTATTAAATCAAATTCTCTGAAAGGTAGCTCCATAAGATCGACAAGAAAAACAACTCCTTGTATCTCTAAGGGAACATCTCTTAACATCTTATTTATCCGAACCGACTGCCCCAACGGGCTCAACATAGGCAACATAGGAATGGGTAGATCCTACTTCTATCAATGCAGTATAAGGTAATTTATGAATAAAGAACGTACCCGTTATGACATTAGGGGAGTCTTCATCCTCTTAGCGACGTGCAGCGTAAACCAGTGCTAGTTGCCTCACCTCAGTATGACCAGCACCTCTACCTAGTGCTCCATGACCACGGCCTATACCATTTCCACCTCTAGCATAACCATGAACTCTTTGAGGCTACTGACCACCCCACTGAACATTCCTAAAACCAGTGGCTTGCACTTGCTTGGGCCTCCATGGACTATCCTTGACACTGTGTTCCAAAGATCCGCATCTCAAACATGCACCCATCTTTTTCCAACATTCACCCTAGTGGCGTTTCCCACAATCAGCACAAAACTGCAGTACAGAAGTAGCAGCAACAGCAAGGGTCCTAACATTGACTGGCCCATCAGGTCTCGCCTTTTCTCAAACCTCTAAAAAGAATTTGAGGCCTCAGCATCCCTCTTACCTCTGACTTTCCCTCTTCTCTGATGCTCAGCGTGTGTCACATCCTTGGTAATTTTTGCCTTGTCAACTAGTGCTGCGAAATCCCGCTCCTTCTGAGGAGCTATCAGAACCCTTAAGCCATCCCTGAAGCCATCTTCAAACTGAACACACCGCTCGTATTCTGTAGCCACCATCCCACGTGCAAAGCTGCTCAACCACAAAAATTCAGCCTCATATTCAGCCACTATCCTATCACCTTCAATTAAGTTCAGAAATTCCCTCCAACGGGCATCCACATAGCTGGCACCCATATACTTAGCCTGAAAAGTAGTCTTGAAAAACTCCTAGGTCAACTAATCAGCTTGAGTGCCCTCTTTGATGGTAAGCCACCACTGGTAGGCTTCATTCCTCAACAGTGATACTGCACCTTTAAATTTTTGCTCAAAGGTGCAGTCGAGGTTGTCCATGATCCTATCTGTAGGATCGATCCAATATTCAGCCACATTAGGGGCAACTCTAGTACTACCCCGAAAATCTCTGCCCTATTAGATCTGAGTCATTCCGTAATTGACCCACGGCCCACATTACCAGTACCAGGCCTAGCAACCTTTTCCAGAATCCTCAACATTGCCTGGGACAGTACGTTGTCCCTAGCTACTCGATTTTGTGACCTAGTCTCAACCATAGGTGAAGCTGGTGCCTCTCTAACTTCTTCGTTAGGCTAGTGTCCAGAAGACAAAGACCCAGCCCTGGCACCTCCACGGCCTCTGCCACGGCCTCTACCACGAGTACCTCAATAGTGATACTGCACCTTTAAATTTTTGCTCAGAGGTGCAGTCGAGGTTGTCCATGATCCTATCTGTAGGATCGATCCAATATTCAGCCACATTAGGGGCAACTCTAGTAATACCCCGAAAATCTCTGCCGTATTAGATCTGAGTCATTCCGTAATTGACCCACGGCCCACATTACCAGTACCAGGCCTAGCAACCTTTTCCAGAATCCTCAACATTGCCTAGGACAGTACGTTGTCCCTAGCTACTCGATTTTGTGACCTAGTCTCAACCATAGGTGAAGCTGGTGCCTCTCTAACTTCTTCGTTAGGCTAGTGTCCAGAAGACGAAGACCCAGCCCTGGCACCTCCACGGCCTCTGCCACGGCCTCTACCACGAGTACCTCTAGTGCTTATTATCCAATCGCGCCCTTGTTTGTATTAACAGTTTTATGCCAATTAGTTTATTGCTCCAGTGTTTAATATAGATATTTTATGAAAAGTATTATCTCAGAGTTTGTTTTCGCAATTCGCAATCTTGCCATGGTTTGAAGTTCACTCTAACTAAAGAGTTTCAATGCAGTTTTACTACCTAAAATAGTCTCGATAATATTTTGAATATAACTTTTTCAGTATAAATAGTCAAAAGACTTATCGGATCGGTGCGGAGACTCGGTGTACCACTCCTTTAGTAAAATATTTCCAGTTTATACCAATCACTTTAAATCGTTTGAAAACTATACTGTTGAAATTTTTATGTTTTTGAAAACCCAAATCCACAATCGAGTTTTATGACTGGCTCTGATAGCACTAAATATAACACCCCAAACATGCCCTAGACGTTGTGGTCGAATTAGGCGATGTCACATTGAAGAGGTTTTTCTAAAAAATTAGTTGAAGAAAAACTTGATCTTTTATAACCACTTCTTTAAATTCATAGCAAAAGGTTAGGAGGCCCAGTTTATTTAGAAAACCCAACTTGATTAAGTAAATAGTAAGTATAGCAATTTATTATTAAACTTTAAAACCATGTTTCCTTTAAAACGTGATGTTTTCAGAAAAAAACTATTGTTTGTGTTTTCTTGAAAATACGAGTCCTAATTCTAACAGATAAAAGAATTTAAAGCAAATAAATCCCCAAATTAAAATGATCTTTTAAAGGCCTTATTATAAAATAAAAACCCGATATCGAATGAAATCTAAGTAATAGTATTTTAAAATAAATTAACTAGGTCGAGTGGCCACCTTTGAGTCCTCCGTCGCCTCGATCCATCTAAGCCTGGGGATTTTCTGTACAGACAGCAAATGGGTGAGTTTACGACAACTTAGTGTGTGAAATTCCATTATAGCAAACAATCTGAGTAAGCAAAAATCTAGGCCTAAGCCCTTTTAGTTTCCGTTAGGGCCTTAGCCCATTTTTAGTAGCAGTAGCAGTCTAGGCCTTGGCCCATTTTAGTACAGTATGTAGACAAAAAATCCTACCTAATCCATCTGCTACAAACCAACTCCGTACCAACCCTGCACACCATGTGGGGTCAAAGTCGACCTACCCAGCCCTACACACCAAAATGTACCGTATTTGGTACTAAGCAATATTTGCAGAAGAGCTGCCAACAATAGGCTTATAGCCTTTTAGTACACTTCCTCCAAAGCATATATCCCACCCCATGTAATGCAACATAATATCATACGTGTTTGCAGAAATGTCATGCTAAAAAACAGTCATACATAATATAGGGGTATTTCAGTCAATTACCTCACAAGGTATAATGGTCATTTTATTAGCATGGGGTCCAAGAATACTTACTGACCCAACAGTAAGTCAACAGTCGTCTTAGGCGACTCGTGCAACCTTAATAGTCAAATAGTGATGATGGGCCTTTAGCCCATATTGTGGGCCTATGTAGGCCCACTGCTCGTATGGCCTATAAAGCCCAAAAATGGCCTTAGCCATGTGGTCTACACAACCTTGCCCAATATTTATCACACTTCCGTGCGATTCTCCAGAGTGGGCCCACAGGCCCATTGGCCTACATGGCGTAATATCATTTGTGTCCATGAAAGCACTCATGGCCATCTTGTCGACTGCACGACCTTGTTTTGTTACAAGGACTACCGCACGGACGGCCTCACGCCCACGTAGTGTCGACATCCCAATTTTAAGCTTTCCAACTTTTCGGCTTTTGCTATTACACATCTGAAGGTAGTGTTCACACACCTGCTATGGAGTTGTGCACGAGATGTTTCTGAAGTTAAGAGCCTATGGTTAAGCACAACTCTTTGCTAGCCTAAACCATCAGTAATCCATAATTATAATATTGGAACGCTTAATCAAATGATGTTTACTTACCAAACAACCAATCACAACCTTCTCTTGCTCTAACTCTACGTACTCCTTCCAATGCTTTTACCTTCACAAGAATAATCAACCGATTCATAAGAATCTATAACCCCAAATGAAAATACAATACCTAAAGTACTTACCCCAAATAATAGATTCCTCGCAAGGGAAAGGCAAATGGCTTACACCTTGGCTATAGACAACGATCCACTAGCAACATTCGAATCGAAAAAGAAAAGATATTAGATGAACATATCCCCCTGATAGACAATAGAAAACAACCTTTCTGTCTAAAAGACTCAAAAGCCAAACCTAGGGAAAGAAACCAAATGAGATTCGGCTAGAGTAACCAAACCGTCGACACTTACTAATAAATCGGAGATATTCCGATAGTACCTCTGCTAGAAACGGTTAGGGAAGAAGGGAAGAATATGATTAAGCCTTAGTAGATTCAGCCAACACAAGAAGATTGAAAGTGGAATAAGAGAGGAAGAAGAGGATAAATCAATCACAAGCAAAGCTAAAGCCGATAAGGGTTTGAGAGAGAAAGAACAAATAATATTAGGCTAGAATACCCAAACAAATAAATGATTGTAGAAACCGAATGAGGGAGAGAGTGTTAATCGACTAAGAGGAAGAAGGAAAGTCAATCGAACTAGACCTAAAATTCCAAATACCCGAGTGGTCAACAAAAGGATTCGACTGTCCACAAGCTACACAACTCAAAAGTGAAAACAATGAGCAAAAAAGGTAATAGCTTTCCAACAACAAGAGAGAAAAATTTCGGTCACCAAATGCCTAAAACCAATTTGGCATCAAGAGACCCACTTTCAGTAGACAACTACCACCCTCCACTCCTTGATCCATTCCACCAATCTCTCCCAAAATCACTCCTCGATCTCCTCATTTGACCGATTCAAACTTCTTCAACTATACCCAAAATTCATCTACATGATCCCTTACATCACTCCAACACCTCAACCGCCCAACCTATAGAGTCCCATAGCCATACAACCACCTACATGACAATTTGAAAAAATTACTCACACTTGTACATAGTAGAACTTGAACTTAAGTCCCTTAGCACCAATAACACGCCACTTGCCACTAGTTTAAGAGGATTTTTATGACATGCCTCACTTACAATAATTTAAGAAGCCTTATCAGTAGACAAGGGTTTATTTCTTCTCAAACCTAGGGTTGAACCCACGACTTCCCAGATACTCACAAAGTGCTAAACCACTAAGTCAAGTGTACATTCACATCATAAGACATAAAAATAATTTTTAACAAAATTTTCGGGATTTAGGGCATTACATTTAGAAAATTTTACAAAACTTAGAAAATTTTTGACTAAACAGGGGTCACATGCCTATGTGGTTATGGGACATGCCCGTGTGGGCAGGCCATGTGATCACACACACTCATGTCCTGAACCCGTGTAACTCTCTATTTGTCACCCATGAACAAATTGAAGACACATGGCCAAGTCACACGCCCGTGTGCTAGGCCGTGTGGTCGATTTAATATTATGATTTTTTATGAAATAAGTGTAGACTTCACACGCCTGTGTCCAAGGCCGTAGCCCTCACACGACTGAGACGCACAGCCGTGTCTCTGCCCGTGTACTTAATATTGGGCATTCTATGTTCAAAAATTAGGGTGCAAAGGTCACACAGCCTATACACATGGCCATAGGGCAAGCCGTGTGTCGCACACAACCTAGACACACGCCCATGTGTCTACCCATGTGGACAAAAATAAGGTTATTAACCAAGCCATTTTGCCACCCTTTAATGTACACACCTACACAACATAACATAGCACTAATCCAAGCATATACATACAACCAAACATCCACAACCAAGACATCAACACATTATTCATCAAAGGCATCATTATATGATTATAGTTATAACCAATATTAACCCATCTCCAATGGCCTTATACAAAATGAATTACTAACCAATATAAGCCAACATATTTGGCCAAATCAATTATGACACATAACAAAATGACCAAGTCCCCTATACATGCCATAACTCAAAATGTTGAATTCATTTGTACCAAAATAATTGTCGATAGTGTGAATGGATCTCCAATGATCTCCAAACCTCAAGCTAGCTTGGTGACACTATAAGACACAGGAAAGGAAGGGGAGTAAGCTCTATAGATTAGTAAGTTCCTATGCAAATAATAAGCATCATGACCACACATTTAACATACAATTAACATGATGGGGATCAGCATGAACGTTATCAAAATCTCATAGTTATAACTTACTCAATCAAAGTCCTACCAAAAGTTTACCACATATCGAGCTCATTGCTTATGAGTTTTACGTATATACCTGTGCCAACTCGCAACTTAACCATACCCTTTCACAACTTTGACATTCCCATTGAACACTCAGAATATTAACAGATACTTAGAAATCTTGCACATAAGTGCCACGTATGTATCCGAAGCTATCTCATATCTCATAATACATATGGGCTCATTTTTGAGCTATTCACGGGCCAGCTCAAACAAGCTGTAACACCTTTAACCCATAACCATCGCCGAAATAGGTTAAAAGGCATTACCGAATTTGTATCTCAGTTTAGAATAATTATTTATCTAATAACATCTATTTTCAGTCTATATTATTCATTAACATTCAATATGTACTAAAAATAAGCATACAAAGCTTTAATCATGCATTCGGGACTAAATCATAACATATTAAAAATTTCAGAAACTTAGAAAAATTTCTACTTTTCAAGTGCCACGCACCTGTGTGAGCAGGCCGTGTGCCTCACATGGCTAGTAGACACGCCCTTGTCTTAGACCATGTGAAAATAAGGCAAAACACGCCCATGTCTTAGACCGCGTGAAAATAGGGCATAAATACTAACTTGTGTCACACGGCCGAGGACACGTCCGTGTGCCAGGTCATGTGAAAACTAGAGAGGATTCTGACTTGGGCCACACAGCCAACCACACGCCCGTGTGTCTAGCCTGTGTGCCCTTCGAAATCGCCACACACGCCCGTGTATCAAGCCATGCTGAAACTATAGGGTATACTGACTCATGCAACACGACCGAGTCACAAGCCCGTGTGCTAGGCCGAGTGCCATTTAGGGGGTATACTGGTTTGTACCACACAGCCGGTCACACGCCCGTGTGTGAGGCAGTGTGGAGAATACTAACTTCAATTTTATTTTCATACCAGGGGACACATGGCCGTGGAACATGACCGTGTGTTACACACAGTTAAGACACACGCCCGTGTCCCTTTCCGTGTTGACAAAAATAGGCTATTTGAAAAGCCACTTTGTCACCCTATAAACACAAGCATAATTGACCACATTTATGCAACTCAATTGGCAACCAAAATAACCATTTCAATGCATAATATTTGTCATATCAAAACATAAAAAATTCATACCCAAATACCTATCCATCATCATGCATAATCTATTAATCTAACATCAATATAACAAGACTTCACTTGCATAATTCAATTCCATCATTCTTTGCCAAAACACACCATAATTGAACACTTCAATTCAACCAAAATACTACATCAAAATAAGCCAAATCAGGTGGCTTAACTTATACACAAAATATGCCAAAGTTATAATATCAAGTAACATAACTAACAACTTTTAAACTAGCCTATACATGCCATATTTACATATATCCACAATATCAAATGTACCAATCAAAGATTGGATAGTGTGATATGCAACTTTGACTTGTCCGAAACGAGAGAGCTAACGAGCCTCTATAAAACATAGAAAAAGAAACAGAGTAAGCTTTATAGCTTAGTAAGCCCGTATAATTCAAAATTAAACTTACCATTTATACATAATCAAGCCAATAAAAATATGCAACCAATTCAATTAACCAACACCTAATCACAAGTATTCATCACATGTTAGTCATTTGAAAAATACATGAAACCATCCATTAATACAACACTTTGTCTCATTCCAAAGTTCACATATCATATATATAACATTAGTAACATTTACAAACTAAAACTTATCCGTGTAAACAGTATTTAGGCCCGTTGAACTTATTAGAACTTCAAAGGATACTCGAGTGAACATCATCAATAATCCGTTAATTCATTAACATATATGCTCTTCAAGCCATAATCGGTAGGCTTCTCCTAAGCTGAAGAACAGTAAGCTCTATTGAGCTGAATTAGTAAGCTCTATTAAGCTGAAACTGTAAGCTCTATCGAGCTAAATAGTAAGCTCATACGAGCTGAAACGGTAAGCTCCAATGAGCTAAAATAGTAAGCTCTTATGAACTGATATATCGGTAAGCTCTTACGAGCTGTGGTGAGTCCGCAACAAATGCAGCAGCTCGACCAAAACGGTAATCCCAGTAACATGCCAATCGTATCCAATGAATTCATACGGTTCAAACAGGGCTCTGTAACATATACATTGTATCAATAAAGTATTGATACTTCAAGTATTTTAATTATACATATGCATTTCAATAATTACAAGTACACAAATGTTTGATTCTAATTATACGAACTTACCTTGTAACCTCGAATAGAACTATCGATTATTTACCCACTTTTCTTTTTCCCCGATCTAAACTCGATCTCGGCTTATCCTGATCTATATTTTATCAAATTCAATACATTCAGCATTCGATCTATTCAATTTAATCCATATTTCATATTTTGGCAAAATTACATATTTACCCCTATACTTTACAATTTTTACAATTTAGTCTTTAACACATAAAATTGCAAATTCATACAATTTAATACCAACCCATGTCTAGCCTAATTTCCTATATATTACTAGCAGCCCATATCTTTCATTATTTCACACTTTTTAACTACCACATTTTACATTTTCACAATTTAATACCTATTTGACTTGAAGTGTTTTTCAAAAACCTTGTTTTCATTGAAAACCCTTCTTTAAAATAAAAACCTTAAGTAAAATCCCAGCTTGTATTTGTTGCTTTCAAAGCGAGGTGTATTTAAAAAAAAAACTATTCCTTCTTGTATGATAATAACTACTTTGTAAAATCTCTTTTCAGTTGCGGAAGCTTTATTTAAAATAGATGATCCATGAAAACTTGTCATTTAAAAATTAAGTTGCGGAAACGTAGTATTTAAAAACAGTTATGGTTTAGGAAACCATGTTCTAATTCTAACAAATATAAAGCATAATAATAATAGTCCTAATATGAAATAATAACCATAGGAAAGGCCTTCTTACATTTCGGACTGAAATAACTTTAAATACTAGAAATTATATGTTTACGAAAAAAATTCCAAGTCGTCTTGCTAGCTGGCCACCTCGGAGTCCCTCCTACCGTCGAACCACGTACTGAGGATCACCTGAGAAAAATAAAAGAGGGGGTGAGTTTTCGAAAACTCAGCGTGTACAACCCTTGACAAATAGGAAAGCATGCAATAGCAAGTCTTTTTGGGCCTGGGCCCAATTCAATTTCAGAACAAATGTAAAACAATCAAATATGCACGGATCCTACCCATCCAACCGCTACACACCATCTCCATCCCCCGATACACACCATGTGGGGATATAAATATTGACCCACCCATCCGATACACTCCAATGATAGCCCGGTTACGATACTACCTTCATTGCAGCAAGTTGCTAATCAAATATTGGGCTTAATAGCCATCAGTCGATCCGCGGTTGTCAAGCAACCATGCGATCCTCATATACTTAGTCCTTTCCATAATTTTGAACCCATATGCAACCTAAACAGAATATCATATGAATGCAGTAGGTATACATGTAACATCCATAAATCTTACATTCCACACATAGGGGTATTGTAGTCATTTTCGCCCTTACGGGTATTTTCGGTAATTTCTTTTTATTATGGGTTTATTACTTACCTTGGCACGTTAACAAGTCCTCGTTGGCTAAAGTGAATAGATACTATACACCAGGTAGGATCCTAGAGAAGAGGAGGTGAGTCATTAAGACCGCTTAAATACCAAGCTCGCCCTAGATCCAATCCTAGACATGCATATACCCATTGCCACACCTTAACCTTATGACTCGTTCATGGTTACAATTAATTAATTATTTAAGTTTTATGCTTGCTTAAGTGGTTACCAAAAAAACTAGGTCCACAACCCCTTACTAAACACTAACAGATCCATACTTATTCATACGGCCCCTTTAGGCCCAATCACATTCATATGGCCCCTCGATCCCAGTCACATTCATATGGCCCATCAGGCCCAATCACTTTCATATGGCCCGTCAGGCCCAATCACATTCATAATCATGCAGTCATATGATTTTTCATCACATAGTATCAAATTGCCAATTTTGTCTATTATTGACCCTACAGCCCATCAGACCCATTTAGCCCATTCTAGCCCGGTTGGCCAATACACGGCCCAAGTCCATGGAATTGCTCATGGGGCTCTAATAACCTATCAGTTTCCCCCTTATGAGTGTTCGCGCACTCGTAAGACTATTGTAGCCAAACTTTCAGCTTTTCGGCATTTTGACTTTTCGGTATCTCGGGATTTGTCGATCTACTGTTTGTGTGCAGTGTATGTACGCACTTGGTACTAAATGTGCTGCGATCTTCTTAGCCACGAACCTACAAATGATATCACTCAATGATTAATCACACACTTATCAAATACGATCACCAAAATCAGAAAATCTCACATTTGCCCTACCTTGAACGACAAGCCTTACAGACCTTCATTGATCACTAATCACGAGTATTCCTTAAATCTGCATCAATCTTAATTATTAAGAAGTAACCGACAGTGACTCACAATCATATTAAGTCACTCTTAAAATATCCATGACCATTCGGCCAACCTTAAATAATAAAAGAGGAACACTTACCCAAACTCCAAAACGCCTAAGGAGTAATTCGGCAGAGATCTGAAATTTGAGATTCGATAGTAATCCCATAAGAATCGGGTGAAGTAAAGGGAGTAGTGGCGGTACAGAGGGTCTTCAGCCAAAGAGGCATTCGACTTTTGAGATTTGTATGGTGAAAGGGGTTATTCGGCACAAAGAAGAAGAAGAGAAGAAAGAATCGGCTAAAACCAAAGGTGAATCAAAAGAGAATTTGAGAAGAGAAAGAATGGAAAATCAGCAAGCAAGGAATAAGGAATTTGGCTTCAGGGCACTCAGAGAGAAAAGTGTTTCGGTAACACAAAAAAATGAGGAATTCGGCTAAAGAAAGAGAAGCAATTTCGGCATTACCCTAGAATCCCCAAAATCGGCACCTTTATATACTATAGCTGAATCTACCTATCCCCAAATACCCTATTCGACTCCACTTCTCTGCACCCCTCATCTCCTAAATTTTCTTCCTAATAACTCTCTAATCCCTTCCTTAAATTTCTCCTTTTATCACTACCTTCAGAGTTCACATCCAATGCCACTACTGGCAATTTATTGAGCAAAAATATATCCTTCTTTTGAGCAAGGAGGGATTCGATCCCCAAACCTCTTTGCCATGCAGTTGACACCACCTCTAAGCCCCACATGTGACGCTACTTGCCACTCCAACACAAGGCTCCTTATGTCCATTTCCTCCTTTATTTATTTAAAACCCAAACTACTTGCCATCAACGTTATTTTAATTATTACACTATAATTTCCTTCACCCCAAAGTTCAAACTCTAAACTTAACCAAGGCCTATTATCACATAAATAACACTTGACTAGGAATATTAAACACACCTTTTATCAAAACCATCATAAAAAGAAAGTTCAAAATTTTTGGGGCATTACAACTCTACCGCCTTAAAAAAATTTAGTCCTCGAAATTTCCAACTATCAGTACAACTGCATAACACAGACTACCACACCACGCTCCCGTTGTGTACTCTAATTCAAAACCATGTAAATAGCACACTATGGGTAAAGTACGCACCAGTATTCGCCTCTAGAGCGTCTCCGTCCTCTCGACGACATGCTACATAGACCAACGTTGGCTGTCTTGCCTTAGCATGACCAGTACCTCTGCTCGGTGCTCCACGGCCAAACCATTTCCACCCCCAGCCTGGCCACGACCTTCAGACGGCTATTGACAACCCGTTGGAGGCTGTCCATTACCTCTAGCAAAGACTTGCCTTTGATCTGGCCTTCTAGGACATTCTCTGAGACGATGCTCCATGGAACCACAACTCAGAGAGGCTCCTACTCTCCTCCAGCACTCTCCTGCATGACTTTTTCTACAAGTAGCACAAGGCGACACCCTTGGATTGATAGCAAGGGGGCCCTGCTCTAACTGGCCCATTAACTCTGGCCCTATCCCTAGTCCTCTGTCCAACACTAGGAGTCTCAACCTCCCTTTTATTCTTACCCATTTCTTTTTCCCGATTTTGGCGCTTAGAGTGCTTCACCTTCTCTACTATCTTTGCTTTCTCTAAGAACTCCAAGAAAACTCGCTCCTTTTGTGGAGCTATCAATACTGTGAGGGTATCCCTAAGACCATCCTCAAACCTAACACAACTCTCATAGTCCGTTGCCACCATAACTCTTGCATACCAACTAAGGCATAGAAATTTTGCCTCACACTCCGCCTTAGATTTGTTTCCCTGGGTTAAGTTCAGGAACTCCTTCCTTCTAACATCCAAATAACTTACACCCACATACTTCCCTTCAAACGTAGTTTTGAAGAACTCCCAAGTGACCTGCTCAGGTTGAGTGCCCCCTTTCACTGTTAGCCACCACTGGTAAGCTTCTTCCCTAAGCAGTGACACTGCCCCTTTCAACTTTTGTTCAGGTGAACAGTCCAAGTCCTCTATTATCCTTTCAGCGGCCTCCAACTAGTATTCAGCCATGTTTGGAGCCACACCAGCCCTGCCCTTAAAGATATCAGCCCCATTTGATCGAAGTCGCTCCAGAATTGACCCTCGATTTCCCGTGCCATTATTGGGCCCTGCGACCCTTTCAAAAATCTTCAGCATTGCCTGCGATAATGCATCCTCCCCCGCAGCCCGATCATATGGTCCAATCTCAGCCACGGGTGAGTCTAGAGTCTCTTCTACTCCAATATTGGGCACATGCCCCGATGCTGATGATTCAGCCCTAACACTTTCGCGGCCTTTGCCACGGCCTCTCACACCTCTTCTAGCACTCATCGTTGATTCACATATTATCTGGATTAGAAATAGTTTTAGTTAGTTTCAATAATTAAGTCGATGTTTTATGAAAGTATTAAAAGAAAGTTGTTTTCGTAAATCCTCTACAGTTTCAAGGTCCTACGGGCTTCAGTTCCATTCTAAATAAAAGCCTCAGTATAATCATTTAAAGTAGCCTACTAACTATCTACAGTCTATCAAATTAAACGAGCTTAATAATAAAAGAACTTACTTGGTTCGACGTTAGAGACCCGGTGTGCCGCACAACAAGATTTTTTTCCAAAACATTATGATCTAATTCTCCTTTTTTTTTAAATAAACCTGAATAATAAGGTCCACTTCACAACCCAAGTTTTGCAACCTAGCTCTGATACCACTAAATTTAACACCCAAAACTTGGGCTAGACGTTATGGCTGAACCTGGCGCGTCAAATTGAAGTGTTTTTCGAAAACCTTGTTTTCATTGAAAACACTTTTTTAAAATAAAAACCTTGAGTAAAATCCCTGCTTGTATTTGTTGCTTTCAAAGCAAGGTGTATTTTAAAAAAAACTATTCCTTCTTGTATGATAATAACTACTTTCTAAAATCTCTTTTCAGTAGCGGAAGCTTTATTTAAAATAGATGATCCATGAAAACTTGTCATTTAAAAATTAAGTTGCGAAAACATAGTATTTAAAAATAGTTATGGTTTAGGAAACCATGTTCTAATTCCAACAAATATAAAGCATAAAAATAATAATAATCCTAATTTGAAATAATAACCAGATGAAAGGCCTTCTTACATTTCGAACTGAAATAACTTTAAATACTAGAAATTATATGTTTAAGAAAAAAGTCTAAGTCGTCTTGCTAGCTGGCCACCTCGGAGTCACTCCTACCGTCGAACCACGTACTGATGATCACCTGAGAAAAATAAAAGAGGGGGTGAGTTTTCAAAAACTCAACGTGTACAACCCTTGACAAATAGGAAACCATGCAATAGCAAGTCTTTTTGGGCCTGAGCCCAATTCAATTTCAGAACATATGTAAAGCAATCAAATATGCACTTATCCCATCCATCCAACCGCTACACACCATCTTTATCCCTCGAGACACACCATGTGGGGATATAAATATTGACCCGCCCATCTGATACACTCCAATGCTAGCCCGATTGCGGTACTACCTTCATTACAGCAAGCTATTAATCAAATATTGGGCTTAATAGCCATCGGTGGATCCAAGGTCGTCAGGCAACCATGCGATCCTCATATACTTCCTCCTTTCTATAATTCCGAACCCATATGCAACCTAACCAGAATATCATATGAATGCAGCAGGTATACATGTAACATCCATAAATCTTACATTCCACACATAGGGGTATTTTAGTCATTTGTGCCCTTAGGGGCATTTTCGATAATTTCTTTTTATTATGGGCTTATTACTTACCTTGGCACGTTAACAAGTCCTCGTTGACTAAAGTGAATAGATACTATGCAACAGGTAGGATCCCAGAGAAGAGGAGGTGAGTCATTAAGACCGCTTAGGAACCAAGCTCTCCCTAGATCCAATCCTAGACATGCATATACCCATTGCTACACCTTAACCTTATGACTCGTCCATGGTTGCAATTAATTAATTATTTAAGTTTTATGCCTGCTTGAGTAGTTACCAAAAAAAATTAGGTCCACAACCCCTTACTAAACACTAACAGATCCATACTTATTCATTTGGCCCCTTTAGGCCCAATCACATTCATATTGCCCCTCGAGCCCAATCACATTCATATGGCCCATCAGGCCCAATCACTTTCATATGGCCCGTCAGGCCCAATCACATTCATATTCATGCAATGATATGATTGTTCATCACATAATATCAAATTGCCAATTTTGCCTATTATTGACCCTATAGCCTATTAGACCGATTTAGCCCATTCTAGCCCGGTTGGCCAATACACGGCCCAAGTTAGTGGAATCGCTCATGATGCCTCTGATAACCTATCGGGTTCCCCCTTATGAGTGTTCACGCACTCGCAAGACTATTGTAGCCAAACTTCTGACTTTTTGGCATTTCGGCTTTTCAGCATCTTGGGATTTGTCGATCTACTCTATGTATGCAGTGTATGTACACACCTGGTATTAAACATGTTGCAATCTCCTTAGCCACAAACCTACAAATGATATCACTTAATGATTAATCACACACTTATCAAATACGATCACCAAAAGTGAAAAATCTCACCTTTGCCTTACCTTGAACGACAAGCCTTACAGAAATTCGTTGATCACTAATCATGAGTATTCCTTAAATCTGCATCAATCTTAATCATTAAGAACTAACCAACAAGTGACTCGCAATCATCTTAAGTCACTCTTAAAACATCCGTGACCATTCGGCCAACCTTAACCAATAAAAGAGGAACACTTACCCAAACCCTAAAACGCCTAAGGAACAATTTGGCAGAGATCTGAAATTTGAGATTCGATACTAATCCCATAAGAATCGGGCGAAGTAGAGGGAGTAGTGGTGGCATAGAGGGTCTTCAGCCAAATAGGTATTTGGCTTTTGAGATTTGTATGGTGAAAGGGGTTATTTGGCACAAATAAGAAGAAGAGATGAAAGAATCAGCTAAAACCAAAGGTGAATCAAAAGAGAATTTAAGAAGAGAAAGAATGGAAAATCAGCAAGCAAGGAACAAGGAATTTAGCTTCTGGGCACTTAGAGAGAAAAGTGTTTCGGTAACACAAAAAAAATGAGGAATTCGGCTAAAGAAAGAGAACCAATTTCGGCATTACCCTAGAATCCCCAAAATCAGCACCTATATATACTATAACCGAATCTACCTATCCCCAAATTCCCTATTCGACTCCACTTCTCTGTACCCCTCATCTCCTAACTTTTCTCTCTGATAACTCCTTAATCCCTTCCTTAAATTTCTCCTCTTATCATTTCCTTCAGAGTTCACATCCAACGTCACTACTAGCCATTTATTGAGCAAAAATATATCCTTCTTTTGAGCAAGGAGGGATTCGATCCCCAAACCTCTTTGCCATGCAGTTGACACCACCTCTAAGCCCCACATGTGACGCTACTTGCCACTCCAACACAAGGCTCCTTATGTCCATTTCCTCCTTTATTTATTTAAAACCCAAACTACTTGCCATCAACGTTATTTTAATTATTACACTATAATTTCCTTCACCCCAAAGTTCAAACTCTAAACTTAACCAAGGCCTATTATCACATAAATAACACTTGACTAGGAATATTAAGCACACCTTTTTATCAAAACCATCATAAAAAGAAAGTTCAAGATTTTTGGGGCGTTACAATCTACTACACACCACGAGTTCCTCAAAACCTATCATCCGAACTCCAAAACATAATGGGCTTAAACCCGTTGTAGTTAAAACCACCATAAATATGTAGAAACTTTTATCAGCAAAAACGCAGACAAGCTACTAATAAAAATGCAACACATCACAGTTCTCCTCGATACTTTAGGTGCAATTCATTGACTACGAATAATGTGGATTTAATATGCCACCGGTACTCCTTAGAACTCCTCCGTCAACCACAAAATCCTAACCCATATCATACATAATCATATATCAATTCTTTTCACATTCATTCGAAATGCTCAACTTTTCCTCAATAATCACATACTTTCAGTAAATGGAAAAAGTGTTCCTATCTTTCAAATTACCATTGTGTTGGTTATAGTCAATATTGTTCAATTTCACATACTTCACGGATTTTCATTGTGCATAAATAGCACCCTTTTCAGTTCATAATATAACAAATATCTCATGCATTTAAATCATAAATAAACTTCACATCTTAACACATTATATCATTTAGCAAAATAGTCTCATATCTCATAACTCAAATATGCAATTACAAACTCAATCAAACATTCATACTATCAAACTAGCAATTTTGCCAACAAGTCAATCTTTTAAGGATCAAAACATACCTGGTTCAACAACTCATAAAATTAATAATTTGCCTATAAAGACAATCCAATAAGTAAGCTAATTTATCAAATACAACATAATATTTAACATTTTCAAACAAATTTATGAGTTTAATACCCACATCTTATTTTTCGCTTCCTCGCAGCACACTAGCGAATCTTTCAATTTTCGTTAATAATTCCTTTAACCAACCTAAACCAAAATTCAATATAAATTCAATAAATTTACCATTAATCCAGCCCCAAAGCACCCACTTATGAGTTCAAACTAATCATTGGATAATTGTTTTACGAATCAAAACTAGTTAGATTTCTTACACTATGTTGTTGCGAACCATACGTACAATCGTTCTTCACCTTTACGGATGATTTGGGGCATTTGGATCAGAACCTAATTTAATAATATACTTGAAAATAATTATCTAATTAATAATTAAATTCCTTAATTTAATCAATTCATAACCTTTACCCAACAACCATGTCGAAATAACAATCTAGTTATCCTTAATTGTACTTACGCTTCACGATATAAGAGTTTTGAATGGCCAATCGATCAAGAACATTTTTCCATAATTGACATGTGTTTAAAATCTAATTAGGAGGGCTCAATAACTCAAATTAATGCTGGAATTAATTCCACAAGATCCATGAAACAAAATAGCCCCCTTTCTTGCATATAGGCGCACGCACCACCACCCACGGTGTCCAAAATTGGAGCTAAATTTTAAAACGGTTTGAGATCTTACTAAAATCTAGAAAAATACCTTTTAAATCACCTAAAATCCCCCAAATTCAATATCTAGAAATTTTGATATTCTAATTGACAAGATTTATCAAGAAATTAAAAAGAAAAGAGATCTTACCCAAGCTATTTTGTAACACCCCTAACTCACATTGAAGTGTTTTTCGAAAACCATGTTTCCATTAAAAACCCTTCTTAATAATTAAAAAATTATACCCTTTTTAAACCTTGTTAGAAAACCTCAGTTGAATAACATTCTTAACAACTTTGTAAAAGTCTTGGTAGTTGCGGAAGCTTAATTTAAAAACAATTGCGGATACATGATGTTTTGAACAACAGTAGCTGCTTTGGAAAACCGTGTTCTAATACTAGCAATTATAAGAAAAATAAATAAAATTCCAAATTTGAAATCCAGAAAATACAACGGCTTTACTACAACCCACATAAAAACACTTAAAAGTAATAACCAAAACTGTAACATAAACAGTGTGTGTGGCTTCCTCCGAGCTCCTCGGAACTCCGATCCGTCTCAGGCTGGAAATTACCTGAAAGGTTAATAAACGGGGTGAGTTTACGAAAACTCAATGTGTAACATAACCCAACCATAGCCCAAAATAGATCAAACCTCAGAGTCAGACTTATCTGGGCCTTGGCCCAGTACAAAAATCAGAATGAAACCCATAGGCCCATAGCAGATACAGAACAAATATATCATGAATGCAGAAATCCCAACCCAGATCCATCCATAACACCCTCGTACCAGCCTTACACCATGTGGGGAGACTACCCAACCCACCCAACCGCTACACACCACAGAAATTGCAGAGAGGCTGCCAAATATTGTGACGAAGTCACCAGATACAGATATTGTGGCTAGGCCACCAGAACAGATATATATATGTGGCGAAGCCACCAGATTGCAGCAAGGCTGCCAGATATTGTGATGAAGTCACCAGAATAGATATATGTGGCGAGGCCACCAGATTGCAGCGAGGCTGCCAGGACGCTTCCTCCATCAATATAAACCCATGTCCTATGTAACAGAAATAATATGTCATGGCATACGTATACAAAAACAGAACATCATGCTTTTCAGAAAAAAAATATAACCCTATCGGTAAAATCGTAATTTTGCATGCATAAGGGTATTTTAGTAATTATTACCTATTGCTAAGGTTTCATGCTCATCCTAACGTTGACCAAGTAATCAGAAGTACTTACCTCGTCTTTTTACCAAAGTGGGCCCATTGGCCCATTGGCCCGTTTTCGGCCCATTAAGCCTAAAAATACCGTTGTGCATGAAAATGCACACTCTGCACTCTAATCATCCAAATACACCATATTCATTAAAAACTGTCTCACGAAAGCTCATGAGTTCACAAAATACCAACGTTTCGGTATTTCAGCTTTTACCGATTCAGCCTAAGGGAGGGTGTCGTTTACACACTTGGTTGATGATGATTGATGACGATATCTCCCACGCGATAATCCTACAATCGATCACAAACACATTAGACTTACGAATTAACGATAACTAACATAAATCCACGTCAACTAACCCAATCATCACACAAGTTAGTCATTTACGCACGAGGGGCAAAATGATAATTTAACACCCTAAGGGCAAAATGGTAATTTTACCCCACAAGGGTATCTCAGTAATTCTACCCTATAGGGGTATTTCGATATTTCAACCCTACAAGGGTATTTCGATAATTCTACCTTATAAGGGTATTTTAGTAATTCTACCTTATAGGGGTATTTCGGTAATTATACCTTACAGGGGTATTTTAGTAATTCTACCCTACAGGGGTATTTCGGTAATTTTACAAACCAGGGGTATTTTGGTAAATTTGTTAATCGAGGGTATTTTGGTAATTTTACTAATCGAAGGTATTTGGTAATTTTGCTAATCGAGGGTATTTTGGTAATTTGGTAAACTAAAGTATTCTAAACAGGGATAACAATACGAATGGGCCTAAAGCCTATTCTCGGCCCAAATAGGCCCACACGCTCGTGTGGCCCTTTTAGCCGAAATCTAGCCACTGATAGGAGATTCACCTAGCCTAGTCCAATATTTACTACACAATCAAACAACTTATCCAATTGGGCCCGTAGGCTCATTGGGCCCATATCGCCCCTTTCAGCCCATCACGGCCCGAAGTAGCCATCCTACAACTAGAGTAGTGAGAAATACACACCTGATAGGAGATTGGAGTTAATCCGTGCTTTGAGCACTCTTAGCCGACACCCAACCCAAACGAGCAGGCCATAAAGCGAAAGTTATCAGCCAAGAAAGGTACCTTTACTCTCCTCATGGTTCTCTCTATTTAAAGCCAGCTTCGCATCTACTCTTATGTTAGCTTCCCGATGTGGGATCCCTCCATCACCTGAGTTTAAAACCAACACCAACTCTTGCTGTCCCAACATAACTAAATAATCAACCTTTGCATGCCAAGGGATTGGAACCAAAGTCCTCTCACATGCCAACTCACGCCACCACCACTAGGCCATCAACTCCTTTGTGTCATAAATCTAACACATTAAACGTTAAAGCGCACCTACTTGCTTCCAGATTTATTAAAAAGAAAAACCAAAATTTTTGCTAGAGTCCAGATTTGAACCCAGGACTTCTCCAACACTTCTCAGCACACTTAACCACTAAAACAAGCCTTCATTAATGAAATTTACATGCACAACAAAATATTATAAGCTGCCTTCAACCGCTCCCATGCTCAAGGCCCAAGACTTCTAGGCCCAAATTTAGGGTGTTACAACTCTACCTCTCTTAAAGAAATTTCGTCCCCGAAATTTCCATCTAACAGAGTGGTCGTGTAACATCTACCTCACTACGCTACCGCTGCGCACTCTGATCCTACTATCACTATCACACTTCAACTAGAACTTGAAACATCTCATACTTACAACACTTATTCACTGAAGCAGACACATATTTATCACACATATATACAATTTCTATTTCTAAACATCACATCCACATAAAATAAATACCAAATTTAAATTCAGACCAATATTTAAAGAATCCATAGTATTTCAATTTCTAAACAGACAAAAGTATTCAGAAGACTTACGGATTCGGTGTCGGAGACTCAGTGTGCCACACTTTTTAAGAGAAATACTTCAAACTGAGCACGTGGTTGAAAATAATTTTCTGAAATTCAACCTTTGAAAACCCAATCCACAGTCGAGTTGTTGCAACCTAGGCTCTAATACCACTAAATGTAACACACCAAACCCGGCCTGGAAGTTTGGCTTGAATCTGGTGTGTCACATTGAAGTGTTTTTCGAAAACCATGTTTCCATTAAAAACCCTTCTTAATAATTAAAAACTTATACCTTTTTTAAAACTTGTTAGAAAACCTCAGCTGAATAACATTCTTAACAACTTTGTAAAAATCTTGGTAGTTGCGAAAGCTTAATTTAAAAACAATTGCGGATACTTGATGTTTTGAACAACAGTAGTTGCTTTGGAAAACCATGTTCTAATACTAGCAATTATAAGAACAATAAATAAAATTCCAAATTTGAAATCCAGAAAATACAACGGCTTTACTACAACCCATATAAAAACATTTAAAAGTAATAATCAAAACTGTAACATAAACAGTGTGTGCGGCTTCCTCCGAGCTCCTCGCAGCTCCGATCCGTCTAAGGCTAGAAATTACCTGAAAGGTTAATAAACGGGGTGAGTTTACGAAAACTCAGTGTGTAACATAACCCAACCATAGCCCAAAACAGATCAAACCTCAGAGTCAGGCTTATCTGGGCCTTGGCCCAGTACAGAAATCAGAATGAAACCCATAGGCCCATAGCAGATACAGAACAAATATATCATGAATGCAGAAATCCCAACCCAAATCCATCCATAACACCCCCGTACCAGCCTTACACCATGTAGGGAGACTACTCGACCCACCCAACCGCTACACACCACAGAAATTGCAGCGAGGCTGCCAGATATTGTGACGAAGTCACCAGATACAGATATTGTGGCTAGGCCACCAGAACAGATATATATATGTGTGTCGAAGCCACCAGATTGCAGCGAGGCTGCCAGATATTGTGACGAAGTCACCAGAACAGATATATGTGGCGAGGCCACCAGATTGCAGCGAGGCTGCCAGAATACTTCCTCCATCAATATAAACCCATGTCCCATGCAACAGAAATAATATGTCATGGCATACGTATAACGAAACAGAACATCATGCTTTTTAGAAAAAAAATATAACCCTAGGGGTAAAATCATAATTTTGCATGCATAAGGGTATTTCATTAATTATTACCTATTGCTAAGGTTTCATGCTCATTCTAACATTTACCAAGTAATCAAAAGTACTTACCTCGTCTTTTTACCAAAGTGGGCCCGTTGGTCCATTGGCCTGTTTTCGGCCCATTAAGCCCAAAAATACCGTTGTGCACGAAAATGCACACTCTGCACTCTAATCATCCAAATGCACCATATTCAGTAACAACTATCTCACGAGCACTCGCACGCTCGCGAGTTCATAAAATCCCAACGTTTCGGTATTTCAGCTTTTACCGATTCAGTCTAAGGGAGGGTGTCGCTTATACACCTAGTTGATGACGATTGATGACGATATCTCCCACACGATAATCCTACAGTCGATCACTAACACATTAAACTTACAAATTAATGATAACTAACATAAATCCACGTCAACTAACCCAATCATCACACAAGTTAGTCATTTACGCATAAGGGGCAAAATGGTAATTTAACACCCTAGGGGCAAAATGGTAATTTTACCCCACAAGGGTATCTTGGTAATTCTACCCTATAGGGGTATTTCAGTATTTCTACCCTCCAAGGGTATTTCGGTAATTCTACCTTACAGGGGTATTTCAGTAATTCTACCTTATAGGGGTATTTCAGTAATTCTACCCTACAGGGGTATTTTGGTAATTTTACAAACCAAGGGTATTTTGGTAATTTTTCTAATCGAGGTCATTTTGGTAATTTTGCAAATCGAGGGTATTTTGGTAATTTGGTAAACTAAAGTATTCTAAACAGGGATAACAATACGAATGGGCCTAAAGCCTATTCTCGGCCAAAATGGGCCCACACGCTCGTGTGGCCCTTTTAGCCCAAATCTAGCCACAGATATGAGATTCACCTAGCCTAGTCCAATATTTACTACACGATCAAACAACTTATCCAATTGGGCCCGTAGGCCCATTGGGCCCACATGGCCCCTTTCGGCCTATCACGGCCCGAAGTAGCCATCCTACAGCTAGAGTAGTGAGAAATACACACCTGATAGGAGACTGGAGTTAATCCTCTCTCCGAGCACTCTTAGTCGACGCCCAACCCAAACGAGCACGCCATAAAGCGAAAAGGATCAGCCAAGAAAGGTACCTTCACTCTCCTCATGGTTCTCTCTATTTAAAGCCAGCTTCGCATCCACTCTTATGCTAGCTTCCCGATGTGGGATCCCTCTATCACCAGAGTTTAAAACCAACACCAACTCTTACCGTCCCAACATAGCAAAATAATCAACCTTTACGTGCCAAGGGATTCGAACCAAAGTCCTCTCACATGCCAGCTCACGCCACCACCACTAGGCCATCAACTCATTTGTGTCATAAATCCAACACATTAAACTTTAAATCGCACCTACTTGCTTCCAGATTTATTGAAAAGAAAAACCAAAATTTTTGCTAGAGTCCAGATTTGCACCCAGGACTTCTCCAACACTTCTCAGCACACTTAACCACTAAAACAAGCCTTCATTAACGAAATTTACATGCACAACAAAATATTATAAGCTGCCTTCAACCGCTCCCATGCTCAAGGTGTAATATCCTGAATTAGGGCTTAATCAGAATAGTGGTTTCGTGACCACAAATTCGAGATAGAAATAATTATTTTACAATTATTTTGATGTTTATGATATTATTCCATGATTGTGTGAAAATTTCGTGATGAAATTCTATGCCTAAAGTGCTTAAATTGAAAGTAGGGACTAAATCGAATAAGTTGCAAAACTTGCATTCTAGAAGTTTTTAGTATGAAATTGTTTTGGAATATTAATGAGGAGATCTTAAATAGCAATTTGACCAATTTTAAGTTCATGGACAAAATTAGGACATGGAAGGAATTTTTGGAAAGTTTAGTAGTAAGGGTATTTTGGTAATTTAGTTATTAAAATTAATTAAAAACAAAATTAAAAGCCAATTTTTGTCCATCTTCTTTAGTAGGCCGAAATTTCAAGGGTTCTCCATAGCTAGGGTTTGTTTCAAGCTTCCAAGGTCCATAGTAAGTGATTCCAAGCCTCGTTTTTAATGTTCTTTACGTTTTTGGAATCCCGGAAGCTCGATTAAGCTTATGCTAGTAATAATTCAACCTAGGGTTTATATTTGGAAAAATACCCATAGGTGAAATTTGTGTATTTTGATGTTTCATGATAGAATATGGGGTTTTAAATTATGTTAGACAACTTGTGCTACTTGGTTTTTAGTGAAAACAAGTAAAAGGGCTTAATCGGCAAAAATACCTAATAGTCACAAGTATATGTTAGAGAGAGAATTTGATGTTTCCATAGAAGGGAAAAGTGATCAGCATGTTATAAAACATAAGAATAAGGAATAAAGTTTAATTCCCGAGCCTAGGGGCAAAAGTGTAATTATGCAAAAGTTTAGGGGCAAAAGTGTAATTTTTTTAAAGTTCGTATTAAATGCTGTTTTGATAAATGTATGTATTAAATAAGATTAATTTGGTATTATAGATTAAGAAAAACGAGATTCAAGTCGTGATCGAGGAAAAGAAAAGATTGTGGACTAAATTGCAAAACTTTATATTTTGGTACCAAGGTAAGTTCATGTGTAAATAATGTAGCATAATTGTTATTTTTAAGTTATTAATGTTAATTATATGATATGCTGATTTTTAATCGTGAAATATTATGCTTTGTGGTTAATGTTGAGTAATATGCAAATTATGTTTACTACTTGATAAATATGAATTGCTACCGAGTATCGGTTCCGATATTCCATGGAAGACGACAAATGTGAGATCGAGGGAAAAATCCCGTTTGAACCTTAGGAATAGATTAGGATACAAGTGACATGTCACTAGGATGGTTGAGCATCCGAACTCGTTGAGTTGAGTCCGAGTTCGTGAAATGTAACTAGGCATCCGAACTCGTTGAGTTGAGTCCGAGTTAACTTATGGATGCGAATGCCCGAGCTCGTTGAGTTGAGTCCGAGTTCACTTAGGGGCGGGTTAAATGATTTCTTGATTACATATGTGGCACTTATGTGCAAATTATCCATGTATCCGAGTTATATTCTGATGTGTTCAACGGGTGAAATTTCTAGTGAAATGGAAGAACACTTAAGATGCAAGTGACGTTTTGGTAAGTGTTGTGAAATAGACACTTTGGACAGGTATGTCTTTAACCCTCGGGTTGAAAATAGATACAACAACGATAAGTTGGTAAGATGATGAATGATGTTTAGAAATATGACATATGTTTTGGTGATACCATGCTAAAGTTGTTTGGTATATTTGTATTGTTATGTTACTTGTTATTTACATATGAACTTACTAAGCATTTATGCTTACTCCTTCCTTTTCATTCACTGTAGTTTTGAACAAGCCGGCTCAGGAATCGGGACAGGTCAAAAGTTCGATCACACTATCCAAAGGACTTTTATCTTGGTAAATGGCTTGTACAACTACTTAAGTATGGCATGTATAGCAATATACCTATTTTGTGTAAATAATTTTATGATATGGCCATGATTGGTTGAGAAAATGTTTGATATTGATAAGTCATGGTGATGGTTAAATTTAGATCATGTTTGATATAATGGAAGTTTAATAGGTTATCTAGTTCATAACAACTCATGAAAAGATGAAATTTGCCTTAAAACAGAATATTGCTGCAGCAATGACATGAATTTGAAAAATCACTAAAAATAGTATAAATGGAAATAGATGATGAGTAAGTTATGAAATTTAAGATTAATGAGTCTATTTTCATATGGATTGAACAAAACAGGAATATAAATTATATTTTATGAGATATTTAAACTTTTGCGAAACAGGACCAGAGTGATTTCTGGATCCCCTGTTCTGACTTTAAAAATTTATAATAAATTTTACTAAAATAATTAGAAGTTTTTATTTATATTTACAGATTCAATATTGAGTCTAGTTTTAATAGAAACAAACCTCATAGTCATTGAAATTTTGTATAGAGATATATCTGATTCGTAATACACAGAGGTCAGAGCAGTGATTGGCCCAACCAAAAATGTACTAATTGGCCCAACCAAAAATTCTAGAAAAAAATTATTAAATATATATATGAGTCTAGATTTAGGTAAAATTTACAGATTTTGATTTCGAGTTTTGTAACTCGAGATATGATTTTTCTTGTAACTGTGATGCGGGTAGCTAGAAAGCTGTGAATGTAGAAACAAATGATTTGAAGTTCTTAATTTGATAAATTATGTTTGGTAACTCCTCAAGCTCGACTCCGGCAACTGTTTCGGGTGTGGGGACGTTACACAAGGCCCAAGACTTCTAGGCCCAAATTCAGGGTGTTACATATTTAAGAGAATCGACAATGACACTTTCTTGGCAATGTTTAGGATCAATCTTGGGGTTCAATATTTCAGATTTTAGGCTGGTTTAGATGAGGATAAATGGAAGTAATATATTAAAGGAGATGCTACACAATCTTTATTCAAAAATAAGAAGAAAGAGGTGGTAAAATAGGAGGTGTAGGAGAAGACAACAATGAGAGAAAGAAAGAAAATTGAGGAGAAAAGAGGAGAGGAAGTGGGTGAACGGCTAGGGTAAGGAAAAATTGAATTAAAGGCTGAAAATTACTATAAAATTTTTTATTTATACTTAGGGTTCAAGGGTATGGATGACATACACATGAGAAAATAAGGGATTTTTCAAAATAATAGTTGTTTTGCATAGGAAAGGATTCAAACTTGGGACATCATTTAATTTCCATGCTTTCTCATATTTCTTTTAACCATTAGGCTTTTTCTCATTCTTTAAATAATTTTGAAATATTTATTTTAAAAACAAGGTATGTCAGGCTCGGGCAACTGTTTACCAAAAACACAGGTCTCCGCAAAGTCTTAAGACCATGTATGGGGGCGGATGCCTGCCCAATGCCGGAAGGTCAAGGAAGTTGGTGACCTGATGATAGGGGAGCCGGTGACCAAAGCCCCAGTGAATGGCGGCTGTAGCTATAACGGTCTTAAGGTAACGAATACTATGGTTTGAGGCAAAATTAGCAAAATAATAAAAATGGTGGTAGAGAAGGGATTTGAACTTGAGTTTCAAGGCACGTTTAACTAACACTTATCCAAAAAACCAATACCTTATTTATTTCCTAAAAAACAAAGATAATCTCAAAATTTAAGGCATCACTACTCTCTCTCTATTCACAAACCCGATTCGACTAGCCCATAATTTTTGGAATGTTACACCTAAATCGAGGCTAACTCAGTTACTAAGATAGAATAAGAAAAACTTGAGGAAGAACCGATAAAGGAACCAAAAGTCTCTAAACCAAGAGAAGAGTCAAATGTTGATGCGCCAGTTGAACCAAGTGTTGATCCTGAGTTGACTATTCCTATGAGCACTTCTTCAAGTACTGTGAAGAAATTGGAATTGTCAATTATGATGAGATTTATGCATAACCAACAACAAGATTATTAGAAATATGCAAAAGTTAGAGATGATTTTGTAAGAAATACTTTTAAAAATATCTTTAACAGTTTTATTCCTGAGTTCCCAAATTATATCTTTGAGTCATGGAAGGAAGATGAGAATGAAAGCGAGTATGGAACATCAAAGGAGGAAAAACCAAGGAAGAGGAGTTAATAAATGACAGGGGAATTTATTTTCTTTATTTTTTATTTCTTTTTAGGTGTTTATTTTTATTTCTTAGTTACAATTATGCTTTCTCATAATAAAGTAGCAAGCATGAATAAATAAGCTCAATGCCTTTTCAATAGAAAAATAAAGTGATGTGGTAATGAGAATGAACATGTTTAGGATTGGATTGTTGAGGAAGACTTGGTACTTAAGTAGTTTAGTTGGGATTGATATGTTTAGTTGATAAGGAAATCACATTGATTGGTGAATGTTATGTATGACTTTGAAAATGCATGCAAACTTTGATTCATTTTGATGTTATGATATGCTTAGTATAAAGTTTGGAAATAATATTTTCATTCGAGCTACTTATTAATAAAATGTATTTTTGAGCATGATTTTGTTAATGCATGATTATGTGCGAAGATTGATGCTACTTTACCATTTTACAAAATTCTCTTAGCAAAAGTTGTGTTGTGCATTAACAGTACTTGAGACGAGCAATGGTTTAAGTTTGGGAGTGTGTAAACTCAAAATTATATAGGGTTTTTCTATATATTTTTATCACCATTTTACTTAATAAATATGTTTATCTTGAGTAATTATTATTAAAATAAGTAAATTTTACTTAATTAGTAATATTGGGCCTGAATGTATAAAGTATGTGAAATTGTGCTTAATTACATGATTTTTGTTCATATTTTATATTATTTTATGTGAATTTATTAATATGTGATTTTTCACTATGTAAGAGGACCATTGAAGATTTGATTAATATGAATGAAACATGGCCATGCACAAATAAATTCATGTGGATGGCAAGACCATGCAACTTTGGCCATGAGTTTGGTTATTTGACCCAATAAAAGATGTGCTAAAAGATGGACATGTCTGCTAAATTATTGGACTGAGAAACCATCCAACAAGGGGGAGCTAAAGCCCAATTTTGGTACAAGTAGATGGCTGGCCAAAAGAAAGTTTTGGGTATTTAATTGAAGGTCCTTGAAGTTATAAAATAATAAAAAATTAGCCCAACTATTTTACTGCTGAAACTGCCCACCCTATAAATACCATGCAGCTATCACTTCTGAAATCATCCGTCATCCCTTAACACTCATTTCTCTTCTCTCATTTAGCACCTTCTCTACATTCCATTTCCATTTTCCTTTCCATGCATAGACGCCCATTTCCCTTCCATCCTTTAGCCACAAAAGCTTTGTTAAGGCAAAATTTTGGCTGGCCACCTAGGAACTCCTTAGCAAAGAAGCATCGAACATAATGGAGAGGCGCATCAATCAAAATAGATCCGAAAAGAATGCTGAAATTAGTAGAGTTTAATCTTTCCTCTTGTTACTTATTTTAATCATGTTTTCTTTGAGTTTATTGTTTTGACATCAACAAGGATATTCTAAATCCTATTTGCTAAGATGATTATGTTAATTCAAGAAGATATATTTTATTCATGTTTAATATGTTTAGGCCCCAGTCGATCATGTTTTCAATTAATATGATGATGCATTTCGTTCATACGTGATTGTGTGCACTCTAATTAGCTGAGTGATCCTAACTAGATGACGGCTAGTAGACACATAATTGAAAAGTGCAATGCTCAATTTAGATCCTTAAGTCCGACTAAGTTGAGGTTCATAATATCTTTAGTTAGCTCTGTTACCTTGCATAGTTTTTAGGTTTATGTAATTAAACTGCTGCAAAAGTAAATCTCCCTGTGACCTTACATAAATGTTAAGAAACCCTTAGTTAATATGATCAGTAAAATGAATATTTAAGTAAGTAAAAGACTCCAAAAGGACTTAATTTGGTTTGCAAACTCATGAAAGATCAAGTTGTCGTGGAAGTATTTCTGAATATTGTTAAGCATGATAAAGTAAATTGAATTGATTAATATAATTATCCTAGCCCATTTAATGTTGATTGTTTTTGTTGCTAAAGCCATCCATTCATACATTTAGGTAAATTGCATCTAGATTAGAATTGCATAGGGATCAATCTTTGCATCTAATTAATTTAGTTAATTTAATCATCACCATCCAAATTATTGAGTTTTTACATCAAATTTTTAATTATAATTTTGCAATTAATTGGTTATGCTTATATAGTCCCTGTGGAGACGATAACTCATTTTACTTACTTATTACTTGAACGACTATGTGCACTTGCACAAACCACGTTACATTGGGAGAGCATCCAAAAGGGACCATGACTCGTAAAAATGTTGGCAGGAATGTTAAGCAATGTTTTACATCGGATCATTCACAATAATGGAACAACACCCATGATGGAAGGTAGGGTTCGCACAAGTCTGCAGGCTGTCCACTTTGCGAGCATTGTGAGCGAAAACATCCTAGTGAATGTCGTAAAGTGACTAGAGGGCTATTTTAAGCGTGTTTCCAAGGACCACTTGATTAAGTAATTCTTATAACGTCAAGAGAATCGCAAGCTCAAACTGAAACCCTTACTCTAGTGCGAGTGTAACACCCCTCACTCGTATTCAATGCCGAAATAGGGTTACGAAGCATTACTGAACTTATTTCATAAATAACCATACATTTCATATACATTTTTGAATTTCAAATAAACATCATTCAAAATCATTCCCATTGTCCCTAATATGAGCCTACAAGGCCTTAATCATACATTAAGGTTGGTTCGAGCCTAAACCGATAACTTAGAAAAATTTCAGAAAACTTAGAAAATTTTCAAAGTATAGGGGACACACGCCCGTTTCACAAGCCGTGTGGAAATTCAAAATGGGATCACAGGGCCGTGTCTCAGCCCGTGTCCAACCCCATGCAACTCACTAACTTGGGTCACACGGCCAACCACCCGGCCGTGTGACTAGCCCGTGTGCCCTTCGAAATGTTCACACACACCCGTGTGCCAGGCAGTGCCAAACCTGTAGGGTATACTGACTTATTTCACACGGCCAAGTCACACTCTTGTGTGCTGGGACATGTGGAGTATACTGACTTGATTTCTAATTCCAAACTAGGGGACACACGGTCGTGTAACCTAACTGAATGTCAGACATACACCCGTGTCTCTTCCGTGTGGACAGAAATAAGCTATTTACCAAGCCATCTTGCCACCCAAATTTTCATATACCTACACTAAACCAAATGGCACCAAAACATGGCATAAATAGGCATTCAAACCAAACTCAACCAAGCCTAAATCATGCTAACTCCATACTATCAACCATAAGATACACAAGTATCAACATAAGCCATTTCGTTCATGCCAAATTTTACGTTCACAAATCACCTAATGATCACTTTCAATTATATAACAATTTACCTCAAATTTCATGCATACCAAATCTCCAAGTTTCAAACATAAAGTGCTCAAATTACCAATTCGTAATACCTATCACTTAACCATTACCAACCACATGACAAAAGGGCATTTGTACTTATAAACACATTATCAAACATGCCAAAATTAGCCAAATCTTATGGCTATATATAAAACAAACATTAAACATTCACAAGCCAATCCAAATGGCTAAATTCATTACTAACATATATATCAAAATGACCAAAGCTCCTATACATGCCATATATCCCAAAAACATAGATTCAAAAGTACCAAATTGATAGCTTGATAGTGTGATGAGGTATCCGATTATTCCCAAATCTGAGCTGGCTTTGATTTCATTATAAAACATGAAAAAATAAACAATGTAAGCTATAAAGCTTAGTAAGTTCGTAAAGCATTAAACTCAACTTACCATATATGCACAATTTAAGCAATTTAAACATAACATACATATCTCATAATGATTCACAAACCTACTACAATTTCATCCACCAAGTTAGCTATGAACTTCATAAATTTCCTCATTTCAAAGTTTATATGGTTCATGTACATACCTATATCATCCCATACCAAATTCAACCCAATCACATCTCTGATATACCCGTTGAACCATTCGGAATACTATCAGATACTCAGGAAATGCACACCCTAAGTGTCACATATATAGCCGAAGCTATCTCAATCTCATATCACAGATAATGCTCACTCTTGAGCTATCAATGGGTCTACTCACGCAAGATAATGGTCATGACGAAACTATACGGTGCTGCTCACACAAGCTGACGAGTATCCGCAACACATTTCAGATAACTCAGCCACAGGTAAAACTTATGGATAGCACCCAAATCACATAATCCCTAATGACATGTCATTTGTATCCTAATCTATTCCTAAGATTCAATTGGGAATTCTCAATTTCTGAGTCTTCACCGATTATATCCGTAAGGTCGTATTCATAAATAATTCGACAATAAAGCATTTAAAACACAATTATACAAATGCTTATTTACATACGAACCTACCTCAATTGCAAAAATGGCAAAATAAGTCGATTAGTTCGATACTTTGTTTTTCCTCAATCTAAATTCAAATTTTGTTTTTCTTAATCTAAATGTAATCAAAATTAACTTATTTAATTATCACTCTATTCAATTTAGTCCAAAATACACATTAACGAAACTTTACACTTTTGCCCCTAATATTTCAACTTTTTTACAATTTATTCCTTATCTCATAAAAATACAATTTCATACAATTCAACCTATACCCATGCTAGTAAAATTTCAATTAAGTCCCTAGTAGCCCATATTTTTCATTTATTTCACAAATTAACCCAAAAATTTCAACATTTCTCAATTTAACCCCTAAATGACAATTTTGTCAAAAATCACTTTACAAATGTTGTTTATCTAACAACAAGCATACATTTTCTACCATTAAAAATCAAAACGCATGCTCATTCATCAATGGAAAAACCCTAAATCTTTAACAGTTCTGGAAAGCAGTCCCTGGGCTAGCTAGATCAAGCTGTAACGATCTTAAAAATATAAAAATCATTAAAAAACAGGACAAAAACAAACTTACAATTAAACCATGAAGTGGCCAAACCTTATAAAACTTCCATGGAGGTTTTTATATTTTATTTTGAGTGGAGAAAGATGAGTTAAACTATGCCAAAAATGTTGTTCTTTGTTTTTACTTATCAAATTTCATAAATTACTAAATTAACCTTAATAATAAACCATTAAAATCACCTAATTAATGGCCATATTTGTCTAGTCATAATAACACTAGTATAATTACCAAATAAGGACCTTCACTTTAAAATTTCATAGCTATTAGACACCTTTAGATAATAGAACACAAGTTTTACACTTTACGCGATTTAATCCTTTTTATCAAATTAAGTATTCAAATGATAAAATTTCTTAATGAAATTTTCACACAATCATATTACCACACTGTAAACATTAAAATAATAATAAAATAATTATTTTAACCTCAGATTTGTGGTCCCAAAACCACTGTTCCCATTTAATTAAAAACGGCCTATTACAGCGAGCTACTGCTCGTAGAGGTGGTGAAACAAGACAAGTTGAGTAACAAAATTTGGCTCACACTGTTGTGACCCAAGATGAGACAAAAGGCCTTGCATGACACTATGCTGTGAGGGAACCATATGAGAAAGGTTTCACTAGGGTTATTATAGGTACCTTCATCTTGTGAACTATTGATCGCCTCTGGATGTACTAACGTCTAGAGTGTGAATACTGCATCAAAAGATAAATATGAATGAGGCGGTGTCCGAAAGTATACGAGTCAGGTTATAATATAGTTACGAAGTAGTAGGTGAGTACTCTATGAATCGTACCTAAAGGAGGCTAGTACTATATCAATTTTAACCTAAACACCAAAAGATCTAATTAGCACTTGAATTAAGTTATATTATGAACAAATAGATAATCAAGGTTTTCATGGTTTTTTAGAATAAAAATAATAATAAGTAAATAAGTATCGAGAAATTAAAGAGTGAAATTAATCAAATCTGATTATGGGTAATTTGCTCGCTTTGGTAATCTTCATGACCTGTCGCTTCTAGGACCTCGTTAATTAGCTAGTCGATATCCTAGCAAGATCTTTTGATACGTCCACTGGAATTTCGAGTCTACAAGGACTACTTATCTTTCGCACTCATAGTCCAAACTAGTTTGGGGCTAAGGTGTTCACGGATAGGTGATACCAATTTTAGGTTAATTCCCACCTTGAAAACTTCCTATGGTCGTCAAGCCTAGGGTTTAGGTTCTTCCTTTTCCTAACAACTTATCCGTTGAGCAACTGTAACAACCCGTTTTTAGGTCAAATCAGAATAATGGTTTCAGGACCACAAATCTGAAGTCAAATTATTTATTTTATTATTTTAATAAGGTCTACAGCATGATAGAATTATTATATGAATGTTTCATTAAGAAATTTTACCATTTAAATTCTTAATTCAGTAAAAAGGATTAAATCACATAATGCGTAAAAGTTGAGTTCTATTGTGTAAAGGTATTAAATAGCTATGGTTTATTAATATGCAAGTCCTTATTAAGTAATTAGTTCATTTATAATGTAAGTGGACATTCTTGGACATTGTTTAAATGATGTTTAAGTTATATTAATAAAGATATAATGGTAATTTATGTATTAAGTTAATAATAATAATAAAACCAAAATCATATTATGTCCTTCATCTTTATTGCTGAATTTGAGAAAGAAAATAAGGATTTTGAAGCTTCCATGGTTTCGACACACTCTTATCTAGATTAAGATCAAGATAATCAAATACTAGAACTAGATCGGGGAAAAAGAAAGGTTGGCGAATAGATGATAGTTTTCATCCGAGCAACTCAAGGTAAGTTCGTATAATTAGAATCAAACTTTTATATAATTTTAATTATTGAAATGAATATGTATAATGGAAATAATTGAAGTATAAATGCCTTATTGATATAATGTATTTGTTATTGAGCCCCGTTTGAACTGTATAGATTCATTGGATACGAGTGACATGTTACTGGGATTACCGTTTCGGTCGAGCTCCTGTATTTGATGCGGACTTACCACAGCTCGTATGAGCTTACCAATATATCAACTCGAAAGAGCTTACTATTTTCATCTTATTGGAGTTTACCGTTTCAACTCGATAGAGCTTACCGTTTCAACTCTATAGAGCTTATTGTTTCAGCTCATTACAGCTTACTGTTATCAGCTCAGGAGGAGCTTACCGATCATGGCTCGAAAGAGCATATATGATAATGAACTGACGGATTATTGATGATGTTCACTCGAGTATCCTTTGAAGTCCTAATAAGTTCAAAGGTCCTAAATATTGTTTATATAGATAAGTTACTGATTATAAATGTTACTAGTGTTATATATATATGATATGTAAATTTTGGAATGATATAAAGTATTGTATCAAAGGATGATTTTAGGTGTTTGTCAAATGACTAACATGTGATGGATACTTGTGATTAGGTGTTGGTTAATTGAATTGTTGGCATTTTTAATGTTGTTTTGATTATGTTTGAATGGTAAGTTTAATTCTGAATTATACGGGCTTACTAAGCTATAAAGCTTACTCTGTTTCTTTTTCTATGTTTTATAGAGGTTCATTATCTCGCTTGTTCCGGACAAGTCAGAGTTGCACATCACACTATACAATTTTCAATCGGTACTTTTGATCTTGTGGATATGTAAATATGGCATGTATAGGCTAGTTTGAGAGATGTTAGTTATGTTACTTGATATCATGACTTTGGTATATTTTTGTGTATAAATAAGCCATGTGATTTGGCTTATTTTGATGTTATGTTTTGGTTGAATTGAAGTGTTCAATTATGATGTGTTTTGGTAAGGAATGATGAAATGAAATTATGCAAGTGAAGTCTTGATATGTTGATGTTAAATGAATGGATTATGAATGTTGTTAAATAGGTATATGGATATGAGATTCGTAGGTTTTGATATGGCTTATAATGTGTATTGAAATGATTATTTTGGCTGCCTATTGACTTGTAAAAAAGGGATCAATCATGCTTGTAAATGCTTGTGTTTATAGGGTGGCAAAATGGCTTTGCAAATAGCCTATTTCTGTCCACACGGGTAGGGACACGGGCTTGTGTCTTAGCCATGTATGACACACAGTCGTTGCACGGTCGTGTGTCCCCTGGTGTGAAAATGAAATTGAAATCAGTATGCTCCACACGGCCTCACACACAGGCGTGTGACTGGCCATGTGGTACAAGTTAGTATACCCCCTAAATGGCACACGGCCTAGCACATGGACGTGTATGGCCATTTCGAAGGGCACACGGGCTAGACACATGGGCGTGTGGTTGGCCGTGTGACCCAAGTCAGTGTACTCTCCAGTTTTCACACGACATGGCACACGGGCGTGTTCTTGGCCGTGTCACACAAGTCAATATATATGCTCTATTTTCACACGGTCTAAGACATGGGCGTCTCTACTAGCTGTGTGGGTCACATAGCCTGTTCACACGGGCATGTGACAATTGAAAAGTTGAAAATTTTCTAAGTTCCTAAAATTTTAATAAGTTATCAATTTAATCCTGAATGCATGATTTAAGCTTCGTATGCTTGATTTAAGTACATGCTGAATGTGAATGAATAATATTGACTGAAATATGATGTTTCTGGATAAATGATTGTTCTAAATTGAGTTACAAGTCAGGTAATGCCTCTTAACCTATTCTGCGGGTTAGGGGTGTTACAATAACCCTACAAAACAATTAATAGATCATACCTCCACTCGCTAATCCCCCATAAAGGTATTAGTTCTGCATGGTTTTCAGAAACAATATAAAATTGTTATAAAGCATAAACATGATAATTGAATCGACTGTATAGAGTTTTAAAAAAAAGGTTGATTTTTATTATGAATAAGAATAAATCCAAAAAGTTTAATCACATCCATGAACCAGATCTCTTAAGATAAAAAAAGGCAATATTGAAATAAATCTAAAACCTAAGAAAAGAGAAAACCTAAACTAAAATTAAAAAAGAGATTCTAAGCCAAGTAATTGATGTCCACGACATGTGCCAAACGAGTCTATTTATAGATTTTAGGTGGTCGTCATTCTTAACTTTAGGTTAGCTGACATTCTCAAGCTTTAAGTAGGATTGTAGAAACCAAAATGCCTTCTAGCTCGTATTAATTCTTGTTCGGAGTCGATGTTGTGACACCTTTAGGCTGTGTCGCGACATCGAAGGTAGTCGCGGAATTTCTCTATTCTATTCCTTATGTTGCAACATCAAACCCTCCATGTTGCAAGATAGTAATCAATATCGGTTTAGCATGCCTTCTAATGGTCTCCTGCACACTCGCAAAGTTTCTTAGCTCACCTTTAGGCCTCATTCGGCCCCTAAGGTCAAAAAAAGACTCAATTTACACATTTTATTAAATTTAATTAAACTTTACTAAAACATAATTAAAACTTAATGAAAATGCTTATTTTCTAGCTCCTAATGTAACACTCCTAACCAGTATCAATCGTCAGAATAGGGTTACAGAGCATTACCGGAGTTTATATAGTAATTTCATATAATTCATGTCATTTACTTTTCATAACTAAAACTAATCATATTTTCCCTTGAATGGACCCTCGAAGCCTAATTTAAACATTAAAATCAAGTCAAGACTAAATGGGGATCTCAGAGAATTTTTCACGAAATTTAAATTTTTTTCTTTAATACAAGGGTCACACACCGGTGTGAGTAGCCACATGACCAATTGACATGCCCATGTCTCAGGCCGTGTGGGCATTCGATGTGAGGCATACAGCCCTGTCCCAGCCTGTGTCCTTACCTCTGTAACTCTCTAACTTGTGCCACACGACTAGCCACATGCCCGTGTGCTAGGCCGTGTGGTCAATTAAAATTTTGAAAATTAAGTGCAGGGTTCACACGGCCATGACACACATTTGTGTTCTAGGCCATGTGTCACACACGGCTGAGATACACACCTGTATCTCTACCCGTGTGTCAAATTCTAAGCATTCTATTTCCTAAATTTAAGATGCAGAGGACGCACGGCGAAACCACATGCCCATGTGCCAGGTCGTGTGTCACACATGGTCAAGACACACGCCCATGTGTCTACCCGTGTAGACAAAATAAAGCCATTTCCTGGCTTTATTTCTCACCCAAAATTTGGCATTTAACCTACAAAAATACTTGCACATTTATAACAACCAAATTTCAAGCATTTAACCAAGCAAACATCATTAACATGTATGATATAATATCACCTATTTTCATATAGTTAAACTTACCCCTTTTTGTAAAGCCATATATTTTACTTTAATTCAACTAAACCATACCATATACATATAAATTAACATGATATAACCTTATAATAATATACCAAATCATAACATTACTAGCCATACCAATGACTAGATTACAAACATCCATTTACAAGCCATCATTTGGTCCAGTTAACCTATACATGCCATTATTCTAAAATAAGTTTATTATTTATACCAAAATGATGCTAGTGGATAGTGTGATGATGCTCTATTTGTTTCCAACTTTTACGAGCTTTCGAGCACTATAAAACAAGGAAAACAAAACCTAGTAAGCATTTAATGCTTTATAAGTTCGTATAATGGAAATGATGCCATTGGAAGAAAGCATCAACTTTGCCTAGTCAAAAAAGTGGAATAAAGTGGAAATGGAGACCGATTGTGTTAGCCTTGTTAACCGATATAAAAAAAGGGATTCTGATTTGACTACATTGGGCTATCGCATGTGTGAGATCCACATGCATCTGGAATAGTTTAATTGTTTTAAATTTAATTGGGCCCCGAGATGTGGTAACAAAATTACAGACAAGCTTTGTAATTTGGCTAAGGATAATATTTGTACTATGAACTTTAACTTGGATTATCCATCAGATATCCATGATTTAGTGTTAAAAGATGCAATAAATTGAGTTCGATCATTGGGTCATTTTCTTTCAAAAAAAAATAAAAATAAAATAAGCATAACAATAATATGCTTTCCAACAAATTAGCAAATTTGCCTATTCACATACACCCAAATAAGAAAGTTAGTCACATAATTCACATATACATCAAGTAAGCATGGATAAACTCATCATAATATAATCTTTCAGGTATTTCAGAAGCATTTAAGATATAACTCTCTTTATCTTACAATTTTTCATGTCAGAAATTTATTCCGTTGAATTATTGAAATATCGATGGATGCTCAGGTAGTACACTCAAGCTATACAAAGCTATAAATCGTCAACTCATAATCAGGGGTACCCATTAGCGCAGTTAATTAGAGAGCACTCTCGAGCCACATATTAGGATGCTTAAATGAGCCATGTAACAGGACACTTATCCGGGCTAAACAAGAAACTCATAAGAGTTTTACTTAGGGAGCTCATAGAGCTTAACAGATAACTCCAAAGAGTTAATATCAAGTAGCACCGGATAAGGTAATAGGGAGTTCAAGTGAGCCATGTCAAGAAGCCCATAAGAGCTTATATCAGGACGATTACGTAGAGCTGCGTTTGTCACCACATTGTATGTTGGATCACAACCAATCGAATCATGTAACAATACGCTCACAAAATGTTGCGGTAGTGCACAACACATGCAGAATTGCTACCAATCAGGATGCTCGCAAGAACTATTTAACAGAAAGCTCAAGAGGGCTTTAAAAGGATTGCTCATCTGAGCTATATTCTGTCCGCAACATATGCAGGACCACATATCATATGGGAAATCACATATATCCATCGAATTTCATTATTCAAACGAAACTTAATATTTTTTTGGATATGTTTGAACTTATGATTATTTCATTTATTTTTAACTTTTATATAATTCATGCAATCACATACCACATTCAATTCAAGCATATAAATAAACACAATTAAATTACACGAACTTACCTCAACACTTGTTTTCCTCGATCTAACTTCAAATTTGAGTTGTCCGGATCTAAATAATTGAATTTAGTCATCAATTTATCACATTTCACATTCAATTGGATTCAATTTACACTCTAGGAAAATTACCATTTTCCTCCTAAACATTTCATAAATTTCAATTTCGACCCTAGGCTCGGAAAATGAAATTCATGCTAGCCTACCGAAATTTTAATATAACATTTGCAGCACTTATATTTCTCAAAATTTAGAAATTTTCCATGGGTTTTACCACTTTTGAATTTAGTCCCTAAATCATGATTTTATTAAAATTCTCTTTGTAAAAGTTGTTTATCTATCAATAACATTTCATTTTCTACCATAAATTTCAAAATTTCAGCATATTCATCCATGGCAAAACTTTGTTACTTTGATAACTTTTCAAATTAATACCTAAAATAAATAGATTAGAATATCCCATTCTCAAAAATATAAAAATTACTAAAAATGGAACAAGAAAACATACCTAATTAAGCTTGATTAGTTTTCTTTCTCTCTCCTAGGGTTTCTATGCAAATTTTGGGAAAGATGATGAAAAATAAGATGATGTTGCTATTATCATCTGTTAATTATTTTGATTTCCAATTTAGTCCTTAGCCTTTTCTAATTTCTCCATGGATGAATCACAAAAAATATATACTAACTTTTCTTTAATGGTCTAATTACCATATAAGGACCTCAAGTTTTGAATTCCAAAGCTATTTGATCCTTCTAGCTACTAGAATTCAACTTTTGCATTTTATAAAATTTGGTCCTTTCCATAATTCAGTACATAATCGGTAAAACTTTCTTATCAAAATTATCATATGGCATTCCTATCATAATTGTAACAGCCTGATTTTGGGCCTAGTCCAAAAAGTGGTTTTGGGACCACGAATTCAACATAGAAAAATTTATTTTTATTACATTTTCATAGTCTACTATTTTACAAAATGATTTCGTGAAAATTTCATTCGAAAATATTGACGTTTGAGCACTCAACCTAGCAAAAAGGACTAAATTGTAAAAATTGCAAAAGTTGAATTCTATATGGTAGAGGTGTCTAATTGCTATAAAATTTTAAATTAAAGGTCCTTATATGGCAATTAGAGCATTTGTTAAGTTAGTGGACAAAAATAGACATGAGGTAAGAGAATTTTAATGTTTTGAGAAAAGGGAAATTTGGCCATTTGGTAATTAAAAGAATTGAAAACCAAAAATCAAGCCAAAAATTTAGTCCATCTACAACCATTTTGATGTCTAATGGTAGATTATGCAAGTTTAATGTTAGATAGACAACTTTTTCTAGGTGATTTTTGATGAAAATGTTGAAAGGACCTATTTGTAAAAACATTTCAAAATGTGTATAAAAGTGTGATTAAATGGACAATGTGAGCTGTTATAAGCATGAAAGAGGTTCAGCTAGGCTTGGTTCTTGATGAAATTGAATGGATTTCATTTTACGAGCTTAGGGACTAAAATGTAAATATGATAAAATTTAGGGGTAAAAATGTAATTTTTCCATAATGTAAGTTTTAGACTGAATTGAATAATGTGATTAATAAATTAGTTAAATTTGCTATTATAGATCAAGAGAAACGAGGTTCAAACCTAGATCAGGGGAAAAACAAAGTATTTCACGATTTGGTCCATTTCCTACTATTTTTGTACCGAGGTATGTTTTTATGTAAATAATGCATTGCTTTAATGATATTTTAATTGCTTTACTATTGTATGAATTATGATCGACCATTGAGCATGTAACACCCCGAATTTGGGCCTAGAAGTATTGGGCCTTGAGTGTGGGTCCGTAAGGAGGTTGTATTTAGGTATTTAATTGTGCAATTAAATGGCACAATTAAATGTCTGCTTTAGTGGTTAATGTCCTTGAGAAGTGTTGGAGAAATCTTGGGTTCAAACCTGGGCTTTAGCAAAAATTTTGGTATTAAGTGAAAAAAACCTGGATGCTTGGATGAGGGCCTTTTAAATTATTGTGTTAAATAAATGACAAAAGGAAGCATGTGGTCTAGTGGTTGTGGCATAATTAAGGTTGTATGGGAGCCTGGGTTCAAGCCTTGGCTCTTGCAATTTATTCTGGTTTTTTTTAAGGGAACCTGGACTTTGGCCTTTAGACCTTATAATTAATTGGGGATAAAATATGACACAAAAAGAGCTTGTGGTGAAGTGGCAAGGTGGCGTCATAGAGTTGGCAAGGAGGTCCAGGGTTCGAAACCCATGGCAATCAAAAAGCATTTATTTTGGTAACAGGGGGCGGCAAGAGTTGGTGTTGAATTTAAACTCTGATGTTGGAAGGATCCCACATTGGGAAGCTAACATAAGAGGGGATGCGAAGCTGGCTTTAAATAGAGAGAACCATGGCGTGCTCGTTTGGGTTGGGCGTCGGCTAAGAGTGCTCGGAGCGTAGATTAACTCCAATCGCCAATCAGGTGTGCATTTTCTCGCTACTCTAGCTGTAGGATGGCTACTTCGGGCCGCGATTGGCCGAAAGGGGTCATGTGGGCTTAATGGGCCTACGGGCCCAATTGGATAAGTTGTTTGATTGTGTAGTAAATATTGGACTAGGCTAGGTGAATCTCATATTTGTGGCTAGATTTGGGTTAAAAGGGCCACACGAGCGTGTGGGCCCATTTGGGCCAAGAATAGGCTTTAGGCCCATTCGTATTGTTATCCCTGTTTAGAATACTTTAGTTTACCAAATTACAGAAATGCCCTCAATTTGTAAAATTATCGTTTGACCCTCGATTTACAGAATTACCGTTTTACCCTCGATTTATAGAATTACCATTTTACCCTCGATTTATAGAATTACTATTTTACCCTCGATTTACAGAATTACCATTTTACCCTCGATTTATAGAATTACCATTTTACCCTCGATTTATAGAATTACCGTTTTACCCTCAATTTACATAATTACCGTTTTACCCTTGATTTACAAAATTACTAAAATACCCTTGGTTTACAAAATTGCCAAAATACCCTCAATTAGTAAAATTACCAAAATACCGCTGGTTTGTAAAATTACTAAAATACCCCTGGTTTGTAAAATTACCAAAATACCCCTGGCTTGTAAAATTACCAAAATACCCCTGATTTGTGAAATTATCGAAATACTCTCGATTTGTAAAATATCGAAATACCCTTGTAGGGTAGAATTACCGAAATACCCCTGTAAGGTAGAATTATCAAAATACCCCTATAGGGTAGAATTACTAAAATAACCCTGTAGGGTAGAATTACCGAAATACCCCTGTAGGGTAGAATTACTGAAATACCCTTGTAGGGTAGAATTACCGAAAAACCCTTGTAGGGTAGAAATACCGAAATACCCCTGTATGGTAAAAATACTGAAATACCCCTATAGGGTAGAAATACTGAGATACCCTTGTGGGGTAAAATTACCATTTTGCCCCTAAGGTGTTAAATGACTGTTTTGCCCTTGTGGGCAAGTGACTGACTTGGACTGTGTGGTTGACGGATTTGATTGTGAATATATGTTGGTGATATGAATGACTTGACTGTGATTGTTTGATTCAACTATGGGCATGACATTCTGCATACATGACATGTTGCATGGGTTGGGTTTTATAAATGGAGGAAGTGCTAAAAGGGCTATGCCTTAGTTTACCGAAAAGGGCTTTGCCCCAGTTTATCAAAAAGGGCTTTGCCCCAGTTATTAAAAGAGGCTAAGCCTCCAGTTATATGATAAAGCAGCTATGCTACCAGTGGAGAGTTTGGTTAGGTCAGTTGAGTTATTCCCCACATGGAGAGCTTGGTTGGTACGGATGGAGAGTAGCGGATGGTGGTTGAGTAGTCTCCCAAATGGGCTTGCATACATTTATTGGTATTTCATGTGATATTGAAATGGGCCTATAGGCCATATCGTTTACAGTAAAGGCTTCGGCCCAGTGACTGTTAAACGAAAGGCTTCGGCCCAGTATACGTCGAGAATGAATAGGGCTTTGGCCTAGATTGTACTGATACCGTGTTATTCACTGTTTGTTTGTTATTGGGATTACACATTGATTTTTTGTAAACTCACCCCGTTTCTAACTGTGCAGGTAATCCCTAAGCTTAGATGGTTTGGAGCTGCGAGGGACTCGGAGATGGCCACACTACTGTTTCTGTTTCTTTTAATTACAATTAGATTTCATTTTGGGTTTTTAAATTATGTAATAAGGCCATAGGTGGGTTTTAAGTTTTGATTTGGATTGTGATTTCTTATACTAAACTGCTAGTCTAGGAAAACTCGAGATTTCAAAATGGCATGATTTTTCTAAGGAACATGAGCTTCCAACAACAAAGTTTTCAAAATGTTTCTGCGATTTTAAATGAGGTAATATACCAAAGGCGAACAAATTGGTAAACGTTTTAATGAGAACTTTAGTTTAATAATAATAAAGGAATTTAGATTCAATAATGGATTTTCACCGGAAAGATCAAATTTGAAAAATGGTTTGATGTGACGCACCGGATTCGGCCATAACGTCTAGGCCGGTTTTGGGGTGTTACAGAGCATGTTCGACAAAGTTACAACAAGCGTGAAATCTTGATTGAACCTTAAGAATAGATAGGATACACATGTCATAACATTAGGGTTACTGAGGCTATGTATAAGACCATATCTAGGATATGGCATCAGTATGAGGCTTTGTGTAAGACCATATCTGGGATATGGTGTAACACCCCTATCCCGTAACCGTCGCTGGAATAGGACGAGACATTACCAGAAATTAGGAATCGGATCAGAACAGTAAAACTTTGAACCTTTTCTTAAATAAAAGATCATTTATTTATATAACTAATAGACACAAACAAAGATCGAATTTAAAACTTATAAAAGTAAACTTTCATAAGATGCCATATTCGCATGGCTTATATACAATAGTCAAAATATCATTCTATTTATAGTCTATCCTATACATGCCATAAGCTAAGTCCAAATCACATGATTACTACAATAGTAGATAGTGTGACGAAGTGCTGACGATCCCCGAGCTAATAGTAAGAGTCAACGATCTACAAAAATAAACAGAGAAACATAACATTCAAAGTAAGCTTTCATAAGCTTAGTAAGTCTTAAGCAATTTAAACAATTGAACTTAAAAACAAACCAAATGTTCGAAATCACATAATACTTTCTGAGTACAATACAATTTGGCTGATTATGCACAAACACATATCATTTTACTCCGTTTATACTCAAACTCATATAAACATAGTATTTACAAGCTTCCGGATTAACTTTAATTCTTTCAAATTTCACTAGTGTATCATTTCTTACCCACACTTACTTTCAACATTCATAGTTAAGTAGCATATCAAAAACTATCTTGTAACTTTGCATAATAACTGAATGCACACATATACAATTATACATATGAATTTACAACATCTTTTCATATGCTTCTCATTACACATTCTTAATTCCCGTCAGATCAATCTCACATATAATATATATATATCACATACCTGAATCACTTAATGTGTAATACGAGTTCAATTTATCATCTTAGTATAGGATCTCGTAGTCATATTCTTTATCAAATTCACTAACACTTGGCCTGCGAGGTATAAAACCCAAACATAACACTAGCACAAAGCCTATGGGACTTTAAACTCAGATATAATACCAGCACTAGGCCTGGGGGATTTAACCCGGATATAATACCAGCACGAAGCCTGCGGGATTTAACCCAGATATATTACCAGCACGAAGCCTGTGGGATTTAATCCGGATATAATTCCAACATATAGCCTGCGGGTCTTTAAGCCCGGATACACATCAAATATCATGCATCTTTAATCATATATTAACACATCTCATTCAACATATCACATTAGTAGTCATTTGCTACATTCGGATATAAGCTCCATATGAACACCATCATTTACATTTCGGTTCAAAAGTCATACATAAATATCACATATCCATTTCACCATTCAAGCTTAACCCATAGTGACCATTCGACTATAAGTCATATACATAAATTATTTATCGCACAACTTAATTCAAGTAGGACCAAAAGGTCACAATTCACCTAATATATACATATTGCTCACCGATTCGTACACAACCTTTCAAATTAGCAATTATAAGTTGGTTCCGCACATAGCCCATCCTTATCGATAATTTACGATGGTTTTACCCTTACTCACATATATGACATAGGCATTTTTACCTATGCTTCTCAATTCACATTCATGATTCAATTCCAATCGATTTAACATGCATAAAGACATATCGTATACCTGACCAACTTAATGTATTGAACGAAATCGATTGTCGATTTAACACAAGGTCTCATAGTTGAACATAAACATGAAACCATTTCTTATATGTTCGATTCACATCAATCATCAAATTCATTTAATTCACATATACTTAATTAGGTTATTCGTACCTGAATAATTTACTTTACGGAATGAATCCACATATCGTATTAGCCTATAGTCTTAAAGCACCACACTTTTAATAGTTTACCTCATCGAAGTTCACATTTTATCACTTTAGTGCCATGCCATATTTGGCTACCACAAAGGACTAATAATAATAATTTTATACACATCATGGTTTCCTTTAGATATTTAATAATCACAATTCGTGATATCTCTACCAACACATATACGACATAGTTTACTCATTGTAACACTCATTTAGTGCATCAAATTTCCAAATCCAATTCAACTTAAGCATAATAGCCATAATCGGGTTATAGCCTTAAATCATTACATATTCGGCACATTAACTAAATAAAATTTACATTCTCTTTGCCATATTAATTTAACTCTTAGGCATATAAAAAGGAATCAATCTTAAACACTTAAGAACTTACCTCAAATGTTACCGAATGATTACAACGGCTATTCGATTACTTTCTCTTTTCCCTTATCCGAATTTGTCCCTCTATGCTCTTGAGCTTAGATTCAAAGATTTTAAACTAGTCATTATTCGACTATTCAAGCATCACTTTATAACTATAATATATATATTCGACTTTCACACTTACTGATCATAGTAAGCTTATAAGAAATCAATAACCAACTCATTAACGAATTTTTTTTGTCAATGCTTACCACATAATCATAATTTCACTGCAAGCTGTCTTCCTGAGCAACAGTCACTAAATCATTTATAACTGGAGCTACGAAACTCCAAATCAAGTGCCATTAATTTTCCCTAAAAATAGACTCATATATATTTTATCCATAAAATTTTCAGAATTTTTGGTTCAGTAAATCAATACCAGATTTTTCTTAAAGTTTCCCTTGTTTCACTGTTTGACTAATCTGACCACTCTTCACTACGAATCAAAATTCTCATTGTACAAAATTAAAAATATGTTCTCATTTATTTCATTTGTAGCTAGACTCATTAAGGAGTCTAAGCATATAAACTTCATCTTATAACCATTTTTGTACAATTTATAATGATTTTATAAAAACAGAACAGGGGATCTAGAAGTCATTTTGACCCTGTCCCACATCACTTCAAATATCTTATTATAGGAAATTCTTTTGCTTACATGGTTTATTTTATAAGAACTAGACTCATTAATATTTAATTAAATAATTTATTCAGCTTCTAACTCAACTCCCACAATTTATGGTGATTTTCCAAAATCACTTTACTGCTGCTGTCCCAAACAGATTATTACCAATTCACTCTTTCACACATTCTTTGCATACATATTATTCAAACATGTCTATCACCAATCAATTTCATCATATATATCTATAATTTCACTTAAGCATAATATCAATACAACACATTGTGCTCAAATCATCATTGAAGTTCAAATCACGCTAGCACACATATAAACACTAGTAACTAAATATTAACATTTGCATTTCACCATAATAGCCAATTGCCATTAAGAAATTAAACCACAATTATTCAATTTTACCAAGCTTCAACTTAATTTAACTTATAATAGTTTATAACGCATTTAAAGCACATACATTACTAAATTTTATCCAAGTCACAATCAGCCATAGTACACCCAACACATTAGCCGATTTCCTACTTAGCATCTAATGCACATATATGCTTAATTCACCACCTAAGCAACATGAAACTCCATTACAATCAAAATTATTTATTCTTTAAAACTAACATTCAACTATCAATAATTTAGCAAAACTTAGGTAAATGGCCGAATGCTATATCCTCAACCAAAACTAAAGTTTTTAACATGGGCTATGTAGGAAACTATGTGATTAACTAGATTTTCACAAGACTTTGAAGATAGCACATGAAACATACCTTAATTTTGATGCTAACATAGCCAAAAGTTTGGTCTCTCCTATCCCCCCCCTTTTCGGCAATGAAGAACAAAAGTTATCAACCTTGTTCTTTTCACCCACTTACTTATTTCATTATAATATAAAAATTGTTATTACATATTATAATACATTTATATATATAAAGACATATAAAATTTATACTTTTTCAATTACTCAACCACATGGCCGGCCACTATAAAAAAAAATGAAAATTTGACATGCACATCCTTATGCTTTTTAAACCATAGTAATAAGCCATCACATAAATACCTAGCACATTTCTTAAAATTTTCACACAAGTCCCTTTCAATAAAATTCACCTTAATTGGCAAAAATCAAAGCACCACAAATTCACATATGCATTTTCACACAAATTAAGCACAAAATTTATCATTCAATTATTTTCACGACTCGGTTTAGTGGTCCCGAAACCACTTCCCAACTGGGGTCAAATTAGGGCTGTCACATATGGCATTGATATGACATTTCGTAAGACTATAGTTAGGCTATTAGCATCAATACGAGATCCCATGTAAGACCATATTTGGGATATGACATTAGTGTAGTACTATGTGTGCAAGATACCCGAGTATCTTTTAGTATTCCGAATGGTTCAACGGGAAATGAAATGACAGTTGTCAAAGTTGTGAAAGAATATGGTATGTTGTAATGAATCCCTCAGTAAAGTTGTGATTGAGTAAGTTTTGCTATGAGATTTATAATGTCATTTATGTTAATTTACTTCATGTTAATTGTATGTTAAATGCAAATTTATAATGCTTATTATTTGCATGGGAACTTACTAAGCTATATAGCTTACTCCCTTTCCTTTCCTTTATCTTATAGTGTCACCAAGCCAGCTCGAGGATCGGAGATTGTCGGAGATCCAGTCAGACTATCAACTTAATATTTTGGGTACCAATGATTTCAATATTTTGAGTTATGGCATGTATAGGGACTTGGTTATTTTGTCATGTGTCAAAATTAATTTGCCCTAATGTGTTGGCCTATACTGGTTGATAATTCATTTTGTAAATGGCCATATGAAATTCGCTTGTTTTGGTTTAAGTATTTATGCATATGATGAGTTTTTCATGGATGCGGAAGTTTACATGATTGAATTTAATAAGTATGTGATGTTTGTATGTGGTAACTGGTAGCATGTGAATGAGGCATTGATGCCTTGGTGGTGGCTGATTTGGTTGAATGTATATACATGGAATGGTGCTATGTTTTGTTGTGTAGGTTTATGCATGGAAGGGTGACAATATGGCTTGGAAAATAACCTTATTTTTGTCCACACAGGTAGACACACAGCTGTGTTCCAAGGCCGTGATGACACACGACTTGCCTGATGGGCGTGTGTTCCGGCTGTGTTTCCCCTGCACCTTAATTGTTGCAAAATTGAATGCTTAGAATTGATCACATGGGTAGAGACATGGCGGTGTGTCTCAGCCGTATGGATGACACGACCTCAGGCACAGGCATGTGCTTTGGGTGTGTTAAGTCTGCAACTATTTTATAAAAAATTATGAAAATTAAATCGACAAAATGGCCTAAGCAAACGGGCGTGTGCCTTGGCCATGTGACTTCAATTTGTTATTGGATGACAAACAGAGAGTTACACGGGTTAAGGACACGGGCATGTGTTACCACACGATCTGCTCACACGGGCGTGTGGCTCTTCAAACATGAAAAATTTTCTAAGTGTTGTGAAATTTTCCAAAGTTCCCAGTTTAGTCCCTAACCATTCCAATTCATGTTTTGGGCCTCGTAGGCTTGTTTTAGGGACGATGTGAATGAAAATGAAAAGTTTTAAATTTGGATGTGAATTTATATCTCGATTATGTATGTTTGCTTATGTTTAAGTCTGGTAATGAATCGTACCCTATTCTGACATCGAATACTAGTAAGGGGTGTTACATTTAGTGGTATCAAAGCTTCAGTTTAGTCGATTCTTGGACTAATGTAGTGAGTGTATGAGTCTAGCTATACATGCCATAAATGAACTGTAATAGTGTGATGACTCCTGACAGTTTAAAATTGTGTTTTCATATAGTAAATGGATCCTAATCGAGCTGAGGCTAATGACATTGAAAGTAATGTGCCAGCTCTTTCTCAAAGGCAATGCCATATGATAGTAGACCCCAACGATTAGTCAAGGTGAAGTGGGTAGGGAAGCCTTTCTCCACATTATGAATAAGTGGTATAAAAAATTTATTCAAACAGATCTGAATACCTAACCTCCTCCAACTCCACCTTTTCCTCAACCGGTTCCCATAGCCCTACAAGATATGGAATTTGTAAGAATGAACAAGACTCCAGTTGGTAAGATCCGAAAGCATGGGGCTAAAGATTTTAAAACTAATATGGTTGATGATCCCAAAAAAGCTGAGTTTTGGCTCGAAAACTCCATCAATATATTTGATGAGTTGTCCTGCACACTGGAATAGTGTTTAAAGTATTCCATCTCACTTCTGAGAGATTCTGCATATCACTGATGGAATACACTGGTATCGGTGGTACCAAGAGAGAGGGTTACATGGGAATTGTTTCAAGAGGAGTTCTAAAAGAAATATATTAGTCAGCGATTCATCGATAAAAAAAATGTAAGGAATTTCTTGAGCTGAAACAGGGTCGTATGTCAGTGACGAAATATGAGTGAAAATTTTTCAGACTTAGTAAATATGCTCGAAAGTGTGTTTCCACCGAGGCTATTATGTGCAAGAGGTTTGAAGATGGACTGGGTGAGGATATTTGTGTGTTAGTTAGGATCTTAGAACTAATGGAATTTGTGGTATTGGTCAAGCGAGCCTGTAAGGCCGAAGAGTTGAATAAGGAAAAGTGGACAGCTGAATGTGAAGCTAAAGATTCGAGGAAAAGACCAATGAGCAAGTCATTTCCATCTCATTCAAAGAAATCTAAAGAAATGTACTTCTATTTGAATGTATCAGCTGGATATGTTCACAAAGATCGTGGAAAGCAATACTAGGGTTCTAAATCACAAGCCACTTCAATGGCAAGTGTGGGTAATATGAGGCTTAACAAATATGAATGTCAGCATTGTGGCAGACATCGTCTCGGTGAGTGTAGAATGAATGACAGGGCTTGTTTCAAGTGTGGTTCTCAAGAGCATTTTATCCAAGATTGCCCTGAAATGGCTGGGAAAGAAAATTTTCAGAGCGTGAGGCCAAGTAATACTACTAATAGGGGTAGGCCACCGAGGAATACCGAAAATGGAGCTAGTAGTAAAGGTGTGACAAAGGAGACAACTGTGAGATCCGAAGCTAGAGCACCTGCTAGAGCCTATGCCATCCGTGCTCACGAAGAAGAGACATTTCTCGATGTTATCACTCGTACTTTTTCTCTTTGTAATATTAATGTATTTGCATTGATTGATTCTAGATCGACTCATTTTTATGTTTGTGTGAAATTGGCAACTAGTAAGAGCTTTCCTGTTAAGTTTACTGAGTTTGTTATTAGAGTGTCAAACCCTTTAGGCAAACATGTATTAGTTGATAAAGTTTGCAACAATTGTCCCTTGATGATTCGAGGTCATTATTTTCCGGTTGATTTAATGTTATTGCCATTTGATGAATTCGATGTTATTTTGGATATGGATTGGTTGACATTGCCTAATACTGTAGTGAATTGTAAAAGAAAGATTGTTGAACTGAAATGTGAAAATGGTGAAACTCTTCGGATTGATTCAGATGGGTCGGGTGAGCTATCTGTTGTGATTTATGTGTCTGCCCAAAAATATATAAGGAAAGGTTGTGAAGCTTATCTTGCTTATGTGTTGAATAAAAAGATGTCTGAATTGAAAATTGAATCAGTGCCGATAGTTTGTGAATAACTGGATATGTTTCCAGAAGAGTTGCCTGGGTTATCACCAGTTAGAGAAGTTGAGTTTGGTATTGATTTAGTACCAGGGACCTCGCCGATATTATTGCTCCGTATAGGATGGCCTCGACTGAATTGAAAGAATTAAAAGCTCAATTGTAAGAGTTGACAGATAAGGGTTTGCGAGACAGAGTTTCTCTCCATGGGGTACTCCCGTATTATTTATAAAGAAGAAAGACGGATCCATAAGGCTTTGTATTGACTACCGTCAACTCAACAAGGTGACTATAAAGAACAAGTATCCTTTATCGAGGATTGATGACTTATTTGATTTGTCGAGAGGAGCAACGGTGTTCTCGAGAATTGGTTTAAGATCTGACTACTATCAGTTGAGAGTCAAAGGGTCGGATGTGCTGAAAACCGCTTTCAGAACAAGGTATGGGCACTACAAATTCCTTGTTATGCCTTTGGGATTAACAAATGCACCTATTGTTTTCATGGACTTGATAAATCAGATCTTTAGACCGTATTTGGAAAAATTCATGGTTGTGTTTATTGATGACATTCTGATTTATTCTCGGGATGGGTCCGAGCATGCCGAGCACTTTAGGGCTATATTACAGACTTTGAGAGATAAGTAGTTGTTTGCTAAATTCAATAAAAGTGAGTTTTGGTTCCAAGAAGTTGGATTTTTGGGATATATTGTTTTAGGTGATGGTATCTGTGTTGATCCAAGTAAGATTTCGGCTATTTTGATTGGAAACCGCCAAGAAATGTATCTGAAGTTAAAAGCTTTTTGGGTTTAGCTGGATATTACTAATGATTTGTCAAAAAATTCTCAATGATTGCTACTCCTATGACCAAGTTGTTGCAAAAAGGTGTTAAGTTTGAATGGTCTAAAAAATGTCAGCAAAGTTTCAAGAAGTTGAAAGTATTATATACTAAGGCACCAGTTTTAGTACAACCTGAGCTTAGAAAGGATTTTGTGATTTATAGTGACGCATTACTGAATGGATTACGATGTGTGTTGATGCAAGAGGGAAAAGTGATAGCTTATGCCTTGAGACAGTTGAAACTGCACGAGAAGAATTATCCGACGCATGATTTGGAATTAGCCGCCATTGTGTTTGCTTGAAAATTTTGGAGACATCATTTGTACGGTGAGAAATGTCATGTCTTTCCTGATCATAAGAGCTTAAAATACTTGATGACTTAGAAAGATTTGAACTTGCGGCACTAAAAGATTATCAGCTAGTAATTGATTACCACCCGAGTAAGGCAAATGTAGTCCCAGATGCGTTGAGTAGAATGACTTTGTTTACTTTGAGAGCGATGAAAACATGGTTGACTTTGTCTAATAATGGTTTGATTCTAGCTGAGTTGAGAGCTAGACCATTATTTCTTCATCAAATTTGTAAAGCTAAGAAATGTGATTGTGAATTGCAAGCCAAAAGAGCTCAGTGTGAATCGGGCAGCGATACAGACTTTCGAATTCATTCAGATGATTATTTAATGTTCCAGGATAGAGTATGTGTACCAAAAAATGATGAACTTATTCAGAAAATTCTTAATGAAGCACATAATGGTTGTTTATCTGTGCACCCAGGTAGTATGAAAATGTATAATGATTTGGAGAAATTGTATTAGTGGTCAGGTATTAAACAAGATATTTCAGAGTTTGTTTCTAAGTGTTTGATTTGTCAACAAGTAAAAGCCGAACACCAAGTGCCTTCGGGTTTACTTCAGCCAAAGATGGTACTTGAGTGGAAATGGGATGGATTACGATGGACTTCGTAACGGGTTTGCCTTTGACTCCAGAAAAGAAAGATGTCGTATGGGTTGTGGTTGATAGACTGAAGAAATCAGCTTACTTTATTCCAGTACGTACTGACTACCTACTTGATAAGTTAGTCAAATTATACATTTCGGAGATTGTGAGATTGCACGGATTGCCTATGTTTATTATTTCGGATAGAGATTCGAGGTTCACTTCGAGATTTTGGAAGAAGTTACAAGAGGCTTTGGGTACAAAGTTGAACTTTAGTACTGCATTTCATCCACAAACCGACGATCAGTCTGAAAGAACTTCAGGTACTTGAAGATATGCTCTGTTATTGTGTTCTAGAATTTGACGGCACTTGGAAAAAATATCTGCCATTGGTTAAATTTGCCTATAACAACAATTTTCAGTCGAGTATAAAAATGGCACCTTATGAGACATTGTATGGCTGCAAGTACCTAACGCCTTTGTATTGGATCGATCTTAGTGAGAGATAGATTCACGGGGTTTACTTAGTTAAGGAAACTGAGGAAAAAGTAAAGGTAATCCGTGATTGCTTGAAAGCAGCTTCAGATCGACAAAAGTTGTATGCAGATTTAAAAAGAAAAGAGATCGAATATCAGGTAAGTGATAAATTATTTTTGAAAGTATCTTTGTGGAAGAAGATTCTAAGATTTGGTCATAAAGGCAAGTTAAGTCCAAGTTTCATTGGGCCGTACGAAGTTCTTGAAAGAATAGGGCCAGTGGCATATCAGTTAGCTTTACCGATAGAGTTGGAAAGGATTCATAAGGTGTTTCAAGTGTCAATGTTGTGCCGTTATCGATCAGATCCCTCAGATGTGATTTCTCCATCAGAGATTGAGATTCGACTAGATATGACTTATGGTGAAGAACCGATAAAGATCTTAGCTCGGGAGGTTAAACAATTGAGAAATAAGAGTATAGCCCTAGTGAAATTGTTATGGAAACGACATGGGGTTGAAGAGGTTACGTGGAAACCCGAGGAGGCAATGAGAAAATAGTACCCAAATCTATTTTCTGGTAAGATTTTCGGGGACGAAAATCACTAAAGGGGGGAGAGTTGCAACAGCCCGATTTTGGGCCTAGTCGGAACAGTGGTTTCGGGACCACAAATCTGACGTAAAAAATTTATTTTTATTACTTTTTCATAGCCTACAATTTTACGAAATGATTTCGTGAAAATTTCGTTCGAAAATTTTGACGTTTGAGCACTCAATTTAGTAAAAAGGACTAAATTGTAAAAATTACAAAAGTAAAGTTCTATATGCTAGAGGTGTCTAATTGCTATGAAATTTTAAATTGAAGGTCCTTTGACGGTAATTAGACCATTTGTTAAGTTAGTGGACAAAAATAGACATGAGGTAAAAGAATTTTAATATTTTGAGAAAAAGGGCATTTTGGTCATTTGGTAATTAAAAGAATTAAAAACCAAAAATCAAGCCAAAAATTTAGTCCATCTTCTTCCCTTGGTGCCAAAAATTAGAAGGAGGACATAGCTAGGGTTTTGCCACTTTTCAAGCTGGATTGTAAGTCTGTTCTTGCCCCTTTTTTAATGTTTTTTACATTTTTGAAGTCGTTATCACTCGATCTATCTATTTCTACCATTAATTTGAGAGATGATTGAGGTCTGATTTGACCCATGTTAGATATTTGTGTGTTTTGATGTCTAATGGTAGATTATGCAAGTTTAATGTTAGATAAACAACTTTTGCTAGGTGATTTTTGATGAAAATGTCAAAATGACCTATTTATAAAAAGATTTCAAAATGTGTATAAAAGTGTGATTAGATGGAAAATGTGAGCTATTATAAGCATGAAAGAGGTTCGGCTAGGCTTGGTTCTTGATGAAATTGAATGGATTTCATTTTACGAGCCTAGGGACTAAAATATAAATATGATAAAGTTTAGGGGAAAAATGTAATTTTTTCATAATGTAAGTTTTGGACTGAATTGAGTAATGTGATTAATAAATGAGTTAAATTTTTTATTGTAGATAAAGAGCAACGAGGTTCGGAGGGAAAAATAAAGTATTTGATGATTAGGTCCATTTCCTACTATTTTTGTACCGAGGTAAGTTCTTATGTAAATAATGCATTTCTTTAATTCTACTTCAATTATTTTACTATTGTATGAATTATGATCGACCATTGAGCATGTTCGACAAAGCTACGACAAGCGTGAAATCCCGGTTCAACCTTAGGAATAGATAGGATACACATGTCATGACATTAGGGTTACCGAGGCTATGTGTAAGACCATATCTAGGATATGGCAACTTTATGAGACTTCATGTAAGACCATATCTAGGATATGGCATCGAGATGAGATTTTGTATAAAACTATAGCTTGGCTATTGGCATCGATACGAGATCCCATATAAGATCATATCTGGGATATGGCATTGGTGTAGTACTATGTGTCCGAGATACCTAATATCAGTGTCAAGAAGAGAAAATGTACCAGTAATAACGCCTGGTGCAGAGGCATCCTCTCTAGCACGAATAACAGATATCCTTGCCGGTGCTCGTGCTTCAAATTTAACTGTTGAGTCTTTTGTATTACCTCGGCTACCATTGACATTGTCGGGTGACGGGGTGGTCTGGCACTTAAGGTGAGATTACTCGGCTTCGAAGTTTGACAGTATATTTTTCAATCCTTTTCAGGCAATCTTTGAGGAAATGATCAAGAGAACCACATCGATAACAGGCTCTACTTCTTAAGTGACATTCCCAAAAATGAAATTTATTGCAATATTTACATTTTGGTTTGGGATTACCGAAACTTCCAACACTGGTTACAGATAGAGACGAAGATCTCAGGTTAGAATGTTGAGAACCTCGCTCTTTCCCAAAATATCTTGTAAAGGTGTTAGAGCAATCACGGTACTTATTTAATTTCTTTGAAGTAGATAATTGTGACTTGCCTATAAATCTTTTACCAGATACCCGAGCTTCTCTCTCTGCTTGCTTTTTTTCCTTACTTAATTCCTCAGCTTTGTGTGCTCGATCAGCCAAAACCACAAATTCCCTTAATTCAAGAATTCCAATCAATAGCTTAATATCTTCATCTTCATTTAAGCCCTCTTCAAAACATTTACACATATTAGCCTCAGTCGGGACCCATTATTTGGCATACTTGCTTAGCCAAACAAATTCCCACTCGTATTCAGATACAGTCATGTTTCCCTATTTAAGCTCTAGAAATTCTTTCTTTTTCTAATCCAGAAATCTTTAACTAATATACTTCTTTCTAAATTCAGTCTGGAAAAATTCTCAAGTAATGTTTTCTCTCGGTACCAAAAAAGTTATGGTATTCCACCAATGGTAAGTTGTGTCTTTCAGTAAAGATACTGCACATTTTAAACACTCAGCTGGTGTACATGATAACTCATCTAAAACTCTGATGGCATTTTCCAACCAAAAATCATCCCTCTGTGGATCCTCATCAGCAGTAGCACTAAATTCCCCTACCTCATACTTACGAGTTTTATCCACCGGAGGCTTACTGATTCTAACATGTTCAATACCCTATGGCATCTCTAGAACCAGTTGAGTAGCAGGTGGGGGAGGTTATTGTATAGTAGGATTTGTTCCTAAGTATTGAGTAAACCACTCGTTTATCATTTGAAAGAAGGCTTCTTTTTCCTCCTCACCTCGGCCCTCAGATACGGGCCTTCTACTACTAGATACACCTCGTTGAATGAAAGCTTGAGCAGTGCTCTTAGTGGAAACGCGAAAATTGACACAGTTTTTAATTCCCTTTTTAACTTAAATTCATTCAGTTTCAATAAAATTCCTGTCAGAAAATAATTAATTTTTATAAAATAATTAAAGTTTACTTAAAATATTCACATGTTGAATTTTAATTAATTTTATAATTAATTTTGATGAATTTTGGTTATTTTCGGCAGATATGTAATTTGAAGCACAAAACCGATAAGTAATTTGAAGTATCAAGGTGAATTAAATTTTAGCCTAAGACGGTCCAAAATTATGTGTATTAATTAATAATATAATTAATTTATATTTATATTCAATTTAATTTGGGTTAATAAATTATTATTAATAAATTATGGAAAGTGGTCTAGTTGAGCCGAACCGACCAAGTAATGGACAACCCAAAACCGCCCCATGTGCTAACCCAAATCAGCTTATTGACTGATTATTTAGCTTGCAAAGAGGCCCTTGAAGACTTGTTCAAATAACATTCAAACCCCTCCACAAATGGTAGCTTTCTAGATTTGACCCAAGCTAAATTTAGCAAGTTTGAAATCATCAAACTTTCCACATGTGTGGCCGGCCAAGGGAGGGCTCTTTGGCTGCTAATTTTACTATTTTTAGCAGCCCTCTTCAGCTATAAAAGCCCCCTTAAGCTGATCATTTTAAACACCTCTCAAGCATTCACATCTTTTCTCTCTTCTCTCCACTTTCTCTCATCTTTTCCATTCCAAATTCCCTTGCTCTCTTGTGATTTCTCCTCTTGGAAAAGGGGCATTCATCAACCATTTGGAGCAACAATGAAGCATTCATAGCAGCCTTGGTTGTCGAGGAAAATGGAGAAGGAAGAATGAAGCAAACTAGTCAAGCCACGGAAAAACACCGGATTTGATTCTTGTTCCCTATCTCTTTAATTTTGCTGTTGTTATGATGATCATATCTATGAATATTTATGTTATTGGAATGGTTAACTTAACCAATTTATCTTGAATTTAATTCGTGTTAGGATGATTGTATTTCGTTTTCTAAAATTGTTAAAATTGTGTTTTTGTTGTTATAGGCCTTGATAAGATGCTTGATTAAGTAAAATCATGACTAAGTTATTATTGCATTACAATTGTGAGGTAGCTAATAACTTAATTATATAAATGGATTAAAATTATAATTAATGGACACAGTACTTAATTAGTGCATTTTTAATCATCTAAGGTAGCTGAGGGTTAAATTAGCAATGATATCTAACGATACATTTGCCTTGCAAAACTTGCAAGATTATTGTGATTAAATTGTTTCAAGGTAGGGATACTTTGTTACCTCACATAGTATTTTATGTGCTTATTAGATTTAATTAATCGTTTGAATTGACATAGGGATATGTACAAGAGACTATTTTAATTTAAAAAGTATGTATGTGCAATAACATATTTGCCTATTAAGATTTAATTAATCGGTTGAATTGACATAAGGATATAGTCAAGAGATGAATCGATTTTGGTAGGTGAGTATGTTCATAAGTTAGCAAATTACTGAGTTGCTGTGAATTTCATAACAATATAAACATGAGTTTAATAATTCTAAGTTAAGAAATATAATTAATCTAACACAATTATGTCCTCTTGATTAAAATCATATTTTGAGATCATACATTTGATATTTATTTATTTAGTTTACTTAGTTTAAAAATCTTAGTTTTTAATCACCCTCTTCAAACAAAATATTTTTTCTCACCAAAGTGTTTTAAATATCATTCATAAATAATTTTTTTCACAGTCCCTCTGGGTACGATAACTCGACATTTACTTTTCATCATCTTACTTGTTGCGATTGTGTACACTTGCACATTTCCATTGTTCCACTCAGCTTCCTCAGATTCAACTCTAGCTTGGTTGCATGACATTACTTTATGAAAAACACATTTAAAATGATAAGGAGATATCACACTATCATAATTTATATAACAGCATGTATAGCTAAACTCATACTTGCTACGTTAGTTCGAGAATCAGCTAAACCATAGCTCTAATACCAATAAATATCCCCTAACCCATATTTGTTGTCAAAATAGGGTTACAGAGCATTACCGTAGTTTATAGAGTAATTTCATATAATTCATGTTATTTACTTTTCAAAATCTAAACTAATCACATTGTCCCTTGAATGGACCCTCGAGGCCCAATTTAAACATTAGAATCATGTCGGGACTAAATCGGGATCTCAAAGAATTTTTCATGAAATTTAAAATTTTTTCTTTAATACAAGGGTCACACGCCCATGTGAGTAGCCACATGGCCAAATGACATGCCCATGTCTCAGGCTGTATTGGCATTCGATGTGAGGCACACGGCTGTGTCCCAACCTGTATCCTTACCCGTGTAACTCCCTGCCTTGTGCCATACGGCCAGCCACACACCCGTGTGCTAGGCCATGTGGTCAATTTAATTTTCAAAAATTAAGTGTAGGGTTTACATGGCCAAGACACACGCTCGTGTTCTAGGCCATGTGTCACACACGACTGAGACACACGCCCGTGTCTCTACCCGTGTGCCAATTTCTAAGCATTCTATTTCTCAAATTTAAGATGCAGGGGACACACAGCGAAACCACATGCCCATGTGCCAGGCCGTGTGTCACATATGGTCAAGACACACGCCCGTGTATCTACTCGTGTGGACAAAATAAAGTCATTTCCTAGTTTTATTTCTCATCCAAATTTTCCCATTTAACCTATAACAATACTTTCTCATTTACAACAACCAAATTCCAAGCATTTAACCAAGCAAACATCATTAACATATATGATATAAAATCACCTATTTTCATATTATTATACTTACCCCTTTTTTGTAAAGGCATATATTTTACTATAATTCAGCTAAACCATACAATATACATATATATTAACATGATATAACCTTATAATAATATACTAAATCATACCATTACTAGCCATACCAATGACTAGATTACGAACATCTATTTACAAGCCATCATTTGGTCAAGTTAACCTATACACGCTATTATACTAAAAATAAGTTTACTATTTATACCAAAACGATGCTAGTGGATAGTGTGATGATGCTCAGACCATTTCCAACCTTTACGAGCTTCCGAGCACTATAAAATAATGAAAACAAAACCTAGTAAGCATTTAATGCTTAGTAAGTTCGCATAACGGAAAATAAACTCACCAATCATATTTATTTAAATAAGCATAACAATAACATGCTTTCCAACAAAGTTGCAAATTTTCCTATTCACATACACTCAAATAAGCAAGTTAGTCATATAATTCTCATATAAATCAAGTAAGCATATAAACTTTTAGGTAATTCAGAAGCATTCGAGATATAACTCTCTTAGTCTCACAATTTCTCATGTCAAGAATTTATTCCGTTCAATTATTGAAATGTCAGTGGATACTCAGGTAGTACATTCAAGGTGTACAAAGCTGTAAACCGTCAATCATAATCAAGGGTACCCATTAAGGCACTTAATCAGAGAGCACACTCTCAAGCCAAATACTAGGATGCTTAAATGAGCCATGTAACAGGAGACTTATCCAGGCTAAACAAAAAACTCATAAGAGTTTTACTCAAGGTGCTTATAGAGCTTAACAGATAACTCCGAAGAGTTAATATTAGGGAGCACCGGATATGGTAATAGAGAGTTCAAGTGAGCCATGTCAAGAAGCCCATAAGAGCTTCTATCAGGACGCTCACGTAGATCTACGTTTGTGTCCACATTGTATGCTGGATCATAACAAATCGAATCATGTAACAGGATGCTCACAAAGAGATGCAATAGTGTGCAACACATGCACAATCACTACCAATCAGGATGCTCGAAAGAACTATATAATAGGATGCTTGAGAGGGCTTTAACAGGATTTCTTGTTTGAACTATATTCTGTCCGCAACATATGTAGGACCACATATAATATGGGAAATCACATATATCCATTGAATTTCATTATTCAAACAGAACTTAATATTTTTCCAGATATCTTTAAACATATGATTATTTCATTTATTTCTAACATTTATATAATTCATGCAATTACATACCACATTCAATTGAAGCATATAAACAAACACAATTTAGTTGCTCGAACTTACCTCGGTACTTGTTTGTGTATGAAAATCTACTAATCCGAAACTTTTTCACTTCCTCGATCTAGCTTCGAATTTGAGTTTTCCAGAGCTATATAAATGAATTTAATCATCAATTTATTACATTTCACATTCAATTGGATTCAATTTACACTCTAGGAAAAATTACCATTTTGCCCCTAAACTTTTCATAAATTCCAATTTCGTCCGTAAGCTCGGAAAATGAAATTCATGCAATTTAATCCTTTTTCCAAGCCTAACCAAAATTTTCATATAACATTTATAGCACTTATCTTTCACAAAATTTAGAATTTTTCCATGGGTTTTACCACTTTTCAATTTAGTCCTTAAATCATGATTTCATTAAAAATCTATTTGTAAAAGCTGTTTATCTATCAGAAACCTTTCATTTTCTACCATAAATTTCAAATTTTTAGTATATTCATCCATGGAAAAACTTTGTTACTTCGATAAATTTTAAAATCAATCACCAAAATAAATAGATTAGACTATCCCGATCTTAAAATTATAAAAATTACTAAAAATAGAACAAGAAAATATACCTAATTAAGCTTGATTAATTTTCTTTCTCTCTCATAGGGTTTCCATGCAAATTTTGGGAAAGATGATGAAAAATAAGATGATATTTTTTATTATTATCTTTTAATTATTTTGATTTCCAATTTAGTCCTTAGCCTTTCTAATTTTTCCATGGATGAATCATAAAAAATATCTAATAACTTTTCTTTATGGTTTAATTACCATATAAGGACCTCAAGTTTTGAATTTCATAGCTATTTGATCTTTCTAGCTACTAGAATTCAACTTTTTCATTTTATGCAATTTGGTCCTTTCTATAATTAGGTACATAATTGGTAAAATTTTATTATCAAAACTTTCATATGACATTCCTATCATAATGCAGACCATGCAATAATATTAAGATAAATTTTCTTTTTGACTCGTATTTCTGGTCCCGAAACCACTGTTCTGATTTTAGTGAAAATGGGCTATTACACCTAAAGTGCGAAAGACAAAAAGCATATAAATATAATGTTCATCGTCACATTATATTAGATTCTTGGAGTTTTTTTACATTTATTGGAACATTTATTTAGTGACAAAAAGCATATAAATGTAACGTTCATCGTCACATTATATTAAATTCTTGGATTTTTTTACATTTATTGGAACATTTGATTGCTTCATATCTTGTTCGAACAAACTTTGGAACCTGCTATTACCTGCCTCTGTTCTTGAGCTATTTGAATAGGTTATTGGTTAAGGTATTGCTCTAGTCAAAGAGTTGTTTCGGCGTCTTTTACAAAACGTGATCATGAGCAACATCAGTCGGTTATTTGGATATGTGAAGCTTTGTTTTTTTTTTTCCATCTTATTGATCGAATGGATGATGGTTGACCATAAGATAGTATAATTGGATATGGATCGTTTCTCAACCCCCATTGATTATTAGTTAATTTGGAGGATTGCTTTAGAAGACTTGTCGACTATTTCAAAAGGCTTATCAGGATATTATTCCTCACTAATTACTCTTATTTATAGTTGGTGAAGTACCATGGTGAAGGGTGATTTGTATGTTGAAAGATTGGATCATTCTGTGAGAAGCATTTGTTTATTTATTTCTAACTTTTCTTTAGATCTATTATGTTGAGTTATACTTGTGTTGCATTGAGCTAGTATAATTATGGATATGTGATATTGAAAGTGTAATAGTTTGTAATCCAACACTCTATTGGGGTTGCATAAATCCTGTTTGTTAAAGAGTTTTTTGGGTTCTATCCAGTAGGGTCAGTTGATTGGATTTATCAAATAATATTACACTCTGAGTAAGGCTTTACAGATGTAGGACCGTTGTGTTTGAATTGCGTTAACAAAGTTTGGTTGTTGACATTTCTTTCTCCCTAGTGCCCCTGTTTTCTTTGTGTTCATCATTCTTGTTCTATTCTACGTTTTTAACTTCTTTTAAAATGGTTGACTATTCCATTCTTGTTTACTCATTCTTTTTCATTTGGTATTAGAGCTTGGTTTCATAAAGTGTTTGAAGATGATTTGGTGAAATATTTATAGATATGGAACCAATGAAAGAAGGAAGTTCAATGTCACGTGCTCCGCTTTTGGTAGGTTCATCAAGTTACGCCTACTGGAAAGTCTGTATGAAAACATTTATCATGTCAGTTGATGTTGTTGCTTAAGAGGTCGTTAAAAAAAATTGGACTCAACCAACTGTTACTAGCACTGATAGAACTATACAACCAAAAGGAAATACACAATATACTATTGAAGAAAGGAGAGTGAAATTTGGAAATTCTAAGGCATTAAATGTTATTTCCAATGGTCTCGATATGGAACAATTCTTTAGAGTCAACATGAGGGGAGGGTAGATCAAACTCCCCCACACATAAGTCATTTCTTGTTCATAAGCAACATAGATAAAAACAAGAACTGGAAAAGACAACCCTTGAGAAAATATGATACAAGTATTGACTTCGGAGCACATGACTAGGCATTTCATCTTTACGAATAATTTTGTCATGATGAATAATTAACTTACCACTTTTGACCTCAGACATCTAAATTCAGTGCATTACAAAGTATACAAGCATTAAGGGTCTTACATGTAGGAACCCATCAAAAAATCATAAAGTAGTTTGATTATTCTAGTAGAATACAAACAATAGCTTATGTGATTGTTTAGTATAATGTCCATTTATTCATAAAGATAACTAGGTCACATGGGACTTTTCGGCTTGTAACGTATTGAGAGATAGGACATGTATGGAATTCAAAAACAGTGAGCATCAAAATGGTTATAAACATGAAAATAGTTTGGCACATCATATTGATCCCTATTCTTCCCCCTTAGCGATCCTTACCCGCTCACCGCCTTATTTCTCCTTCTCTCACCTTCCTTATTTCTCCACATTAGGAAATCACAACATAATATAGTAACTATGGCTGGCCTACGAGTTTCTGTGCACTATTGAACAAGTTTTTCTTATTCTTGAGACTTTGTAACTTTCTTCTTCAATACATCTCACTTACAAATACTTTTGCTTTTCAAGTACTTTTTCAACTCGTATTGACTTTGTTTTTGAATTTTTATTTTGTTCTGCAGTTTAGGCTAACCTATAGTTCCTATATCACACAAACATTTATATTTAATTCTATTTTTACAAAATCCACCGTGATGTATCTACTTAACCCTCAATACATATGGCCAAACATCTATAGTCATGCAATTCAGGACCGAAGAAAGAGAGCAAATACAAATTAACGTTTCAAGCTCAGGTTTTGTAATAAGGTTTATCAAGAAGTGTTTACAGGCTTAAAATAGGTACTAAGGGTGAATAAATACAGGTCAACTTTTTGGCTCTGGTTATGTTCCAAACAATGCCTTAGATCACCCCTTAAATATCTCAATATGCACAAATTTATTCAATCAAACAAACTCAAATTCAACCATTTATCATTTACACTAGCATGCTTGTTTCCTTCTATATCATTTGGTACAGTTGATTACTTAATGTCTATTTATACTATTTATTGGTGAGTGCTTCCTCCTTTGCTTGTTGATAGTTCAAAATTGTTGTTTTTTTTTCTATGGGGTTCCTACATAGAAAATCAAAACCAAACCAAAAAACCACAAAAAATCTATTTCTATTCCTAATCCAAAAAGAAATTAAAATCATCCAAAAGTTTAATACAATCCAAAAAAAATTAAGTTTTAATCATCCTCCTCATCATCCATCTCATCACTTCTATCTCCCTTTTCCTTCATAAACTAATAACTAAGAACTAATGCAAAATATCAAGTAAAGAAATTCAATGAAATAGTAAAAGTTTTAAGTTAGGAACCCTTAACCTCGTAGAAGTTGTTGAATTCCTCGTTTCATGTGGCGTCTGTTCTTCCCTTAGGTGTTCTCATTTTTCACAGTAAGCGTTATTGAAAGATAGAGTTCAAACAAATGAAAAAGAAGAGGTGAAAATTAGGTCTTAGGGTTTATGTGGTTTTAAGAGGTTTGAGAGACTTGAGAGGATTAAAGGCTTAATAATTGACAAAATAGGTGAATTAAGTGTTTTTAGGTTATAAAATAAGTGTTTAAATGGTTAAAAATCAGCTGGAATGGGTTTTTAAGTCGTTGGGTCTTGCTAACGGGTCGGGTTAACCCTGCAAAAAATTGCAGCGTCACATAGGTTCCGTGTCGCGCTGCCAGTTTACCAGCATCTCGACACTGAGGTGTTGTGTCATGACACGCTTTGCAGTCTAGAAAACTTAGGGAAATTGTATTTTATTTCACGACATGGAACTTCCATGTCATGACATCATGGTGTTTTCTTCGATTCTTGCATTCTGCACGCAATGTGGCAACACGGGGTTGCCGTGTTGCGACACCAACTCTGTGTCAGGCTAAATTTTCCATTTTTAGAATGTATCAGTCTAGAGTAAACCTACATCTGATATAAGCCAGAATCAAACTACATGTTTAGTGGAATATACAATAATATACAATAAAATTTAATTTAAAATTTTGTTACGTTTTACTACGAGATTCATCCAAAAATTCTATCGATTCCCGCTTAATCCTCTTTTAGCATTTGTCCATTGGACTTCAGGTCCCTTTATTTTTTTCCGCTTATATCCTTCCTTATGCCTTCTCTTTAATCCTAAATTAATCACATTAAATGTATCCCAGGATGCAGGGCAATTAGATTCAAAGGTAAATTGTAATGACACTACTCCCCTTATTTCCTTCGACTTTCCTCACTTTGGTGAGATCCACATTTGAAAGTTTCAATTTCACCATTAATTTTCATTTTTAATTAATTTTTCTCAAGCTCAATGGTGGATCTAGATATGGCTAGAAAGGATCTTCCCAAAAAGATGGATATCTCCCGATCCTCTTCAAAATCTAAAACTACAAAATCTTCCAGGATAATAAAACTACGTACCTTAACTAACACATCCTCTAACACTCCCTTAGGTTGGACTGCAGATCTATCAACTAACTGTAATGTAATTTTAGTATTTTTGAGGTCCTCTACCCCAAGTTTTTCATAAATAGATAAGAGCATTAGGTTTATACTAACTTCTAAATTGTATAGAGCCTTTTAAAAATAAATGTTCCCTATCTCTATTGGAATTGTAAAACTTTTTGAGTATTTCAGTTTCTGGGGTACTTCTCTAGAAATAATAGCACTACAAGACGCATTTATGTTGATTTGCTCTCCTATCTTAACTTTTGTACTCCTAGACATGATATCCTTTAAAAATTTGGCGTATTTTGGGACTTTCTCAATTAGTTCAATTAATGGTAGGTTAACATTCAATTTAAAATTTTGGCGTATTTTGGGACTTTCTCAATTAGTTCAATTTATGGTAGGTTAACATTCAATGTTTTAAATAAGTTTAGAAAACTTACAAACTCATTCTTGTCCCGTTTATTTTTCTCTTCTAATATGGAAGGAAACGGTATCTATGTGTTAGTGACCTTGTCTTTTACCCTTTCTTCTGGTTTAGCTGCTGGTTCGATGACCTCCTCTAGTTCTAGTTCCTGATCTGCTTTTTGGGGGTTTTTTAGAGGGCCTTCTATATTATCTGTTGCACCCTCTTATGTCACAGTTTTCAGGTACTCAAGATTTTGCATGAAAATAGCATGATTGCTTTTACTTAATTCTTCCCTTCTTTCTAAGGATTCTTCTTAGTATTGTTGGGTATACCTGTACCAATTTTCCTTTTAATATATCCCATCATACTCATCAACTGGCTCATTTGTTTCTCCAGTTTAGTCAATGTTCTCGATGAATTAGTGCACTCATATTGCACCTACGTTACTTTTGTTCTCATCAACCGCATCTCTCATTCGGTTCCATCTAGATGTTGGACACATACAGTATGGTCATTTGGGTTGGCCCTGTCTTAAGGTTTCTACAAATAAAAAGGCTGGTAATTATTACCTCCTCTTTGATTTCCTCCCTATCTCAGGTTTGCATGATATCTCCAACTAAGATTGTAAGTATTCAAATATGGGTTTCCAGCCCTATTCCCAATGTATCTTACATCCTTACTAGGATTATAGATATAATAGAAGAGTGGTTTACCTCCTTCATACACTGATGGAGCACTATTTGTGGATTCAATGCGGTTAAGTATGTCCACTAGCTGTTGGTATTTATCATCTTCCTGGACAGCCTTTACCATAGATGGTTTTGGGCCATACATAAACCATTCCATAGGCCAATGATAGGAGTTCATTACCATGTTTTGTATTAATTCATACACATCCTCATGCATTCTATTTATATGAGCTCCCCTTACTACTCCATCTAATCCAATTGATGATTTCAATTGATTAATTATGGTTGAATGGCTGATTTTTGAAAGATTGGTATTATATGTACAAGAGTTGAACTTTTATTGAATAATGGTAGGTAAGCATTTAGGTGGTTCTGTGTAACACCTCTAATCTGTATCCGTCACCAGATTAGGGTTACAAAGTATTGTTGTATAAACAAAATATTAAAACATACATTTCATACATTATCAAAAACATATTATAAAACATTCATTTACATACATATCGTCCCTAAATCGAGCCATTGAGGTCCTAAAATCAGCTTAGACACAATTCAAGAGTAAAATTGGGAACATTTAGAAACTCTAAGAAAATGTTAGAAAAAATTTGACTACAAAGGTCACATAATCGTGTGCCTCACAAGGCTGAGACACACATTCGTGTCTCAGGCTGTGTAACTCTCTTTGTAGGGTCACACGGCCATGTAACTAACTGACTTGCATGCAATAGAACTTATAGAGGACATACGGCCATACAACCGCAACCAAAGTGTTCCACCACTGATAAGCTAAATCATTCAACAATGAAATAGCACATTTCAAGCATTCCATCGGTGTACATGATAATTCATCAAAAACTCTCACCTTATTTTCCAACCAGAACTTGACTCTCTCTAGATCATCTTCAGTTGTACCTCGAAACTCTTCAACCCCATACTTTCAGATTTTATCAACTGGAGGCTTGTTTACTCGTATTGGTTCCAAACACTGAGGAACTACGGGGATCGATTGGGGTACAAGTGGTGGTGGAGGTTGTTAAGCCATTGGGTTCGCTCGCATGAACTTTCAAAACCATTCAGACATTGTCTGGAAGAAGGAAATTACTACCACTTGATGTTGCCTCGTGAATGGTGGTTTGCGCATTACTTCCTACTTCATCGGAATCAGCTCGGTTGGATGACATCTTATATATATGAAAACATAGTTCAATTTAAGTCAAGAGTTATCACGCTATCATATGTTATATAATGTCGTATTTCTAGACTCCATACATGCAACGTTCAACCTAAGAATCAACTAAATCATAGCTCTGATACCACTAAATGTAACCCCTATCCCGTATTTATTATCAGATTAGGGTTACAGAGTATTACCGTACAAATTGAACATTAAAACATACATTTCATACATTATCAATAACATATTCTAAAACATTCATTTACATGCATATCGTCCCTAAATCAAGCCCTTGAGGTCCTAGAATCACCTTAGAAACAATTCGGGACTAAAATTAGGAACATTTCAAAAGTTTAAGAAAAAGTTAGAAAATTTTGACTACAAGGGTCACACGGCCGTGTGCCTCACACGACTGGACCCATGCTAGTGTCTTAGGCCATGTAACTCTCTAAGTAGGATCACACAGCCGTGTCACACACCCATTTGCTAGCCGTGTAACTAACTAACTTGATGCAATAGAACCTACAAGGGACACACGCCCGTGTTTCAGGACATGTGGACATGAATTTACCCAAAATCAAGCCATTTCCAACACCAAACCATACACACACCTAATGGCCTTTTGTACACATAATCAAGACATCAAAACATGACCAATTCAAGAGTCCTAAACCAATCAACCAAAATGCTATTCAAGGGACCTCAAGTGCAAACATCCAAAACTTACCTAAAATGCATATTTGGTCACATTTCCATAATCAAATACTAATTCAATGCCTTCCAAAACATACCATAATTTTTACCACAATAAATCTATCACAAAACATACCACATAAGTCATTCCAAAACATGCAACATAAGATAGCACAATAACATCAACCGTCAAGGCATCAAGAGCACCAAACCAAGATAACATTTACAACTTTTACAAGCCAACTCACTAACTAAAAATCCATCACAATGACATTACAAATAGATCCTAGACACCAACCAAATCAGTTAAGCATTTGAAGCCGCAACATACTAGAAAAGTCAGCCAAGGGTGAACAAAGTGGAACCTTTGTTCACTACACTGCGAGAGTAGTAAAAGAAACAAACCGAAAAGAAACAAAAAGGTATATTCAAAATACAAACCTTACAAGATTTTGACAAAGGGAAGATAAAAAAATAAGATCAGTCGACAAACAATTGCAAGAAACCAATGCCCTAGTTGGAATTTTTTGTAGAAACGGCTATGATTCGACTAAAGAAGTAAAGAAGATTCGGCTAGATAAGTGAAGAAGAATACGTACAGGTTTCAACAAGAGGAAGTAAGTGAAGAACACAGAAGTAGAAAAAAAAAGACGACAGTGTACCAAAATAGAAATATTGAAAGATAAGGTAGAGAGAAAACTTCAAAATTGAAAACATCAAAACTACCAAGAAAATGTCGAAATGACAGATGGTAGCTAAATTCTTTTGAGAAAGTGTTCAATTTCGGCACCAGTACTTCCTTCCCTTGATCCATTCCTTGAAAATCTCCTTACATTACTCCACCAACTAATTTGAACTCAACACAACCTCTTCTATCCAAAATTTCCTCCCCAAAACAATCCCCAAATGCCCGTAACAACCGAAATTCCTCAATAATCTCCTAAAATTCGGCCACAACTCCCCACACTCTTCAAACACACAAGTTTCAATTAAACTAGAACCCTCCAATGGCCAACAGCAAAATAAAACACCTCCATGCGCCTACCAGCATTCGAACCTCAAACATCAAGTAGCTACCACAAGCCACCTATCCTCTAGACCAGCAGGCCCTTTCTGTCATGTTTTACTAACATTTATTTATAAGCCTACTGACTAGCGATAGAGCTTAAACCTTTTAAAAACAAAACTTTTTGCACATGCCCAAGCTTGAAACCAAGACTTCTCAAACACTTCCTAGAACACATAACCACTGAAGCAGACACGCATTTGTGTCACTTTCTTGCACAACTAAACATTTATGTGCAGTCTCCTCACTATTCCTATGCTTGAAATCTAATACTTCTAGGCCCAAATTTGGGGCGTTACAATTCACCCCTCCTTACAAAAATTTCGTCCCCGAAATTTTCAATTATCAAATTAGTCGCAAAACACAGACTACACCACAACACTCCCGCAAACGTACTCTAATTCTAAAACACTACCATATTTAACCTGAATGATCCCAGTACAGTCTCTAGATAGACTGGAGCAATGTGTCAATCCAATACTTAGCCGCACGATCATGAGACCCAGCTCGAGCACCTCCCGACCTCCACTGCAGCCTCTTGTACCCCTTCCGCGAGTACCTTTAGTATTTATTATCAAATTATGTTTTTATCTTATTAACAGTTTCATGCAACAGTTTACAGTTCTAGTGTTTATTAACGGATATTTTATGGAAAATGTTTTCAGTAATTCAGAGTTTTGTTTTCGCAAATCGCAGTCTTACTACAGCTTTTAGTATACACTACTAAAGATTTTGCAGTATGGTATACTACCTACTGTAGTCTCAGTAATCCTACCTATGACAGTTTCAATCAAAAATCAAAATATAGCTTTCAGAGAGAACTTACAGGATCAGCGCGGAGACTTAGTGTACCACCCATCCAAATATTTCAAATCATTTGAAATAGTTTTTTTTTCAAAATTTCAAGTTTAAAGAATAACCCAAATCCACAGCTGAGTTTTGCAACTTGGCTCTAATACCACTAAATGTAACAGCCCAAACCCGGCCTGAAAGTTATGGCCGGCGATGCACATAAGAGTGACTTTTGAAAAGCTTGATATCGAGAGAAAAAAAAACCCTTTTTCCATATTTACCTTTGTTACGAATTCTTAAAGATGTTTTGAAAACATTTCGTTCATAGAATGTTACTCATGCTAAATGTCTTTAGTTTTTAAAACGTTGTCTCTTGCGGAAGCTCTTAAGCAATTACGTATTTTCAGGATTTTTCGAAAACACTAGTCTTTTAAAAAACGTGCCTTTTCCTATTGCTATCAATTATAAACCCAAGAAAATAAAAAAAACCCCAAATTTAAGTTAAAATCCATAGAAGCCTTATTACATAAACAAATACCCAAATTAAATTACTTATAAATTAAAAATCAATAAGAAAGCAAGTGCAGTTGTGTGGCCACCATTGAGTCCATTGCAGCACCGATCCGCCTAAGGTTAGGGATTACCTGTACAGTTAAATAGATGGGTGAGTTTACGAAAACTCAGTGTGTGATCCCATATAAGCAAACAGTCAGAAAATAAGCACAGATTGGGACTAAGCCTTTTTTAGTAACAGCAACAATATTAGTTTGGGCTTTGGCCCATCTTAATACAGAAACAGTTATGTGTTCGGGCCATAACCCATTGTAGCAACAATAAATAGTGTAGTAACTGTAAACAGTCTGCAAGTCCTACCCATCCAGCCTCTACACTCAATCACCGTCCAGCCCTACACTCCATGTGGGGATAGGATCAACCCACCCATCCCTACACTCTATGTAGCACCGGTTGCGGCACTAAATAGCATTTGCTACAGAGCTGCCAATATAATAGGCTTAGAGCCATCAGTGATTTGCAGCAGAGCTGCCAGTACAGTACACTTCCCCCAATTATATAAAAACCCATCCCCAAGCAATGCATCATGCAACATGTCATAATATTATAAATGTATTCAATACAGTTACAATAGCATGCTAAAATACAAACATACATCACATAGGGGTAAAACAGTCATCTTACCATAAAAGGGCAAAACAGTCATTTTACCACATAATGGCAAAACAATCATTTTACCTCATAAGGACAAAACAACCATTTTACCTCATAATGGCAAAATAGTTATTTTACCGATTAAGGGTTCAGGTACACTTACCGACCCAACAGAAAGTCCATGTCGTCCGGGTGACCCGTGCAACCTTAATAGTTAAACAACGAAAATGGGCCCAAGGCCCATATTGCGAGCCCATGTGGGCCCACACACTCGTGTAGCCTACAAAGCCCAACAATAGCCTTGGTCGTATAGTTTACACAGCCTGGCCCAATAATCTCCACATGTCCGTGTGGTTTATCTGTGTGGGACCCACAAGCCCGTGGGGCCTACACAACCCATTTTGACCCATCATGGCCCAAATCGGCATTAGATCATGAAATCGCCCATGGTTGGCCTTAACAATCTTATGCCCTCATTTAGGCGTTCGGATTACCACACGACCGAGCGCACACTCATGTAGCGTTGACAGTCACTTGTTTCGGCTTTTGCCAATTTACGAATAGGGATAGTGTTTTACACACCTCGAATCTATTTGTTTAGAAACTGCCCCGAGCCTTTGCAACCTATACTTAATTGAATAACATCAATTATTTATTTAGCCAAATACACAATTGAGAACACACTCTAGTTACCCAAACAATAAATGGAAATATTGCCTTAAAAGTAGTTAAAGCGGAAGGTTTCGCCCTCTTAACACCTAACAATGGCTTCCACACCACAAATAGATCCTAGACACCAACCAACATCAGTTAAGCATTTGAAGCAGCAACATACCAGAAAATTTGGCAAAGGGAGAACAAAGTGGAACCTTTGTTCACTACACCGCAAGAGTAGTAAAAGAAACAAACTAAAAAGAAACAAAAAGGTATATTCAAAATACAAAACTTACAAGATTTTGGAAAAGGGAAGATAGGAGAATAAGATCAGTCGAAAGACAATTGCAAGAAACCAATGCCCTAGTCGAAATTTTACGTACAAACGGGTATGATTCACCTAAAGAAGTAAAAAAGATTCAGCTAGATAAGTAAAGAAGAATACGTACAGATTTCAACAAGAGGAAGTAAGCGAAGAAAACAGAAGTAGAAAATAACAGACGACAGGGAACCAAAATAGAAATATTAAAAGATAAGGTAGAGAGAAAACTCCAAAATCAAAAATATCAAAACTAACAGGAAAATGTCGAAATGACAGATGGTATCCGAATTCTCTTGAGAAAGTGTTCAATTTCAGCACCACTACTTCCTTCCCTCGATCCATTCCTTGAAAATCTCCTTACATTACTCAACCAACTAATTTGAACTCCACACAACCTCTTCTATCTAAATTTTCCTCCCCAAAACACTCCCCAAATCCCCCTAACAACCGAAATTCCTCAATAATCTCCTAAAATTCGGCCACAACTCCCCACACTCTTCAAACACACAAGTTTCAGTCAAACTGGAACTCTCCCAGGGCCAAAACCAAAATAAAACACCTCAACGCGCCTACCAGCATTCGAATCTCAAACCTCATGTAACTACTACACGCCACCTATCCCTTAGACCAGCAGGCCTTTTCTGTCATGTTTTACCCACATTTATTTATAAGCCTACTGACTAGCGATAGAGCTTAAACATCTTAAAAACAAAACTTTTTGCACATGCGAAGTCTTGATCCCAAGACTTTTCAAACACTTCCAAAAACACTTAACCATTGAAGTAGACACGCATTTGTGTCACTTTCTTGCACAAGTAAACATTTATGTACAGTCTCCTCACTATTCCCACGCTCAAAATCTAATAATTGTAGGCCCAAATTTGGGGCATTATAATTCACCTCTTCTTACTGAAATTTCGTCCCCAAAATTTCAAATTATCAAGTTAGTCACAAAACACAGACTACACCACAACGCTCCCACTGCGCACTTTAATTCTAAAACACTACCACATTTAACCTGAATGATCCTAGTACTGTTTACAGATAGACTGGAGAATGCGTTAAACTAATACTCAGCCACACAATCATGAGACCTAGCTCGAGCACCTCCCGGCCTCTATTGTAGCCTCTTGTACCCTTTCCGCGAGTACCTCTAGTATTTATTATCAAATTTTGTTTTTATCTTATTAACAATTTCATGCATCAATTTATAGTTCTAGTGTTTATTAACGTATATTTTGTGGAAAATATTATCAGTAATTTAGATTTTTGTTTTCGCAAATCAAAGTCTTACTACAGTTTTTAGTATACACTACTAAAGAGTTTGCAGTATGGTATACTACCTACATTAGTCTCAGTAATCCTACCTACAGCGGTTTCAGTTAAAAATCAAAATACAGCTTTCAGAGAAAACTTACAGGCTCAGCACAGAGACTCGGTGTACCACACATTTAGTATAACATTTCCAAATATTTCAAATCATTTGAAATAGTTTTTTTTGAAATTTCAAGTTTTAAAGAAAAACCCAAATCCACAGTCGAGTTTTGCAACTTGGCTCTGGTACCACTAAATGTAACACCCCAAACGCAGCCTGGACGTTATGGTCGGCGATGTGACATAAGAGTGATTTTCACAAAGCTTGATATCCAGAGAAAAAAAACCCTTTTTTACGAATTCTTAATGATGTTTTGAATACATGTTGTTCATACAATGTTACTCATGCTGAACGTCTTTAATTTTTAAAACGTTGTCTCTTGCGGAAGCTCTTCAGAAATTATGTATTCTTGGTATTTTTGGAAAATATCAGTATTTTAAAAACGCCTCTTTTCCTACTGCTATCAGTTATAAACTTAAGAAAACAAAAAAAAAACCCAAATTTAAGTTAAAATCCATAGAGGCCTTATTACATAAACAAATACCCAAATTAAATTACTTATAAATTAAAAATCAATAAGAAAGAAAGTGCAGTTGTGTGGCCGCCATTCAGTTCCTCGCAGCACCGATCCGCCTAAGGTTGGGGATTGCCTGTACAGTTAAACAAAAGGGTGAGTTTACGAAAACTCAATGTGTAATCCCATATAAGCAAACAGTCAGTAAATAAGCACAGACTGGGCCTAAGCCTTTTTTAGTAATAGTGATAATATCAGTTTGGGCTTTAGCCCAGCTCAATGTAGAAACAATCATGTGTTCAGGCCATAGCCCATTACAGTAACAATAAATAGTGCAGTAACAGTAAGCAGTGAAGTAACAGTAAACAGTATGCAAGTCCTACCCATCCAGCCTCTACTTTTCATCTCCGTCCAGTCCTACACTCCACGGGGGATAAATTCAACCCACCCATCCCTACACTCCATGTAGCACCAGTTGCGGCACTAAATAGTATTTGCAGCAGAGCTGCCAATACAGTACACTTCCCCCAATCATATGAAAACCCATCCCCAAGCAATGCATCATGCAACATGTCATAATATTCTACATGTATTCAATACAGTTACAATAGCATGCTAAAATATAAACATACTTCACATAGGGGTAAAACATTACCATAAAAGGGAAAAACAGTCATTTTAACACATAAAGACAAAATAGTCATTTTACCTCATAAGGGTAAAATAGTCATTTTACCGATTAAAGGTCCAGGTACTCTTACTGACCCAACAGAAGGTCCACAGTCGTCTCGGGCGACCCATGCAACCTTAATAATTAAACAGTGAAAAGGGCCCAGGGCCTATATTGCGGGCTCCTATAAGCCCATACGCTCGTGTAGCCCACAAAGCCCAAAACTAGCCTTGGCCGTGTAGTTTACAAAACCTGGCCCAATAATCTCCACATGTCTGTGTAGTTTACCCGTGTGGGGCACACGAGCCCGTGAGGCCGTGTTGACCTACCATGGCCTAAATTGGCCTTAGACCATGAAATCGCCCGTGGTTGGCGTTAACAATCTTACACCCTCATTTAGGCATTCAGATTACCACACGGGCGAGCGCACGCTCATGTAGCATTGACAGTCACTTGTTTCGGCTTTTATCAATTTACAAATTGGGGTAGTGTTTTACACACCTCGAATATATTTGTTGAGAAACTGCCCCGAGCATTTCCAACCTACACTTGATCGAATAACATTAATTATTTATTTGGCCAAATACACAATTGAGAACACACTCCAATTACCCAAACACCAAATGGCAATATTACCTTAAAAGTAGTTAAAGCGGAAGGTTTCGCCCTCTTAACACCAAAAAATGGCTTCCACACCACGAATAGTTCCTAGACACCAACGAACATTAGTTAAGCATTTGAAGCAGCAACATACTAGCAAATTCGGCCAAAGAAGAACAAAATGAAACCTTTGTTCACTACACCACAAGAGTAGTAAAAGAAACAAACCGAAAAGAAACAAAAAGGTATATTTGAAATACAAACCTCACAAGATTTCGTCAAAGGGAAGATAGGAGAATAAGATCAGGTGACAGACAATTGCAAGAAACAATTACCCTAGACAAAATTTTGGATAAAAACGGGTATGATTCGGCTAAAGAAGTAAAGAAGATTCGGCTAGATAAGTAAAGAAGAAGACGTACAGAATTTCAACAAGAGGAAGTAAGTGAAGAAAACAGAATTAGAAAACAAAAGATAATAGGGCATCAAAACAAAAATATCGAAAGATGAGGTAGAGAGAAAACTCTAAAACCAAAAACGTCAAAACTAGCAGGAAAATGCCGAAATGACAGATGGTAGCTGAATTCTCTTTAGAAAGTGTTCAATTTCAGCACCACTACTTCCTTCCCTTGATCCATTCCTTGAAAATCTCCTTACATTACTTCACCAACTAATTTGAACTCCACACAACCTCTTTTATCCAAATTTTCCTCCCCAAAACACTCCTCAAATCCCCCTAACAACCAAAATTCCTTAATAATCTCCTAAAATTCAGCCACAACTCCCCACACTCTTCAAACACATAAGTTTCAGTCAAACTAGAACTCCCACATGGCCAACAGCAAAATAAAACACCTCCACGCGCCAACCAGCATTCGAACCTCAGACCTTAAGTAACTACCACACGTCACCTATCCCCTAGACCAGCATGCCCTTTTTGTCATGTTTCACCCACATTTATTTATAAGCCTACTAACTAGCGATAGACCTTAAACCATTTAAAAACAAAACTTTTTGCACATGCTCAGGCTTGAACCCAATACTTCTCAAACACTTCCCAGAACACATAACCACTGAAGCAGACACGCATTTGTGTCACTTTCTTGCACAACTAAACATTTATGTGTAGTCTCCTAACTGTTCCCATGCTCAAAATCTAATCCTTTTAGGCTCAAATTCGAGGCACTACAATTCACCCATCCTTAAAGAAATTTCATCCTCGAAATTTCCAACTATCAGATCAGTCGCAAAACACAGACTACGCCACAACACTTCTGCTACTCACTCTAATTCTAAAACACTACCACATTTAACCTGAATGATCCCAGTACAGTCTATAGATAGACTGGAGTAATGTGTCAATCCAATACGCAGTCGTACGATTATGAGACCCAGCTCGAGCACCTCTCGGCCTCTGCCATAGCCTCTTGTACCCCTTTTATGAATACTTCTGGTATTTATTATCAAATTGTGTTTTTATCTTATTAACAGTTTTATGCATCAGTTTACAGTTCTAGTGTTTATTAAGTATATTTTATGGAAAATATTATTAGTAATTTAGAGTTTTGTTTTTACAAATCTCAGTCTTACAACAGTTTTTAGTACACACTACTAAAGAGTTTACAATAAAGTATACTACCTACAGTAGTCTCAGTAATCCTACCTATGGCAGTTTCAGTCAAAAATCAAGATACAGCTTTCTAAGAAAACTTAGAGGATCAGCGCAGAGACTCAGTGTACCACACATTCAATATAACATTTTGAAATATTTCAAATCATTTCAAATAGTTTTTTTTCAAAGTTTCAAGTTTTAAAGAAAAACCCAAATCCACAGCCAAGTTTTGTAACTTGGCTCTGTTACCACTAAATGTATCACCCCAAACCCAGCCTGGGCGTTATGGCTGGCGATGTCACATAAGAGTGATATTCGCAAAGCTTGATATCGAGAGGAAAAAAAACCCTTTTTCCATATTTACCTTTGTTACAAATTCTTAATGATGTTTTAAAAACATGTTGTTCATAGAATGTTACTCATGCTACACATGTTTAATTTTTAAAACATTGTCTCTTACGAAAGCTCTTAAGCAATTACGTATTCTTGGTATTTTTGGAAAACATTAATCTTTTAAAAAATGCGTCTTTTCCTGTTGCGAACAGTTATAAACCCAAGAAAATATAATAAAAAACCAAATTTAAGTTAAAACCATAGAGGCCTTATTACATAAACAAATACCCAAATTAAATTACTTATAAATTAAAAGTCAATAAGAAAGCAAGTGCAGTTGTGTGGCCACCATTGACTCCCTCGCAACATCGATCCACCTAAGGTTGGGGATTACCTGTACAGTTAAACAAATGGGTGAGTTTATGAAAACTCAGTGTGTAATCCCATATAAGCAAACAGTTAGAAAACAAGCACAGGCTGGGCCTAAGTCTATTTTAGAAATAGTGATAATATCAGTTTGGGCTTTGGCCCATCTCAATACAGAAACAGTCATGTGTTCGAGCCTTAGCCCATTATAGTAATAGTAAACAGTGTAGTAGCAGCAAACAGTATGCAAGTCCTACCCATCCAGCCTCTACACTCCATCTCCGTCCAACCCTACACTCCATGTGGGGATAAAATCAACCCACCATCCCTAGACTCCATGTAGCACCGGTTGCGGCAGTAACCAGTGTTTGCAGCAGAGCTGCTAGTATAATAGGCTTAAAGCTATCAGTGATTTACAGCAGAGCTGCCAGTACAGTACGCTTCCTCCAATCATATAAAAACTCAGCCTTATGAAATGCATCATGCAACATGTCATAATATTATACATGTATTCAATACAGTTACAATAGCATGCTAAAATATAAATATACATCACATAGGGGTAAAACAGTTATCTTACCATAAAAGGGCAGAACAGTCATTTTACCACATAAGGGCAAAACAGTCATTTTACCTCATAAAGGCAAAACAGTTATTTTACCGACAGTTATTTTACCGATTAAGGGTCCAGGTAAGCTTACCGACCCAACAGAAGGTCCGCATTCATCTCGGGTGACCCGTGCAACCTTAATAATTAAACAGCAAAAATAGGCCCAAAGCCCATATTACGGGCCCATGTGGGCCTACACGCTCGTGTAGCCCACAATGCCCAAAAATAGCCTTGGTCATGTGGTTTACACAACCTAAAAACATTGAGTCCTTAAGATGTAATTTGACCTTTGGAAATATGCATGGACAAAATAGACAACCATTATTAAGTTAGTATATTATTTCATTGTAAAATGGTAAAATGTGAATTAATGATAATATAATAAAACCAAAGCCAAAAAAATTTGTTCATTATTTCTTCATCCTTGTTGAAATAAGTAGAAAGAAAAGGGTTCATGGCCATTTAGGGTTTCAACAATATGAAAGCTTAATTCGGGTATGTGTTTTGCTCGATTTTTGATAATTTCTACGCTTTTGTGATCGCTGCTTTGTATTCTATCAAGCCCATGTCTCAATTTCTAAATTTGATGATGATTTTGAATTATGTCATTTATGAAATTATGAGCTTTATGAGGTTTGATGTTAGTAAATGAAACATATGTGTTAGATTATGTGTTAGATTACTAAGTTTTGTCTTTGAATTTTTGATCAAATTGAGTAATTTGAGCTAAATTGTGAAAATGATATTTTGAGGGACAAAAATGTGAAATAAATCAAATATATGGGATTATATGAAGTGTAGGAATATTCGGCCAAGCATTGATTGAATTGAATTATGCATATTTTGTAACAGCCCTTACCTGCACCCGAGATCGGGACCAAGTACAAGGCGTTTCCAGACACATTTTCGGGAAATACGGGTTATAAAATTCATTCCAATTTTGAACCCAATCAAACAACATCTTAATGTCCCTAATATGGGCCTATAGGGCCTAAAACATACATTGAGAAAGGTCTGAGACTAAACCGAGGACCTGAGAAAGTTCTTGAAAAATTTTCTAAGTTAAGCCTCACACGCCCGTGTAGAGGAAATGCACACGCCCGTGTCCCCTACCTGTGTGAAATTAATTGAATTTATTTTCTATTTCGAACCTACAGGGGTTTTCACACGGCCAAGCACACGCCTGTGTCTCTGGCCCGTGTCCTTCATACAGCTTAGACACGCCCGTGTGGTCGTCCGTGTCTAAAAACTTAAGCATTTTATTTATGACATCAGCATACATTTAGGGGCACACGGCCAAGACACACGCCCATGTGCTAGGTCATGTCCTACACACGGTTGAGACACACGACCGTGTCTTTACCCGTACATTTACTACCATGCATGCTGACTTAAAATTTTTAGGTTCAGGGGACACAAGGCCATTTCACACGCCCATGGGGGGTCCGTGTGTCACACACGGCCTAGGCACACGCCCGTGTGTTAACCCGTGTGGACCTTGTTAGGATATTTTCCAAGCCTTAGGTCACCCTGTAATAACCATATCCACTTATAGTTTTCAATAACACTTAACATTGTCTAATTATACTCTTAAATGGCCTTAATATATCTCATTGCATGTAAACCTCATCTCATCGGTTTTTATACATGCTAGGTTGTCCCCTTTATAATAAGGATTTCCATGACTTGCAACTCAATTAAGATTGGCTCGTTATCTTAACTCATTGCCAAAATTGTGGCCTAACCACCCCATGTGATTTGGTCATGCTACATATGACTAATTATAATACACCATATATAATCATCACAAGAACATTGGAACATAACATGCAGAATTTGGTAGGTCATAACCTACACCAACATGAGCCAATTTCCATGACCATATACAAGTGAATATGTATACTTTTATAAGCCTTCATATTGGCTAATCAATGACACATATAACAAAATAACAAAAGGCCTATAGATGCCATTGAACAAAATAAGAGTATCCATATACCAAAGCTAGACAAGATGATAGTGTGTTGATTCTCCAATCATTTCCCAATCTTCGCGAGTCCACGAGCTCTGTAAGATAGGGAAAAGAGAGGGGTAAGCATTTGCATGCTTAGTAAGCCTGAATAACTGAAAAGTAAACTTACCGATTAATTAGCATGCATCCATATTAGGCAATAAAACTAGTAAGCATGAAATAGTTTCCCTATCACATGTACTCAATCAATAAGCTAGTCTCATAACAATGCACCATGTAATTTGTCTTAGATGAGCTCATCATCCAATGATTTCATTTTTATATCCCATGTTAATCCCATTAAGTTTCCTAGAAATCTCGATGGATTACCCATTTACCATCAAGTCATAAAAGCGATCATCTCATGTACGCACTCCCGTGAACCTCGCATCTTATGGCGGGATTACCAGTCTAGGCTAAATCCCTCGTAATATCAACTCATAAGGTGATATCGGGATTACCACTCCAGGTTAAATCCCTTATAGTGACAAACACCCTTAATGAGCTTGGATCTGAATTACCAGTCCAGGCTAAATTCAGACCCTGATCGAATTACCCGTTTGGGCTAAATCCACAATGCACACATATTCTTCGGGAGGCTCTGTAACAGCCCGATTTAAACCCTAATCAGAATGGTGGTTTCAGGACCACGAATCCAAGTCAGAAAAATGTTTAAAAATTATTTTCGTGTTTATTTTGTGTGAATTTATATCTGTGAAATTTTCGTGATTTAATTTTGTCGTTTAAGTGACTAATTAAATAAAAGGGCTTAATCGCGTAAAATAAAAATTTGGTGCTTAAAGGTGAAAGTGCTTAATTGTTGTTGTCTTTATTAGTGGAGGCATTTATAATGCAATTAAACCATTATTAATTTTGGAGGACGACAATGGACATAAAATAAGTGATAATAAAATGTTTAAACAAAGGTTAAATTTGTAATTAAGTAAAATTATATTATAAGTTATAATATAACATAAAATAAAGCCATAATTGTGTTATATTATGTTCTTGATCGAAACAAAAAGAAGAGAAAAAAGAAATAGTTCGACCATCCTTTCAAGCTTGATTCAAGGTTCGTTCTTACTCGGTTTTTGATAATTTTTACGTTTTTGAGATCGTTGCTTCGAGTACTACAAAACCCATGCTTGAATTTTTTATTTTTATGAATATTTTGAGTTATACCATTGTTGAGAGCTTGTGATTTTGTTGTTTGATGATGAAATATGGAAGATATATTTTAGATTAACATGTTTTGTATTGGAGTTTTTGGTGATTTTGAGTAATTAGGACTAAATTGCAAAAATAATAATTTGAGGGACTAAAATGTGAAATAAATGAAATATATGGACTTCTATAAGCATGGGTAAAATTTGGCCCAACATGGGTATAGGGAAATTTTGCATATTTTGTGTTTTGTGCAAGAAGGACTAAATTGTAAAAATTATAAATGTCAGGGGTAAAATGCTAATTTGCCCATTTATGTGTTTTTGGACCAAATTGAATGAAAATATATTTGAATAAGCTTAATTGAATATGTTTAGAACAAGAACCAAAGAAATCGGATTTGAATCGAGGAAAAATGAAAGTCGTCGACTAGCTGCCCTGTTCTATTTTACATCGTCTGAGGTAAGTTTATAAGCAAATAAATGTTGTTAATTTTGTATATATATATATAAGTTTTATATGCTGAACTGAATTTTTAGATTTTATATACCTAATGACTGAATGTGTATATGCTTGGAAATTAAGTTTACAAGTTCGATTCAACCAAGTTACGATGTCCGAAAGCCCTGTATGAGCTTTAGGAATAGCTAGGATACATATTTCCTGACATAGGAATCCGATATGTGATGTGTGAGTAAGACCATGGCATCAATATATGTGTGCAAGTAAGACCACGTTTAATACGTTGGCATCGATATGTGATTCCGTTATATGTGTACGAGTAAGACCCTGTCTGGGACAGTGGCATCGATATGTGATTACATGTAAGACCATGTCTAGGACATCGGCATTGTACGATATGTGTGATAATCCGAGTATCCTACCCAATTCCAAATGGTTCAACGGGCAACGATAAGTTGTGGGCGTACATGTAGAATGAGCTGAATAACCAGGTATGAAATAGGTTATTACCTACTTGTAATAAGGTAAGTAAGTAGTTAATGGTTGTTACAAATGACTTATGAGGTAAAGAAAGAATGTGTATGAACATGCAAGTGAGTTCGGCCTTGAAATGTATATTGTGAATATCTTTGAGATGATACTTGAACATGTGTAATTTTGACCAGTAATTATTTGATATGTGGTACAAACATATGTATGATGTTAGTTTGAATTTGTAAGTAATTATGAAGTATATTCGGTTATAAGTTAATTGTAATTATGTGGCATAAAGGTTTGATAAATGATTGTATGTAAACAAGTGTTTAAAAGTTCAGTTTTATGCGTTGATAATATGGTTTTAATAGTGTATGTTACCTTGGTATAAACATATGTATATTAGGCTACATGAAAGGTATAAGAATGGAATATTAAAGTTTGTTTCAAGAACATATGCTTAGAAATGTGTATATGTATATATATATTCATATAGATAATGGTACTATGATTTTGAAATTTGAATGTTACCATGATAATAGATATAGTACATTCGTCCAAAAGTTATGTATAGTGACATCATATTTGTAACTTATGTGCAAACTTATATAAGTGGTTATGTATGGTTTTAAGAATAAAATAAGAATAATTACAAAATGATTCATGAATATTAGTTTATGGGTCTAAGTATAATTGGTTAAATAAAGATATTGTGGCTTTGAATTTTGAATAATATTTTGATGTTGATTGTATGTGTACTTGGCAAAATGAAAGTATATGTATTATATGAAATTATAAGTTTGAAATTTTTAACGTGATTATGATAATATGAATTGGTTTGGAAATTCAATTGATATTATTATTGAGTTATTTATCTGCTTACATCTTACTAAGCTTTAAAAGCTTACTCTGTGTATTTTTCCTATGTTTATAGAGTTACGAAGATCTGCTCGGGTTGGAAGCCATGAGAGATCGTATCACACTATCCAGTTTTTAGTTTGGTAAATAAATGTTTTGAAGTCTTGGTAATGTGGCATGTATAAGCTAGTCTCGATCTGGTTTATTGATTTGTATTTTTTTTATAGCCATGCGAAAATGGCTTAATTTCTTTGCTTGAATCCGGTTATATTTGATTATGGTTTAAGTTCATTTTGGTTATAATGTTATGTGCCATGGATGAGTGGTATATATATAATATGTGTTTTGTGCGTTGAAGCTGGTTAATAACTTTGGATGTGGTATGAATGAATTGGTCATAAAATATACAAAGGTATGTTTGGTTGATTTGGATGTGGTTCATATTAAGATAAAGTATGTATGTGACTTTGGGTTATTATGCTTGGTTGGAGATATTTTATTATGTTTTCCATATAATTTGTGAGATTTGGGTCTTGGGTATATTTACCTATTATTGGTTAATGACATGAATATTATAAATAGCTTTAAGTAAGCTTATTAAATGGAAAATAGATGTTTTTGAGTTGTGGTTTGTAAATGATGACAATTATAGTGTCAGTTCGATTATGCTAAATATTATATTGAAAATATGTATTCATAGAATATCGTTTAATGAATGATTACGGTTAAACCTAGTCGAATTATAATTGTATGCTCAAAACATGGTTATCATGAATTTGCTATTAAAGTTTGGTCTTGAATGATAATAAGTGAACTATAATTAAAAATGACCGAATGTTGACTATTACTTTATTATTGAATATAAAATTTTAGATATATTAATTAGCATATATAATAAGTATAATTTTTGGTTGTGTGTGTTCATAAAATGGTTTATTTTACTATGGCTAAATGCTTGTGATCTAGTGACTAAAAATAGGTATGTATAATCTCTAATTATTGATGCTAAAAATGAAGTATATGGAAATGCATGGTTATTGTTTAATGAATGTTTTAACTTGTATCCAAGTGCAAAGCATGCGAGTTCATTATTGACCATGACCTAAGCCGCATATGTAAGTGATTTTAAAATGTATAATATGGCTTATCAAGTTATAAGAATATGTATGCGATTAGGTGGTTATACGCATAATTACATAAGTAGTATCAGAAGTATGTTTGACCATGTTGATAAAAAAAATTTAATGCCGTGTATATTAATGTATTATATGTAGTAGGAAATACGTTGAAATTTGTTATAACTTGTGTATACAATCTGCAAATCAATGTACGTTCTGGAATGTAAATTAATTATATTTATAAATGAGTTTGACTTGTGTGAATATATAAATGTCTGGAATGATGCTTTTGATCGGTATGCCTTATAACCCCAATCCGACAACGGATACGGGTTAGAGGTGTTACAGGCTCGATCACTCAAGGAACACTCGTCTGGGCTAGATCCTTTCGATATTTGAGATCAACGGATTACTCGTCCGGGCTAAATCCTTTCTGTAACACATGCAGGATCTCAAGTCACATGTAAATCATGGTTTACCCATCAGACTTCCTTTTTAACCTTAACCGGGACATTTATCATGATGTCATTATTAATAACACATTTCATGGATTTTCATGCCATCATCAAATAGAATATTCATACATTCATAAAACATGCAATTAGATATGTTATGAGTTTACTTTAAGTTACTCGAACTTACCTGGTATCCGTTTCGGTTTTGCATCTCAGTTATTCCGAAACCTTTTGTTTTCCTCGATTGACCTCCGAAATTTGTTCCTCGGGGTCTATAACAATAAAAATGAATCATTAATATCTCACATTATTCCTTTCGGGTCTAAATTTCACACCCAGACAAAATAACCATTTTGCCCCTAACCTTTCACATTTTTACGATTTAGTCCCCAGGCTCGTATAATGAAATGCATGCAATTTCCACCTTACCCAAGCCTAGCCGAATGTTTTTCCCTCTTATGGCAGCCTACATATTTCCATCATTTCACATTTCTACCACATATTTTAGATCTTTTGCAAAAAGGTCCTTTTAGGGGTTTTTCATGAAAATCACCTAAGAAAAGATGTTTAACACACATCCAACTTTTGTATTCCTCCATAAAACATCAAAGAATAAGTATGTCACACATAGGTCATTTTGCAAACATGAACCATAACTCAAAATATAGGTAGAAATGGACAAAGTAAGCTACTGGATTTCAAAAAATACAAAGAACATTAAAAACGGGGCTTGGGGCACTTACTTTTGAGCTTGAAAATGTTGAAAACCCTAGCTATAGAGGGCTTGAGAATTTAGGCTAGATTGGGGAGAAGAATGGCTGATTTTTGCCTTCATTTTCCCATTTTATTTCATTAATTAACCAAATGACCAAAATACCCTTAAGCCCTTCTTTAAAATTTTATCCATACATGCCCATTTTTGTCCAAAAACTTAGAAATTGGGAAAATTGCTCTTTAAGACCTTCTAATTAATAATCTAAAGCAATTTCATACAAATTGCTTCTAGAATCCAAGTTTTACAATTTAGTCGATTTGGTCCTTATTTTCCAATTGGACACCTTACTTATAAAATTTCTTCATGAACCTTTAACACATGCATATTATCATATTCTAGACCTCATAGTAACCATAAAATAAATATTTCAACGTAAAATTTGTGGTCCCAAAACTACTATTCCAACTAGGCCTTATTTTGGAATGTTACATATTTTATGATTTTGTGAAATATGGACTAAATTGCGAAAAAATGTGAGATGTCAGGGAAAAAGTGTAATTAGTCCATTTATTTTTTTTAGATGAATTTGATTGAATATATGATTAACTAAGTTTAGTTTGTATTGAATTAGATCAAGAAATGAGAAAATTAGATTTGGATCAGGGAAAGTCGAAAATTATCAAATAATCATTCCAGTCTGTTTGTGTAAGTTCATAAGTAAATAAATGTCATTAAATTCAATTGCATATTTATTAATAGTGCAGAATTGAATTATTACTTGTGTATATGTATATGCCAAATTGAATTAAGCATAGGAGCAATATTTACAACCTTGAATTGATCTAGTTACGATGTTTGAAAGTCCCATACTAACCTTAGGAATAGTTAGGATACATATGTCATGGCATAGGATTCTGATATGTGTTATCGTGTAAGACCATGTTTGGTACGTTGGCATCAATTTGTGATTTACGTGTAAGAAGATATCTGGGACATTAGCATCATATATGATTTCACGTAAGACCCTGTCTGGGACAGTGGCATTGATATTTGATTACATGTAAGACCACGTCTGGGATGTTGGCATTGTATGAGCTTATGAGCTATTCGAGTATCCTTATTGATTTTGAACGGTTCAACGAGCATTTCGAGAAATAAATGAATAGATGAATGTGCATCTGAATCAGGTATGTTGCGATGTACATGAAATTAGGCAATGAAAGTGAGTATGATTATGATCAGTTGATATATGATCTATGTAAAAATGAGATATGGATACTAGCAAGTGAACTATGATCAAATGACTTATATGAGAAATGTGGAAATTGTAATTGTGTTTTGCCATATATGATTCAGGTACATGTGATTTGTATATGAAAATTTGATATGAAATGTACGATATATGAAATATATGATAATGAACGATATGTTATATATGCTCGTTATATGAAATTGTGATCCTATGTTTCGAACATGAGAATTATGAAAAATGGAACATGGTTTGGATGTGTGATTTGTTATGGTTATTCAGGTTTTGAAATGCATAAAAAGAAACTGATATATTTCTATGCATAAAATGTAATAGATGACCATGTTTCGGTTGGTTATGTAATGAAATTGTGCAAGCTTAATTTATATGAATGATCTAATGGTCATTATTTGAAATTAAAAGAATGGTTTATATGTTCACCGATTAATAAGCCTAATAAAGATACTTAATGTGGTAATGTTGGATTATATAAGATAAGTGATTGAATATATGTATGAAGTTAAGTAAATTTGGCTTATTCAAGTTGAATTATATACATAATTTTGTGAAGATTTTTTTTCTTATGGCTTACTAATCTCTCGAAGCTTATTCTGTGTGTTTTTCCTATGTTTATAGATTTTTGAAGATCTGCTCGGGTTGGAAGTCAATGGAGACGTCATCACACTATCCGATTATCATTTTGATAAATAATGTTTTAAGATTTGGTTACGTGGCATGTATAGGCTATAGGTATGTGAACATGTTTTGAGATGTAAATATGCGTTTTGCCAAGTGATAAGGCTTGATAATGGATGTGAATATGGTTTGGTTTTGTTATGGTTTATGTTCTAAGAAAATGGTATGATTTGGTGCATATGAATGATTAAATGAAATGGTCAATTTGGTATGTGCTTAATTGTTAAATTTGGTATAAGTTTGGCATGAAGATGGATAAGAAATTGAGATGTTTGTAACATATGATTTAATATGACTTTGGCTAATGATTTGATATGATTGAGTATAGATTATAAGCTTGAATTTGGTTGATAATAATATGGCATGAATGATGTAAGTTTTGGTATTGAAATTGGCTGAAATTATAGTGCAAATGTGTTTGGTTTGATGCTTGTAGGTTTGACCCAAATTGGGTGGCAAATTGGCTTTTCAAATGGCCTATTTTTGTCCACACAGGCAGAGACATGGGGGTGTGTCTCAGCAGTGTGCTAGATACGGTCATGTTGCAAGGCCGTGTGTCCCCTGGGGTACCCTACAATTTTAAGTCAGTCTTGACCATGGCCAAGGCACACGAGCATGTCTTGTGGCCATGTGATTAAGTCAATCTGAATTCCCTAATTTGACACGGCTAAACACGGGTGTGTCTAATGCCGTGTGAGGCACACAGCCTGTACACACGGGCGTGTGACCTCTGTAACTTAAAAATTTTATTTAAGTTTCAAAAAATTTTGTTTGTGTTCAGTTTAGTTTCGAACCTTCTCTAAAGCATGTTTAAGGTTTCGTAAACCTTCTAAAGGGACTATTTGTGTATGAATTGCTATGATATGATGATGTATGATTATGATTTTGTAATGTTCTGATATGTCCTGTAATACCTTTTAACTCTAATCCGGCGATGGATACGGGTTAGGGGTGTTACATCTGTGTCTCTGCCCGTGTGCTCAATTATGAGCATTCTGTTTTGCAACAATTAAGGTGCAGGGGACACACAGCCAGAACACACGCCAATTGGGCAAGCCGTGTGTCACACACGGCCTAGACAAACGCCCGTGCGTCTACCCGTGTGGACAAAAACAATGCTATTTACCAAGCCATTTTGTCACCCTTTTATGCATACACCTACACAACAAAACATAACACCAATCCAAGCAATTACAATCATAACACCAATCCAAGCAATTACAATCAACTAATTCAGCCAAAATCAAGACATTCACACATCATTCACATGCTACCATTTACCACATACAAACATCACATACTTATCAACTTCAATCATGCAAACTTCCACATCCATGAAAACCTCATCATATGCATAAATACTAAAACCAATATTAGTCAATTTCATATAGCCATTTACAAAATGAATTATCAACCAATATAGGCCAACACATTAGGCCAATTCAATTATGACACGTAACAAAATAATCAAGTCTCTATACATGCCATAACTCAAAATGTCAAATTCATTAGTACCCAAAATAATCAATTGATAGTATGACTGGATCTCCGACAGTCTCCAATCCCCGAGCTAGCTTGGTGACAATATGAAACAAGGGAAAGAAAAGGGAGTAAGCTATATAGCTTAGTAAGTTCCCATGCAAATAATAGGCATCATAACCAAATATTTAACATACAATTAACATAATGATAATAAGCATGAATATTAATAAACTCTTTAATCCTAACTTACTCAATCATAATCTTACCGAGGTTCATCACATAACTAGCTTATTACGTATGAGTTTTACGTACATACTTGAGTCATCTCAAAATGGATTACATGCAATTCATCTTTGACATACTCGTTAAATTACCTGTTGAACCACTTGGAATACTAAAGGATACTCGGGAGTCTACTACACTCGGTACCATACTAATGCCATATCCTAGATATGGTCTTACATGTAATCTCTTATTGATGCCAATAGCCTAGCTATGGTCTTAAACAAAATCTCATATCGATGCCATATCCCGTATATGGTCTTACACAAAGTCTCATACTGATGCCATATCCCAGATATGGTCTTACACATAAACTTAGTAACGCTAATGTCATGACATTTGTATCCTATCTATTCCTAAGGTTCAACTGGGTTTTAGTCTTGTCGTAACTTTGTCGAACACGCCCAATGGTCAATCATAATTCATACAATAGTAAAGTATTTAAAATATAATTAAAGCAATGCATTATTTACGTAAGAACTTACCTCGGTACAAAAATAGTAGAAGTAGAACCTAATTGTCAAACACCTTGTTTTCCCCCGATCTAAATCCGAACCTCATTTTTCTTTATCTATAATAGCAAATTTAACTCACTTATTATTCACATTATTCAATTCAGTCCAAAACTTACATTATAGCAGAATTACATTTTTGCTCCTAAACTTTAACATATTTACATTTTAGTCCCTAGGCTTGTAAAATGTAATCTATTCAATTTCATCAAGACCCAAGCCTAGCTGAACCTCTTTCATGCTTATAATAGCTCACATTCTCAATTTAATCACACTTTTATACACATTTTGACATCTTTCTACAAATAGGTCTTTTTTACATTTTCATCAAAAATCACCTAGCAAAAGTTGTTTATCTAACATTAAACTTGCATAATCTACCATTAGACATCAAAATACACAAATATATAACATGGGTCAAATCCTAGACCTCAATCATCTCTGAAATTAATTGTAGAAATAGATAGATCGGGTGATAACGACTTCAAAAATGTAAAGAGCATTAATAACGGGGCAAGAACGGACTTACAATTGAGCTTGAAAAGTGGAAAAACCCTAGCTATGTCTTCCTTGAAATTTTTGGGCAAGCATGAAGATGTTGGACTAAATTTTGGCTTGATTTTTGGTTTTTAATTCATTTAATTACCAAATGACCAAAATGCTCTTTTCTCAAAACACTAAAATTCTCTTACCACATGTCTATTTTTGTCCAACTTAAAGTAAAATGGTCTAATTACCATATAAGGACCTTCAATTCAAAATTTCATAACAATTTGACACCTCTGGCATGTAGAACACAACTTTTGTACTTTTTACAATTTAGCCCTTTTTGCTAAATTGAGTGCGTAAATGTCAAAATTTTCAAATGAGATTTTCACGAAATCATTTCGCAAAATTGTAGACTATGAAAATGTAATAAAAACAAGTTTCACTAGGTCAGATTCGTGGTCCCGAAACCACTATTTTGACTAGGCCCAAAATTGGGTTGTTACATTTTACCTCGACAACTAGGGCGTAAAAACAAAATCAACTAGATCCGTACGTGGTCTATCTTGATCTAAATAGACAAATTTAACCCATTTAATATCCCTAGCATTCAATCTATTCCACATTACTTTTTTTCAAATTTACTATTTTGCCCCTAGAATTTTATCATTTCACTCTTTAGTCCTTAAATTCATAAATTGAAATTTAAACATTTTAGTCCTCTTTTCAAGCTAGCCAAATTATCTAAGGACTTAAATCAATCCATACAAACCATCATTTCATAAATTTACCAAGATCTTTTATAATTTTTACAAACAAGTCCCTAAATGAAATTTTCATCAAAATTCACTTTACAAAACTTGTTTATTTATCAACAAAGACTCATAATCTATCATTAAACATCAAGAATCAAACAATAGCATTCATGGCATAACCCTCAATCTTTAACAGTTTTATAAATTGATCCCCGGGCTAGTTCCAAGAGATTTAGGCTTGGTAGAGACTTTATTACATGTTTTAGAGACTGTAATCAGGCATAATGGAACTCCCAGGTATTAGCTTAATTTTTGTTGTAATTGGACTTTGGACATTGGACATTTTATTTTAGATGGCTTTATAATAATTTTGAGGCATGTTTCAGTTTAATTATTGAATGATTTATGGTGTATTGTTGCTTGATAACACGGTGATTAATAACACGGTGTGTGAGGCAAGAAATTTTATACTAACGCTTGTTTAAATGAAACTTCCATAGAGTGGTTTACTAGCGACTAAGGTACATCACTTGTTTGATTTATTCGATGTTTGTTATGCATGAAATTAATTACCTAATTCTATATAATTGAGGCTTAATTGATGTGAATAAATTTAATTGAAGATGTATGTATATGTATGTTAGTTAATTGTAGTTAAATCGGGTTTAATTGGCCATTAAAATATGCAAAATCGGGTTTTAAAAGTTTTTTGCAAAAATAGGTGCAGTGGTTTTCACACAGGCGTGTGCCAATCCACATAGGTGTGTGAAGGGTTGCACACGGGTATACGGGTAAACGACACGGGCGTGTGGAGATTGGAGCTATCATACACGGGCATGTGCGATCAGCCTATAACTTTTTCACGATGCAAACACAGTTGATTAATGACACACTATTTGGGGGACACGACCATATGGGTTTTGCGGGTTTGAATTTGTATTTTTAAATTGGTATTCTAGTTTGTTTAAGTTACAATTTAGTCCTAAAAATTGATTAGTCTTATTGGAGCCTTAGATGATAAGGAAACGTGGTAAAATTTTAGAACTAGTATCATAATGGGTAAAATTCGATAGGAATGCACTTAATTTATAATTCAGAATAGATCCTGATAGTGTGTATTTGTTACAATTTAGTCCCTAATAATAAAACTTGAATTAGACATAGTAAACGAACTCAAATCAAGATTAAATTTTTAGGCTTGCATGATTTTGGGTAAAACAAGGTCAGTAAACACTTAGATATAAAATCGGGTTAGTTTTACCATAGGTGGTAAAATGACAAAAATGCCCTTAAGTTAAATTACCTAGGAAAAGTTTAAAATTGGCTCAAAATTTGCTTCAGCATTAATAAATAACTAATAATTAGATAGGATTGAGGTGTAGTAAGGCCAGGGTGTGTCTTGGGTGGTCGTTAGCTGGAGAGTTAAGTGGGTAATGTAATGCTTCGAATTCGGGCCAGTCTGTCCCGGTCGAGTTTGGAGTCTCACAAACTCATTACTTTCATATCTATAATGTGCAGCCACAAGAATTGTTACTATCAATTTCACAACTACATCTATACTTGTTTGCGATACTCCAATATATATAAATAACTAATAGAACTTCACATACATACCATAATTAACTAGAAACAATAATATAATCACAAGCAATTTACATTTACATAACAAATTAATATGAACTTACCTACGATTACTTCTAATTGCAAAGCAAGGGCTACTTTACAATTTTTCCTTTTCCACGATTCTTGTCTTTTTTATTTAAGTATTGATCTAAAATAATATTTAAATACAATCTATTAACTTCACATACCGTTCAAACTCAATTTATTGCATATCACCCTTAACTTTTCATTAATTACATATTTTCCCTAAACTTTTACATTTACCACAATTTAGTCCCTAAGCTAAAAATTTCAATTTTAATAAAATTCCCAAATATCCCAAGCTAGCCAAATTTTATTATGAACTAGCACAATCCTTAGTTATTCAAAATTCACAAGAATTGCAATTAAATTTTAATATTTAACGAAATTAATCTTTTACTTAAAAACTAACAAAATTACTTAATAAACTAATTTTAATCAAAAACTAACACTTCAATTTCATCATTTAACATCCAAAACAACAAGGTCTCATGTAACAACCCATTTTTGATAAAATCGGAACAATGGTTTCGGGACGATAGATCTGAGTCTGGAAAAAAAATATTTTAATACTATTTTATGATCTACAGTATGATAATAATATTGTGTGAAAATTTCATAGAGAAATTTTATCCATTACATGTTTAATTTGATAAATGACCAAATTGTACAAAGTGCAAAAGTTGAGTTCTAATTGCTAAAGGGATTTAATAGCTATATAAATTTAAATTGGTGGTCCTTATATGGTAATTAGACTATTAAAAATACTTAGTTGTTAAGGACGATGATTCATCCATGGAAAATTAAATTTAAAAATAGGACAAAATTGGAAAGATAAAAAAATAAAGATGATAATTAATAAAAAGATGAAAATATCATCATTTATTATCATTTTCCCCAAATATTTTGCATGGAAACCCTAGGAAAGAGAAAGTAATCTTTCTTGGCCAAATTAAATGCGGATAGACCAAATTCGGAGTTAGAACGAGGAAAAGAGAAAAATATCGGATTAGTAAATTTTACATACACGAACATTGGTCGAGGTAAGTTCGTGTAACTAAATTGTGTATTTATACGCTTGAATTAGATGTTGTGCATGTGACTTGTATAAATATTATATATGTATGACATTAAAAATATCTCCGACAAAAATAGATAAATAATAATGCCCGATAAATAATAAATGACAAAAATGTTACTTTTATGCTTGAAATAAATGTGAAATGTGCTTATTTTAATATTGTGAATATTATAAATGTATGAAATAATTACATGCCTGATAGCACCTGAAAAATGTTGAATCCCGTTTGAATAAATGAAAGTCGATGGTACGTGATTTCCAGTATTTGAATGTGGTCTTGCATATGTTGTATATAGGATTTAGCTCAGACGAGTAATCCTGATATAGCCCTCTTGAGCATCCTAATATATAGTTCTTGTGAGCATCCTGATCGATAGTGATTTGGCATGTGTTGCGCTCTACCGGAGCTCTGTGTGAGCGTCCTGTTATGTGATCAGTTGTGATACTGCATACATTGCAGATAGAAACGTAGCTCTTTGTGAGCGTCCTGATGTGGCTCGCTTAAGCTTCCTATTACCTTATCCAGTGCTCCCTGATATTATCTCTTCAGAGATATCTGATAAACTCTATGAGCTTCCTGAGTAAAACTCTTTTGAGTTTCCTGATTAGCCCAGATAAGTGTCCTATTACATGGTTACACAGCTCATCTCAGCATCTTGATATGTGGCTCGAGAGCGTGCTCCCTGGTTATGTACCTTAACGGGTACCCCTGAATATGAAATTGGCGGATCTTGATTTGTATACCTCGAGTGTACTACCTGTGCATCCATTGAAATTTCAGATAAATTCAACGGGAAAAACCTGACATGAGAAGATATGAATAGAAAATGAATTATTACCCGTATCTGCCTGAAATATATGAAAATGATGATACTTGATATATGGAAATATAAGATGATGATATCTGTACATGAAATTTATTTGATGAATATGTTCATCCGTGGTTACAGATTTGTACACCTTGAGTGTACTATTTGTGTGACATTGATATTTCAAATGATTTAATGAATAAAGTTTTGATATGGAATAATCTGAGCTCGAGACGAATTATTATGAAATTGAACTTGAAATACAGGGATATGATTCACATAGGTTACATGAATACATGATGTGAAAAGCATATGAATATCGAAATCTGATTATTGTTGAGCCTATATATGTTTCTTGATGTTATAGTGGAATGTATAACTAACACGGGTGATGAGGATTTGTGTTAAGGCTTGTGATTCAGTTGACTGAATATGCCTTGTATGTTTATATTGAATTTAAATGAATGGTAAGTTTATTATCATGTTATACGAACTTACTAAGAATAATATGCTTACTCTGTTTTATTTTCCCCGTTTATAGTAATTTGGAAGCTCGTTGGATTGGAAGCATTGGTGGAGATCACTTATATTACCCATCGGCCCATCTTGGTATATATGGTAAATTAATTATGGCTATAATGGCATGTATAGGTTAATTAGCCAATGTTTGCATGTAAATATTTGAGTTATAACTAGCCATTGGAATGGCTAGTGACGGACGTGTATAGTGTATGCTTGAAATGGTTGATTGATAAAAATTATATTGGCATATTGATGATCAAATTAAGTTAGCATATTTGGTAAAATATGTATATAAGTTAACATGGTAATTTATGTAAATCTGTATACTTGGTTATACGAGGTATAATATCATGTATATGACTTGGTTTTTAAGTTGGTTTAAATGACCTATATTGACTTGTGAATTTGTTAAAGTGTTGGTATAGGTGGATGACAATTTGAGTGAGAAATGTGGCTTGGAAAATAACCTATTTTCATCCACACGGGTATAGACACATGCGTGTGTCTCAACCATGTGTGACACACGGCCAAGCACATAGGCGTGCGCCTTGCCGTTTGTCCCCTGCATCATTAAAATGTCAAAACAGAATGCTCAGAATTGATCACATGGCCTGGCACATAGACGTGTGGCTTGGCCGTGTGACCCCTGCACCTGTACACAGCTTAGCACACAAGCGCGTGACTTGGCTGTATGACTTAAGTCAGAGGGTTACACGGCCTAAGACACGGGTGTGTCCTTGGCCATGTGAGCCACACGGCTTGTCCACACGAGCGTGTGACCCTTCCACCTAGAAAAAGTTTTGAAATTTCACGAAAATTTTTCTAAGTACCCAGATTAGTCCCGACCTGATTCTAATACACAAGTCGAGGGCTCATGTAAGGGACTATATGATTAAATTTGACTGAAATTTGATTTGAATGTTAAATGCTTCTGAAATGTCTTTTACTTGACCTGTAAACTCTGGTAATGCTTCGTAACCCTATTTTGGTGACGGATTTGGGTTAGGAGTGTTACATTTATTGGTATCAGAGCTGCAATTTAGCGATTCTTAGACTAATATAGCATATACGAGATTAGCTATACATGCCATTATATAATGAGTGATAGTGTGATATCTTCCGACTCTGATGAAAAAATTATTTTATAAATGGATAGAGATACTTTTCAACCGAGCTAATTCCGATAATGCTCAAAGTGATACTCACATGTTTGAGTAAAAAATGTTGCTTATGATGAAATGGGACTTATGAAGGTATGAAATAAATGTTTTATAGTGAACTTGTTGATGATAAATGTTATGTTATATGTGTGTATTTATGAAAGTTAAATTTTGAAGCTTTACGACCTCCCCCTCACCAGTACAGTTTTATACAATGAAATTCACAATATTTATATTGATCAAGTTCACAAGTGTGAAACTGAAGAGTTCAGTGGCTGAATGATTAAAAATGCCGTCAATGTTGAGAATCGGTTAGTAAGTAAAATGGTTTAAAAAGAGATATCAGATCTTTTTGAAGATTATTTGGGAGACACAATGTCACTGTTAAGGAAGAAGTTATTCATGACTAATCGATTCATTCAGGTATGGCATTTACAAGAGAGATTAACCAAAAATTTCTTCCGGATTGCCTCTTTTAGTGAACTGTATAATGTAAGATTATTGATGACTTTATTAGTCAGCAGAATAGTGATGAAATTGCAAAGATATTTGAATGCAGCTGTTATAATCAGGTATATTACAACAATCTCTTCTGAGTATTTTGTATGTTCTGTTATTCTCAGAGGCATATGAAATTGTTTATGTTCAGATGTGATATTTATCATATAGAAAGATTGGCGAATCATGATATTAGAGAGAATTATTATTAGCCTGGTTGATTTATAATTGACATTGCTCTATCTTTCTTGGGTTTTCTAATTCATCATGATTGATAGAAGACTTGATGACAAGATTCATATGATACCATTTTCTACTTCTACTGATTGCAACCCTGACTTGTGAATATTCAATTTATATTGTCTTTATCATAGCTGTTTCTACTGGGAATGTGTGATATTACTCTTCTGGATTTTCTCTGAGATATGATCAATTTCTTTATTATTTTAAACATGGTTTATCTCTAAAAGATATTCATTGGTTAGAGGTAATTACATTTATTATTGTTATAAATCCTGACTTGATCATGGGAGTTCAGTAATATGGATCTCAGATTATAGAAGTTGTACTACTACACTGGTTGATATTAAGACTACTTTTGGTTTTTCTCTTCTATTTGGAGAATAAGCATGTATTTTGAAGTTTCTTGATAGATTATGAATGCTTGTTGATGGATATACAAGTTTTGTTAAGTGATTTTTTATGAAAATGCAAATTAAGGGTTAAATTGTGAAATGCGTAAACTTAGTGGTTAGAATGTGAAATAAATGAAAATTTTGGGCTGCTATAAGCATGATAAATATTCGGCTAGGCTTAGGTTGTGATCAAATTGAATGAATTTTGTTTTACGAGAATAGGGACTAAATTGCAAAAAAAAATGTTGAAATATTAGGGGCAAAAGTGTAAATGTCCTTTAAATGAGTTTTTTAGATTAAATTGAATAGAGAGATAATTAAATAAGCCGAATTTGATATTATATAGATCAAGAAAAGCGAAATACGAATTTAGATGATGTAACACCCCAAACTCGACCCAAACATTATGGCCGAATCTGGCAATGTCACATTGAAGTATTTTTTGCAAGATATAATAACGCTAAAAAACCTGTTCTATATTAAACCTCTTTGTGATTTTAACGAAGATTTAGGATGTCTCGTTCATTGTTAAAACTCAAGACGTTTAGCAAAATGTTAATCATATTAAATTGTTATTACTTTTTAAAACATTGTTTGTGCGGAAGCTTTTAAAATATGTTGCGTAAATGTGGTGTTTTGAAAAAACGTTTCTCTTTTTGAAAACCCGCGTCCTACAACTAACAGATATGAATCAAAATAAATAAAACCCCAAATCAAAAGTTAAAAATTTAAAGAGGCCATATTACATAAACAAATACCCAAATTAAATTACATATAAATTAAAAGTCAAATATGGAAGCATGTGCAGTTGTGTGGCCACCTCCAAGTCCCTCGTAGCACCGATCCGTCTAAGATTGGGGATTACCTGCACAGACAAGTAGAAGGGTGAGTTTACGAAAACTTAGTGTGTAATCCCTTAATAAACAAACAGTCAATCATGAAGTAAGCAATTAAAGTCTGGGCCTAAACCCATTTCAGTAACAGTGCAATTTCAGTTAGGGCATTAGCCCATTACAGTATCAGTATCAGTGTAGGCCTTAACCCATTTCAGTGACAGTAACAGTATAGATATACAATCAGTGATCCTACCCAACCAACCTTTACACTCCACTCCGTCCAGCCCTACACTCCAAGTGGGGATAAAATCAACCCACCCATCCCTCCACTTTAAAATAGCACCGATTAGGGCACTAAACAGTATTTGCAGTAGAGCTGCCAGTACAGTACACTTCCGCCAATCATAATAAACCCATCCCCATGCATTGCATCATACAGTCATGTCATATCATATCATAGAATTATACATGTATCCATTACAGTTTAAATAGCATGCTAAAATATGATCATATATGAACACACATATATATACAACACATAGGGGCAAAACAGTCATCTTACCACATAAGGGCAAAACAATCATTTTACCACATAAAGGTAAAACATTTATTTTACCATATAAGGGAAAAACAGTCAATTTTCAATTTGGGGTCTAAGTATACTTACCAACCCAAAAGTAGGTCTATAGTCGTCTCGAGTGACCCGTGCAACCTTAACAGTCAAACAGTGAAAATGGGACCAAGGCCCATATTGCAGGCCATGTAGACCCACATAACCCAGAAATGGCCTTGGCTATGTGGATTACACAGCCTGGCCCAACATTCTCCACAAGTTCGTGTGGTTTACCCATGTGGGGCCCACTCGCCCGTTTTGGCCCAATATGGCCCAAAACGGCCTAAGACCATGAAATTACTCATGGTGGCCTCTTTAATCAAACGCCCATGTATATGCATTCGGAATACCATACGAGCGATTGCACGCCCATGTAGCGTCAACTATCACATTTATCGGCTTTTGCCGATTTACGATTTGGGCAATGTTTACACACCTGTTTACAAAAGTGTGCACACCACTATAAAGCACTCCAACCTGCCTCAATAAACCAATTTAGGCTTACACCCTTTCACCGCTGCAAGAACTGATTACAGGCCCTTCGAGAACTCCTGCATACCAACCGAAACCTATTAACCTAAAACATTATTGCTCGCATAAACCACTTGAACCAACGTATGCCATTTACCCAAAACGTAAAGCCGAATATAGGGAAGGGAAACAAACGACCTATTACCCCTAAAAGATCACCCGCTATAATAGAGGCAATAGCTTATCGTGAGACACCCCAGCCATTAACGGCAGTAAAAGAAAATATTGTTATAGGAAAACTATTAGAATGACAGAAAGAGAAAAAAGATAGAAAGTAACCGAATAGTTGTAGTTACCACCAAAGTCGGAAGAGACCAATGAAGAATCGACACAGTGAGGGTGAAAGAGCTAGCAGTATTCAGTCAAGTAAAAATCGATTTGGGGTGAAGGTGTGAAGGAGGATTCGGTCAAGAAGGGACCAACTTAAAGAGAGGAAGGAAATATTTGGCAAAAGTGTGAAGAGGTAGAGGAGAGAAAAAGAATCGGTGTGATAGGAGGTTCGTAGGGGAATGCAAAGTTGAGAACAAATGGACCCGAAAGGTATTCGATATAACCAAAAACGAAAAGATACTACCCACATTCTTAGTACAAATCGGCCTCCAAGAAAGAAAAGAGCCAAAGTGTTTCAAGCAACCGAATTAGAGAGTAAAAGACTACTCAAAGCCGAATTTGGAGAAGCCAGAATTCTAATTCAGCACACACTCCTCATACCTTTCAAAAACCCGAATTTTCCTCCCCAAATCACTCAAACCGTCCACCAACCCTAAATCCACTCCTCATATCTCTCCTCTAATCTCTCAACCATCCAATTCAAATTCCACAACAACTCTATAGTATTTCGGTCAAACTCTACTACCCATACAACATAGGCAGCAAAATAAAACCCCCATTGCACAAACCAGAACTCAAACTTCAGACCTTAGGTAACCATAGCACGCCACTTATCCCCTAGACCAACAAGCCCTTTCTGTCATGTTATACCGACATTTATTTATAAGCCTACTGACTAGAGATAGGGGTTATTCCATAATAAAAATAAAAATTTTTCCAAGCCAAGGCTTGAACCTAAGACTTCTCAAACTCTTCCCAGGACACTTAACCACTCAAGCAGACATGTACTTGTGTCAGTTTCTTGCACAACTAAACATTTATTTGTAGCCTTCTGACTGTTCCCATGCTCAAGACCTAATACTTCTAGGCCCAAAATTCAAGGCATTACAATTCACCTCCTTAAAGAAATTTCATCCCCAAAATTTCCAACTATCAGATCAATCGTTATGCTCTCGCTGCACACTTCAGTTCCAAAACACTACCACATGTAACTTGAGTGTTTTCAGTACAATCTATAGATAGACTTGGATAGTACGTCAATTCAATACTCAGCCACAATAGCGGGCGACACTGGCATCTCACTCGCATCTAGATTTGGCATATTGCCAGATGATGAAGACCCAGCTCGAGCCCCTCTACGACTTTTACCACGGCCTCTTGTACCCCGACCGTGAATACCTCTTGTGCTCATTGTCTATTCGTGTTTTATCTAAATTAACAGTTTTATGCAGATCAGTTTACAGTTCTAGTTGTTTATTAACGAATGTTTTATGAAAAGCAATAGTAATACAGAGTTACTTTTCACAGATCGCAGTCTTACTACAGTTTTCTAGTTTACCCTAAATTGAGTATTTAACTGCAGTCTACTACCTACCGTAGTCTCAATAATCCTATATATGGCAGTTTCAATCAAAATCAAAATACAGTTTCTAGAGAGAACTTAAAGGATCGGCAAGGAGACTCGGTGTGCCACAGCTTCAGTAAAACTTTTCAGAACACTTTCAATCATTTAAAACAGTTCTTTTAGAAATTTCAAGCTTTAAAAGAAATCCAAATCCACAGTTGAGTTTTGCATTTTGGCTCTGATACCTCTAAATGTAACACTCCAAACTCGGCCCAGATGTTATGGCCAAATATGGCAATGTCACATTAAAGTGTTTTTTGCAAGATATAATATCGCTAAAAAACCATTCTATGTTAAACCTCTTTGTGATCTTAACGAAGATCTAGGATGTCTAGTTTATTGTTAAAAATGAAGACGTTTCGCAAAATGTTAATCATATTAAATTGCTATTACTTTTTAAGACACTTTTTGTACGGAAGCCTTTAAAATATGTTGTGTAAACGTGGTGTTTGAAAAAACGTTTATCTTTCTGAAAACCCACGTCTTACAAATAAAAAATATGAATCAAAATAAATAAAAACCCAAATCAAAAGTTAAAAATTTAAAGAGGCCATATTACATAAACAAATACCCAAATTAAATTACTTATAAATTAAAAGTCAAATATGAAAGCATTTGCGGTTGTGTGGCCAACTCCGAGTCCCTCGCAACACCGATCCGTCTAAGATTAGGGATTACCTGCATAGATAAGCAGAAGGGCGAGTTTACGAAAACTCAGTGTGTAATCCCTTAATAGACAAACAGTCAATCATGTAGTAAGCAATTGTAGTTTGTGCCTAAACCCATTTCAGTAACAATGCAGCTTCAGTAAGGGCCTTAGCCCATTACAGTATCAGTATCAGTGTGGGCCTTAGACTATTTCAGTGATAGTAACAGTATAGATATACAATCAGAGATCCTACCCAACCATCCTCTACACTCCACTCCGTCCAACCCTATACTCCATGTGGGGATAAAATCAACCCACCCATCCCTACATTCCAAAATAGCACCGGTTGCGGCACTAAACAGTATTTGCAGCAGGGCTGCCAATACAGTACACTTCCTCCAATCATAATAAACCCATCGCCATGTATTGCATCATACAATAATGTCATATCATATCATAGTATCATACATGTATCCATTACAGTTTAAATACCATGATAAAATAGGGTCATACATGAACACACATATATATACAACACATAGGGGCAACACAGTCATCTTACCACATAAGGGCAAAACAATCATTTTATCACATAAGGGCAAAACAGTCATTTTACCACATTAGAGCAAAATAGTCTTTTTTCAACTTGGGGTCTAGGTATACTTACCGACCTAACAGTAAGTCCATAGTTGTCTCCAGTGACCCGTGTAATCTTAACAGTCATTTTAAAATTTAGGGTCTAGGTATACTTACTGACCCAATAGTAGGTCCACACTAGTTTCGAGCGACCCATGCAACCTTAACAGTCAAACAGTAAAAATGGGCCCAAGGCCCATATTGCAGCCCATGTGGGCCCAAAACCCAGAAATGGCCTTGGCCGTGTGGATTACACAGCCTGGCCGAACATTCTTCACATGCCTGTGTGGTTTACTAGTGTGGGGCCCACATGCCCGTTTCGGCCCAACATGGCCCAAAACAACCTTAGCCCATGAAATCGCTCATGGTGGCCTCTTCGATCAAATGCCTGTATCTTTGCGTTCGGATTACCACACAAGCAAGCGCTTGTTCGTGTAGCATCAATTGTCACATTTACTGGCTTTTGCCGATTTACGATTTGGGCAGTGTTTACACATCTGCTTGCGAAAGTGTGCACACCACTCTAGAGCACTCTAACCTGTCTCAATCAACAGATTTAGGCTTACACCCTTTCACCGCTGTAGAAACTGATTACAGACCATTCGAGAACTCCTCCATGCCAACCGAAACCTATTAACCTAAAACATTATTGCTCGCATAAACCACTTGAACCAACGTATGCCACTTACCCAAAATGCAAAGTCGGATATAGGGAAGGAAAACAATCGGCCTATTACCCCCAAAAAATCACCCGCTACAACAGAGGCAATAGCTTATCGTTACACACCCCTAGCCATTAACGGCAGCAAAAGAAAATATTGTTATAAGAAAACTACTAGAATGACAGAAAGAGAAAAAAAATAGAAAGTAACCGAATAGTTGTAGTTACCAACAAAGTCAGCAAAGAGCAACGAAGAATTGACACAGTGAGGGTAAAAGAGCTAGCAGTATTCGGTCAAGTAAAAACTGATTTAGGGTGAGGGTGAGAAGGAAGATTCAGTCAAGAAAGAACCAATTAAGAGAGGGGAAGAAAATATTCGGCAAAAGTGTAAAGAGGTAGAGGAGAGAAAAAGAATCAGTTTGACAGGAGATTTGTAAGGGAATGCAAAGTTGAGAAAAAAGGACCCGAAAGGTATTCGATATGACCAACAACGAAAAGATACTACCCACACACTAAGCACAAATCGGCCTCCAAGAAAGAAAAGAGCCAAAGTGTTTCAAGCAACCGAATTAGAGAGTAAAAGACTACTCAAAGCTTAATTCTGAGATGCCAGAATTCTAATTCGGCACACACTCCTCATTCTTTTGAAAAACCTGAATTTTCCTCCCCAAATCAATCAAACTATCCACCAACCCTTAATCCACTCCTCATATCTCTCCTCCAATCTCTCATCCATCTAATTTAAATTCCACAACAACTCTGCAGTATTTCGGTCAAACTCTACTACCCACACGACATAGGCAGCAAAATAATACCCCTATTGCACAAACCAGGACTCGAACTTCAGACCTTAGGTAACCATAGCACGCCACTTATCCCCTGACCAAAGAGCCCTTTCTGTCATGTTATACCCATATTTATTTATAAGCATACTGACTAGAGATAGGGGTCACTTTATAATAAAAACAAAAATTTGTCCTGGCCAAGGCTTGAACCTAAGACTTCTCAGACTCTTCCCAGGACACTTAACCACTCAAGCAGACATGTACTTGTGTCACTTTCTTGCACAACTAAACATTTATGTGCAGCCTCTTAACTGTTACCATGCTCAAGACCTAATACTTCCAGGCCCAAAATTCGGGGCGTTACAATTCACCCCTCCTTAAAGAAATTTTATCCCCGAAATTTCCAACTATCAGATCAGTCGCATAACACAGACTACACCACTACGCTCCCGCTACGCACTCTAGTTCCAAAACACTACCACATTTAACTTCAGTGTTTTCAGTACAGTCTATAGATAAACTGGGACAGTGTGCCAATCCTTTACTTGGCTACAATAGTGAGCGACACTAGCGTCTCACTCGTATCTAGATTAGGCATATTGCCAGATGACGAAGACCCAGCTCGACCCCTCTACGGCCTTTACCGCAGCCTCTTGTACCCCGACCGCGAATACCTCTTTTGCTCATTATCTATTCGCATTTTATCTGAATTAACAGTTTTATACAAATCAGTTTACAGTTCCAGTTGTTTATTAACGAATGTTTTATGGAAAACAGTAGTAATACAGAGTTCATTTTCGCAGATCGCAATCTTACTATAGTTTTCTAGTTTACCCTAAATAAAATATTTCAATACAGTCTACTACCTATAGTAGTCTCAGTAATCCTATCTATGGCAATTTCAATCAAAATCAAAATACAGTTTCCAGAGAGAACTTACAGGATCAGTGTGGAGACTCGGTTTACCACACCTTCAGTAAAACATTTCAAAACACTTTCAATCCTTTAAAACAGATCATTTAGAAATTTCAAGCTTTAAAAGAAACCCAAATCAACAGCCGAGTTTTACAACTTGGCTCTGATACCACTAAATGTAACACCCTGAACTCGGCCCAGACGTTATGGTCGAATCTGGCGATGTCACATTGAAGTGTTTTTCACAAGCTATAATATCACTGAAAAACCCGTTCTATATTAACCCTCTTTGTGATCTTAACGAAGATTTAGGATGTCTAGTTCCTTGTTAAATATCAAGACGTTTAGCAAAATGTTAATCATATTAAATTGTTATTAATTTTTAAAACATCGTTTGAACGGAACCTTTTAAAATATGTTGTGTAAACGTGGTGTTTTGAAATAAAACGTTTACCTTTTTGAAAACCCGCGTCCTACAACTAACAGATATGAATCAAAATAAATAAAACCCCAAATCAAAAGTTAAAAATTTAAAGAGGCCTTATTACATAAATAAATACCCAAATTAAATTACTTATAAATTAAAAGTCAAATATGGAAGCATGTGCGGTTGTGTGGCCACCTCCGAGTCCCTTGCAACATCGATCCGTCTAAGATTATGGATTACCTGCGCAGATAAGTAGAAGGGTGAGTTTACGAAAACTCAGTGTGTAATCCCTTAATAAACAAAAAGTCAATCATGTAGTAAGCAATTACATTCTGGGTCTAAACCCATTTTAGTAACAATGCAGTTTTAGTTAGGGCATTCGCCCATTACAGATCAGTATCAGTGTGGGCCTTAGCCCAATTCAGTGATAGTAACAGTATAGATATACAATCAGAGATCCTACCCAACCATCCTCTACACTCCACTCCGTCCAACCCTATACTCCATGTAGGGATAAAATCAACCCACCCATCCCTACATTCCAAAATAGCACCGGTTGCGGCACTAAACAGTATTTGCAGCAGGGCTTCCAATACAGTACACTTCCTCCAATCATAATAAACCCATCGCCATGTATTGCATCATACAGTAATGTCATATCATATCATAGTATCATACATGTATCCATTACAGTTTAAATACCATGCTAAAATACGGTCATACATGAACGCACATATATATACAACACATAAGGGCAAAACAGTCATCTTACCACATAAGGGCAAAACAATCATTTTATCACATAAGGGCAAAACAGTCATTTTACCACATTAGAGCAAAATAGTCTTTTTTCAACTTGGGGTCTAGGTATACTTACCGACCCAACAGTAGGACCATAGTTGTCTCCAGCGACCCGTGTAATCTTAACAGTCAAATAGTAAAATTGGGCGCAAGGCCCATATTGCGGCCCATGTGGGCCCACATGCCCGTGTGGCCCATATAACCTAGAAATGGCCTTGGCCTTGTGGATTACATAGCCTGGCCCAACATTCTCCACACGTCCATGTGGTTTACCCGTGTGGGGCCCACATGCCTGTTTCGGCCCAACATGGCCCAAAATGGCCTAAGCCCATGAAATCGCTCATGGTGGCCTCTTCAATCAAACACC